>NC_092504.1:106241978-106548188 GCF_047511675.1 Marmota flaviventris
CTCTGTTATATATATTCGAAGGGGAAAGAATCCCAAGAACTTGAAGGAACCCTGAGGCTGAAAATCAGATATTAGGATAATCTGGCACCTGGAGAGATTTCATTTACTCACTGAAGGTTGAAGTTAGATTTTGGGCCCATTACTTTTCCAAGGAGAGAGACAGATTCTCCCTTCCATTTTATAAGCAGAGAAATATTTTTTTCTCATCTTTCACCTGTGGAATGTCCAATTCCTTATGTAGGAGATTTGATCTGGCTTTCATTGTGTCCCCCACGGGGTGAGCACTGGGCCAAAACACTGGAGGCTTGTCCACTTGTACCAGTCCTGGTATAAGAGCCTCTGGTGCAGTTTGCTATGCAACTGGTTAGGCGAAAACTACTACCTATGTAGTGGGAGGGTTACAATCGTAAAAGAGAGGACCAGCAAGGGCTCACCTAAGTAAAATTTGAGTTAAGATCTGGAGGAGGTGAGCAGTCAGGGTATTCTGATATCTAGGGAAAGAACATTCCAAACACAGGGAAAAATAAGAGCTTGGAATTCTGAGTGTATCTGGCATTTTTGAGTAAAACTAATACCAGGGTGGTTTGAAAGAAAATGAAAAGACCAAGGTTAGAATAGCAAGAGAAGGGATCATCAGAGAGATATCTAGAGCAAGATCTTTCAAGATCTATAGACCTTAGGCCCTCTTAATAAGACTGAGGAAATAGTATTTACTAATTAAGGATATCATAAGTAATGCTGAGGATTATTTCAGTAAAATTATTAAAAACAAATACAATATGATATTTTAAATAATGGATTATTCTAAAATATTTGCAATACAAGTAATATTTAGGAGCTACACTGTTTATAAACCATTTTATTTATGGGTATTAAATTATTCTGCCATTATTGAGCATATGGTTTGGGCAGTAAAGGAAACAACTTTCACTTCATGAACAGAATAAAGTGCTTCCGAAATTTACCCAAAAATGGGTTAAAAATTAATTACTACCAAAAAACAGATAGGACATCCCCCTAATTATAAATTATGTGCTCTATTTTCCAAGCAAAAATGAAAGAGAAAGAGAGGGAGGGAGAGTAAGGGAGAAGCTGGGATGATTTTCTTTCCCAGAATACTAAGTATTTTGGGAAGAAAGACATGTGAAGGGGATAGGGATTATCTATTATATTTTATTTTGTCTCTTTCTGTACTATTCAAAATTTCTCTTTCTATACTTCTATGACTTTTTAAATAACAAATCTTTTTATAAACTTTTGTAGCTTTTCTATCAAGCAAGGGCTATCTGATGAAAAAAATTATGATGTTTTCTATTTTATTTTATACTTTGAACTCATTAAATGAATAAACATTACATTACAAATAATAAATTAAAACTACAATCTTAATATGATTATTATATGAGCTATAATAAAAGTTAAACTTTTTCAGAACATTTCAAGTAAAGGAAATCATATTCCAACAAACTTGTATTGAGACAACACTTCATCAGCTACCAAGAAATGGTAGAATTGATGGGACAAATGGAAAAGAAACTGGAATTGAAGAGGACTGTGAAATAAAGACGTTGTCTAAAACAAAATCTTCCAAGAGCTCAAAGCATTCAAATAAAACATAAACGTTTTTATTCTAAAAATATAATAGTTCTTAAAGTTCTACAGCACTTTATAGTTTTCATATCACTGTTGTATCAAGAAAAATCACTTAATGCACTTGAGTTTCAGCTTCTTCTCTATAAAATGAGCATAATCACATCTACCTTTCAGAGCTATAAAGGCGATCAAAGACATCCTCAGTAAAGCATTTGACATACTACCTCATACAGGGCTTAATAGATTCTAAGCAAATTAAATGTTAGTGTTTAATGATTTCCTTAACACAGATTGGTAGTGACAAAAGCTTATTCATGCAGATTGTTAGTGACAAAGTCTGAATTAGAATTGCTGATTTAGTATTCTAACATGCAGTGAGTCTAAGTGTTAGGTTCTGGATCTCCTCCCAACTAGTACTGGTTCATGAGGTCCAATGGTATACAATTCTCAAATCTTCATTGGTGACTTCATTTTTCAACATGAAATTGGTCAAGAGGGGATGTTTTTTACACCACAGAAATTTGCAAAAGCTGTCAATCAAGGATTTTATTTCTAGTGAAACCAGTTATTAAATATTTACCAGCGTATTATTAATCTTGGCTTATAGATAGCAAGCCAAGTGCACAGGTAGTATCTATTCAGTTCAATATAATGAATGTGATGTCAACATCATCTCTTTGAGAAGCTACTAAGGATTTCAAGTCACAAGGTTCCATTTATGGTTAATATCATTCCAACATGTACTTAATTACCTTTGGGCAACTTACAAACTGGTTCATTCTACAAGTCACCAGATATCTTCTTAAAAATTTTATAGCATTTTTTTCTGAGTATTGTCTTTCCCTATATTTCTTGAAGGCAGAATAAAAGGACTTCAGAAAAATCAGAGAATTGATTTTTTTTCCCATCTCTTTTATGTCAGCAGTTCAGTGAAGCTTTCCCCCTAGGCAGAATTAATCGTTCAGGCCTCTGTGCTCCCTAGCATTCTGTTCAAACTGTTAATATTGCACTTATCACATTGTGTTACTGTCAGATTTTTTCCTATGTCTTTTCTTGACAGGATCATGAGCTGCTCAAAGGCCTCCTGTTCATCTTTTTACCACCAGCACCTAAAATGCTACCTGGCTCATAGTAGGCATTTAATAACTGTTAAGTTGACGTGAGCTGGATAAGAAAAGAATGGATGCATCCAGTTTCTTTTTTAAATATATTTTTTAGTTATACATGGACACAATATCTTTATTTTGTTTATTTATTTTTATGTGGTGCTGAAGATGGAACCCAGTGCCTCAAATGTGCAAAGCAAGCACTTTGCCGCTGAGCCACAACCCCAGCCCAACAATGAGTTTCTTTTGATAGATATTCTACAATTCAAAGAGGACTGCATTTCAAAATACTAAGTTATTTTCTAAATCATAAAAATATTTATATAGCTCTTTCTACAATAAAATTCAAATCACATACTAAATGCAGTGGGGAAAGAAAATACAGAGCAGTGGCATTTTTTATCAAGAAAGCTACAGGGTCAGTGCACCTGAATTATGCATGTTAGAACTTTGAGGGGCTCTAGTATCATAATGAAATCACCTGTTTGTAGGTATAATATACTGGGGAATGAGACTGATTCAATTCGGTTATATGCACATATAAATATGGCATAATAAATCCCACCTTTACCTATAGTTATAATGTACAAATACAAATAAAGTTTAGACAAAAAGTAAAATTCATGCCATGAACTTTAAAAAAGACTATATAGTCATTTAATAATGTTACTTAAATATGTCATGTAACTCATCAGTTTTCAACTTTACTAAACTCTAAATCCCCTTTCAGAACAAAGATTTTTGTAAGGCCCCTTAACTATCCTGAAATTAAATTCATAGAGAATATAATCTA
Organism: Marmota flaviventris; assembly: GCF_047511675.1. Taxonomy (NCBI): domain Eukaryota; kingdom Metazoa; phylum Chordata; class Mammalia; order Rodentia; family Sciuridae; genus Marmota; species Marmota flaviventris. Next base: position 106,245,471 of record NC_092504.1, read on the forward strand.
CTTAAAGAAATTATTTCAGTACATAGATGCTAAACCCTAATTGTAACCTAAAGAAGAAATTTAAAGAATCATTCAATGACTAAACTAACATCTTTTTTAATATAAATACTAGGAAACATATTAAGTGATCAGAGTTTATCTCCAAAAATCATGACCATAAATTAGCCACAGTGTTCACTGATATAGGTAGTTTGTATTGGCTGTTCAAAGAAGATGGTATTGTATCTGGCAACGTGACTTTCAAAATGAACCAAAAATTTGCAAGAGTTTAGAAAAACACAAATAACAAGGTAGCCTGGATTTACGTGGCAGTCAAATTCCAGGAAGTTTAGTATGTACTAAAATGACAAAAAATACTTTACATATAAAATAGGGTTAGACTTTAAAGTTGGATAATTATAAAAGATCTATAGATTATAAACATGAGCTGCTGGGAACATGTGAAAAGTCATTCTCACCGTGGGGTAAGTTCATCATGTGGGATTTTCCTCTTATTGTACAATGTCTTTCCTACTTGGCACCTTCCCACTGAACTCTGGGTATCCAGCCACCCCCACTCCATCCCTGTAACAACCCAAATTGCCACTGTTTCCCAAATAGTGTTTTACTGTTTTAAAACTTCCAGCCTCAAGAGACACTAATCTTTTGGTAAAATGAATACCAACCTTTCCTAAATCCTAAGGTTGGTATGAAAACTAAATGAGAAAGTTGTTTACTGAAGCTTCAGATAAACCATAAACAAATAAATTAAAAATACTCTGCTTCTTGCCAAGACTCGCTTTGCAACAGATTTGGAAATTTTCTAGAATATCCACATTTCTGAGACCTTTTCACTGCTTCACTATTATCACTAGAAGATTGTCTCCCTCTGCCAACAGTGACACATACCCAGGCTCATCACTGAATGGATTTGGATTCCTATCATCTTTTTTGTGTAAGTATTTTTAAAAAGTTTCAATCAGAAGTGTGACACCCTACTAGTTAGTTAGTACTGCCATCTAGTGACTTACATAAATCAATCTGCTGACTCCATAAAATGTAGCTATCCAGATATTTAAACAAACCCCAAGGGTATAAATACAGAATTTTCTGAAACTGGCATTTATCTATCATTTACATGACAGGTTTTTGAGAGAAAGCAGCTATTAAAATTTCTTTTAAAAACAGCATGCCACTAGCACTTTGTGCGTAGCTGCTTTGTGGCAGGATAGCAATCATTACTAATTTTGCATGGTGTTTTGACAATTTGTGACAGATACCTAAATCTTGACCTCCACATCAGTAGCATTTCTTTTTCTGTACTAGGGGAGGAAGGGATGCTCTGGTGCAAGTGACATAAATTTATTCTGGATTTATTCAGATTCAGCCACAGTATGTCTTTGCTCAAGTATCCAAACAACCAAAGTCAGTGAGTATTCAAGCTATTGGAATCTGTGCAAACTGCCACCCATTTTGTGGCATTTTAATTTCTTAGGGAAGTCCACCTCTTGCTAGAGGAACACCCTCAGTAGAAACTGAATGGGGATTTGTGCTGTGTGCTGTGAAGTGTCATCTAAGCTCAATGTGTCGTCATTGGTTGATGCAGTAATGTCAAGATTCAAGTCTGCACAATATTGAAGCCCAGGAATGATTCCTGAAAAGGTTAATGAGGAAAAATTCAAACTCCTATTTCACCAAAACACACATAAATCTATAGGCTAAAGATGACACTTTTTAATAACAGTTTTCCTCTTCTATCACACTTTTTACCCAATAGTTTAAGAACATATAGTATATTTTTTCTCTGTAACACTAGTTTTTCTAATTGCAACATTATATTTTTTCCTATATCTAAAGACAATTCAGCAAAAACAAAAACAAAGGTCTGGATTCCCCTGATAGTTAGAGATCATGTTTTGGGTTTTTACTCTGATTCATTGAAGCAAGTCAGAATCCTCACTCTTTTGTGCTTTTAACACACTAACATAATTTCTGGGGGATTTATCCTAATGGTAATTATTTTAGTTAAACATCTTGTGACAATCAGCCTTTCATTGCTTTGACCAAAATATGTGGCACAAACAAATTAAAGGAGGAAAGATTTATTGCTTGCAGTTTCAGAGGTTTCAGTCCATGCTTACCTGGCTCCATTGTATTGCATCTGAGGTGAGGCAGAACATTGGGTGGAAGGGTGTGGCAGAGGAATGATGGGTCCTCAGCTCACGGAAGTTGGGAAGCAGAGGGGAAGGGATAAAGAGGCCACGTATAAGATATAGTCCCTGATAGCACACCACCAGTGACCTACTTTCTCCAACCAAGCCCCACCTACCTACAGTTTCCACCACCTTCCAGGAGCCCATTCGAATTATTAATTCATTAAGTGGATTAATCTGTTGTTGAGGTTCGAACACTCATCATTCACTCACTTCCCAAAAGCCAAACCTCAGGACATTGTAAACTGGGGACCACGTCTTCAGTACATTAGCTTTGGGGGAAATGTTCCAGATTCAATCCCTAACACATCTTCAACCATGGTAGAAAGAACATAAAAGGAAAGGAGCATGGGTCCAAGCCCTCTGACCTCCCCAGAGCCCAGCACAGTGTCTTCTTGTACAAGTAGGTATTCCAAAGAATGAAAAAATAAGTAAACAAAAGAATTGCCTTAAAATTATTTTTGCCGGTTATCATTTCTATCTCTCTTTTTAAATGACATATAAAATGTTTCTCACTGTCATTCTTTTCTGGACTTTAGCTTTACTATCACCACTTTTCCATTAATAGACTATTAAAATTGTCCTAGTCTACTGACCTTTTCATTGTTCAACTGCCTTATTTATAAAATCAGATTATTACCGTAAAAGAGAAATAATTTTCTCTCCTTTTATAAATTATGCTTTATGTCTGTCTCATAGCTTATTGCTGTAACCAGGACTTAAAGAACAATATTAAATAATAGTGATGTTAGAAGAATTAGAACTTTGGTTATTTAAGACCTGTATAAAAGGTTATGTGAATACAGAATACCATCACCCATCTGCTTCCAAAGATGTGTTATCAGAGTTATTTTTGAAAAGTATCCTCCTAAGGGACCTAAGATCTTTCAAAATCTTGGAGTCTGAGATGAAAATCAAGAAAATTGGTCAAAGAACGAGCACAGTTTTTTTTTTTTTTTTTTTAAACAAGTTATATTCAGTAGTGAAATCATTTGCATTCTGGCAGCTAGTTGAAGAGGAGAGATGATCACACAGCCTCTGAGGTAATAATTTGCAGGAAAGCCCATAGACTCAAAGTTCTAAGTACTCTTTTCTTATTTGATCAATGTAATCTTCTTGTTCATTTTAATGATGATGTTAACATTAGGCTGTCCCAAATCTTTGATTTACTGCTAATTATCTACTTCTAAGCTATGCTTAACAGATTCTCATTCCTGCATTCATAGATATAATTATATGACCCTTCTCTTTAGCAGTCAAGGCCATAGATTTAAGATGTAGGTAAAATAGTAGCTTCACAAAATATTTTTTTTAAATGCTATGTTAACTTTCATGATTTTAGAAAAGCTACCCAACGAAGAGTAGGTAGCCTCTTTGCCTTTGTAAAACCACCCTTAATTTTTTTTTTCTCCATGTGCCTTCTGGTATTTTCCAAATTTTCTACAAAGAGCCCATAAAAGTTAAAAGAGTCCCCTTTTATCAGTTGCTTCATAAGGGAAGCCACTTCTCAGCAATCTTTTCAGGAAATTAATGAGACTCAATTTCTACATAATCCAACCACTGTGGTTCTTGGCCATGGGCTCATAGAGAAGTTAACCATGGATCAGCAAGGGAGACCAAACTGTCAATAGCAAAGGTTCACACTGAGCCCATGATACAGAGCTATTCACAGGGTGACCAAGAGGCAGAGACAGGGGTGCCATTGATTAGCAAGGGCAGCCCCATTTTTTTCTCAGAGAAATGGATGTGTGTTTTCCACCCAAATTTACTTCCTTGCTCATGATGTCTCTGCTTTTATATTTATGAAATTCCTTATTCATCATTGTAGTACCCTGTATAACATAACCTCTGACTAAAATTATTACTTTAACTGAAGGAAGTACAGCAATGTGTCTTACCCAGGAAATTTGCTGCTGTGACCACATTTCCCACTACCCAGAAGATGGTAGTCTGAATATTTTTTTCACCTCTGGGGCTCTAGGTAATGACTCTGTCCCTCAAGATCTTTGTTGGGGCAGCCTGGCCCACTGAAACCAAGGATGTCAGCCCATCCTCTGCAGACAAGAAGGAAATATCTTTGCTTTTGGACTTGTGATGGAAGTGGCAGCACTGATAATCTTCAAATTGCCTTCAGCATTGTTTTCCTGAAAAATAAAGCATATTTGCAGGTGGATGGTTCTATTGTTCCATCCCTTAGAGTCTCAGAAGCTAAAAAACCTTTATTTGGTTCTATTTTATTTTGTCTCATTTGATTCAAACTGGCAGTGTCTCCATCCCTTCTCTTCCTGGTTTCTGTTTAAGGACATATTAAAATTATGGATAATCTCTTTATGGAGGGATTGTCTGGGCTGTTCTCTACAGAACATTACCTCTGCGCCACCCCCCCACCCCCCGCATTCTCCTGTATGAATAGGCTTGATTTTTTTTTAATTTAACAGTTTCTTCAATGCACTTCTCTCTTCTTATATTTTATGATAAGTGGTAAGAGAAACCAGGCTCATCTTCAACATTTTTTCTTAGAAATCACCTCAGTAAGATTTTCCATTTCATCACTCACAAGACCAAAGACAAAGCAATTGCCCATAAGCACTTTAGTTGAGTTGATGATGTTATTTTCCATCAGAGTACATATTAATCATTGTCAAACCACATTGTTTGTATAATGGAACTTAACAATTAAGGGTATACATGGCAATGGTGAGAGCCAGGTGCTCAGGATTGGAGTAGGAGTTGGAGATAAGCAATGGGAGAATGTTAGAATGATTCATATAATAATGAATGAGAGTTCTAGGCATCAGTAAAAATTCATTTTTAGCTTTATATAGACATAAAAGTTTACATATAGCAAAGTTAATGTCATGTGTAAGTATAGATTACTACATGTACATGTTTTTTGCTCTGTCAAATAAGAGGAACTAAAGGAAATGACTCTTCAGTAGCCTACCTAGTGCCCAAAATATCGATTCCTTGAACTGCTCTTCAATAAAAGGAACCAGAGTTCCCTGAATGAATTACTGATTCTTGGACGGGGCAGAAAATATACAAGATGAGTCAAGAGCTTATTATAGTTCCCCAAAATACAGAAGTGCTCAAGCATATGTATACACATATGCCTGCATGCGCTTGCACACTTGGATGAGTATATCCAAGGGACACAGAGCCAAATGAATGAACTCCCGATGATCAAATTTGAAACAATTTGAATAATACATAATTAAGATGGTACTGGAGTATCATCCAAAGTACAAAATATCCTTGAGTCCATATTGATATAAATAGTGATTAAATAAGTACATAATTAGGGGAGAATAAACAATTCAGTCATGCAGAAGAATTGTAAGTGATTTGTATGTATACTTCACCAGCTACTTCAGGGAGGAAAGTATATTCTCCTTTCCTTACATGTATGTTGTGCATGATGACTTTCTTCCAAATATGACTTCCTTTCCAAAATATAGACTGAAAAGAGTTAAACTTACTAACTCTATAGTGAAGAAACTTAACAAACACTCTCCAACCAGGGGATCAAAGTTAACATGATCCATGACCGTGACTAGTCATGGGGTTGTTACGCACCCTCGATAAGATGGTAACTTGAATTCACTTTGTTGTCTTCCTCTCAAAAACCCTTATCCCTAATAGTAAGATAAACAGGGAAATTCATTCATTCATTCATTCCTCCCATCCTGTTCCAAATATACTTAAAGGGCCTTGCAGCTTTATAGATGACTTAGTGTTTTATGCTGTCAGGAATTGAAATTCCATCTAGCAAAAGTTCAGCGTTTTTAAGGATGTGGAATCATGAATCCATGTGGCTGAGATTTAAGGTACTGATATTTGTAAAAAGTTCACATATGTGTGTTAATAACACAGACACTATTGAAACAAAGGAGGTGCACCAACGCAAGTCACATGGGTTCTCTTATCTCCACTTACCATGAGGAAACCACTCAAAAACTGATGCACAAATGGATTAACTAAGTATGCTAATCTACAGTAAATTGTTATCCAGCTTTGCAGAGGTTTAAGAGTATGTGATCAGTCAGTGGCAGAATGAGAAACTTCTGGGGGAAAAAAAAGTATATTTCTGTAAATCCCTGAGTTTTAATGAAAAATTTTAATTATTATTGTCATTAATTTTTGCTATGATCTTTCAAATTTTCTTTTTAAATTTAGACATATTTCCTTTGAAAGAATTGATTTAGAAGCTAGCTTTTTTAAAAATAAACTTTTTAATATAAAATTATCTGCAAATCGTTGAAAATTTGCAGATAGTGTATAGTTCCTAAACACTTGATATTCAGTGTTGTATGCTATTAATATCACACATTAGGTCATATGTGATAATTAAACAACCTGTGTGACTTGAGTTGATGCACCTCCTTTGTTTCAATAGTGTCTGTGTTATTAACACACATGTGTGAACTTTTTACAAATATCAGTACCTTAAATCTCAGCCACATGAAGTGGTGACTCTACAATAAATAGAGGAACATGAATTCCATCAGGCCAAAAATGCTTAAAAATGCTAAACTTTTGCTAGATGGAATTTCAATTCCTGACAGCATAAAACACTAAGTCATCTATAAAGCTGGAAGACCCTTTAAATATATTTGGAACAGGGTGGGGGAAATGAATGAATAAACAACCTTTTTTTAATACTCAGAGTATCTCTAGGCACGGGAATAACTTTGAATTGTTAAATAGTCCCACAATTCTGGAAGCTGCTGTCAGTGCACAAAGACTGAGAGAGCTGTCTGATTTTCCCTGAAGATAAAGACCTACTGTTTTGTTCATAATTGTGATCTTTTGATTCCATAGAGGAAAGGTTAGCTCTCTTTTGAATTATTATCTTTTTCCTTCCCAAATGAGCAGGCCAATTAATTATAACTAAGCATTATGAAAAACACCCCTTGTAAATATAAGTAAGCCCATTTTTCAAACTGTCGTCTGTGTGTATGTAATTGATAATTGAACATTTATGTTTACTACATGCACATATCATTTTAAAATGATTACTGCAGCTGAGTAAGTCCCATTCTATTTCATATACTATAATGTCATATTATTTCTTTCTTTTGTTCTGCATAATCTTTGCTTAGCTTCTTGCTGATTACATTACTAAAATCATTCTGTCTTCAGCCATTTATTTATTTACTTATTTATTTATTTATTTACTTACTTACGTACTTACTTACTTTCTTATTTTGGCAGCACTGGGGATAGAACCCAAGGGTGCTTTAACACTGAGCTACATTCCCAGCACTTTTTATTTATTTTTTTTTTATTTTGAGACAGTGTCTCACTAAATCCCAGGCTGGCTTGGAACTTGCAGTCCTCTGTCCTAGCCTCCAGAGTTGCTATGTGCCACTGTGTCAGCTGTCTTCAGTCATTTTATACTTCTGTTCATCATTTCTTTAGTTATTTAGTGAAATTTGATGAAATACTATATGCATGTGCATAACCAGATAACATGTTTAATCAAAATACATTTTTTCTAAGAGATTAAAAATCCTAGAAGTAATACTTTGAGCAAGAGAAATTTTATACTTTGAATGATGATCAATACCATTTTACTTCTTTATTGTGCCATTTGTTTTCTGTACTAGGAATTGAACAAAGGGGTACTTTCCCAGAGTTTTATCCCCAGTTCTGTTCATTTTATTTTGAGACAGAGTCTTGCTAAGTTGCTGTGGCTGGCCTCGAACTTGCAATTCTCCTGCCTTGGCCTCCTGAGTGGCTGTGATTATAGGTGTGTACCACCATACTCCACTATTGTACCATCTACTGACCCCTGAAGGATCTAGTTACTTTCTTCTGGCTACTAATACTCTTTAGTGGCCCTCGATGTTATTTTCCTTCTAGTATTTCTTAAGTTATTTCCCTGTTCTAAATCCTAAATCCTACAGAAGAATCAAATCAATTTCAATGTCTTTTTCCAAGAACAAAGTCAAATGGGGATGAAGAGTACAGAATTCAAAAGCTCTGATACAAGAAAGCGATGATTCAGACTATATTTAGCATGATTCCGAGAAAAAGTACAGCATAATTGTAATGTGTAGACAATTAAAATCTAGGCTTCTGGAGAAATTAGAAATTAACATCAGAAAGTCATCACTTTTCCTAGATTAGAGAAATAAAGGGAAGAGCTGGTGTCAGCAGATCCTCCGATCTAGTCAAATGACAGTAACTGGAACCACCGGCAGGCCCGTTCAGGGACGTGGAAACCATGAGAGAAAACATAGCCACTTCCAGAGAAGCACCTTGAGGCAGAGAGGGAGAATTAAAAAACAGTTCAGTTGCTCCTTCCATGCCTGCCTTCTAGTCACTCACGAACACCTCCTATCAGCCAAACCCAAGCCAGAGGGCAGCTGGCACAGCAGTCTGAGAAATGGGCCCCTCAGAGGTCAGTTCCCTGATACGTGGACAATGGTGTTCATGTTTGGTCTTTCCCCAAGAATATATATTATATATATAAGAATATATTATACTTTTTCAAAGTATAATCTAAAGTGACTTGAGCCATACCAGGCATTGGGCTAGCACTCGAATAAAGAAATTATCAAACCTAGTCCCTACCATGGAGGCATGATCTTGTTGAAGAGAGAAACAAACATGGGAATAGAAAATTACAATATAGTTAAATAAATAATGCAGTATCTTAATGGTGTAGAGGGAACAGGCTGTAAGATAAACTCAATTTGCAGGGGTAATGATAAAAGAGTTCAATGAAGAGGTATAATGCAAACACAGTTCTTAGGGAGATCTAGAACCTTACTAGGTGAGGAGAAGAGCATTAGGCAGAGAAAATGTGTATGGCATATTTAGGAGCAGGGAGAATCAGAGGTCTGAAGAGTAGAGCTTGTGTATATTTTGGTGTATGAATGTAGGGGAACATTAAGTCCTTTAGTTCCATTAAACTCAACATATGCAAAATGAAATTCATGATTTATCCACAAAAACCTGCTATTTCTGCTGCATGAATAATTTGGTCTTAGGCATTACCATCCTAAGAGTATCCATTTGTGATTTATAGTTTTGATCATTCTGTTTTCTGTGGCAATACCAGCTCATTTCCTAAATAATATATATCTTTCCTTCCCTGAGGCCTTGAACTCCTATTTACAATGACCAGTCAAGGCAGTGGTTGAATGATGCATGAGCATAATAATGATTTTTCACTTTTCCAAGTAGACTGAGAGGAGATGGAAATTTGGAGGGAGTGGGAACCTTTTCAAAGGTGTCGTCCCTGCAAGTAGAAGGAAGTCTCAGTCATTTGCAAGTGCTGTTTTAGAGCCATCAGAGTGCTTATCCAGGCAATGAGTGGTGTTGGGTATGTCTGGGAGTTCACAGTTTCCTGCCTCATTGTTGATAAAGGCAGCAAAACTGTGTTACTCAAACAATCAAATCAATATTTAGGTGAGGCCCCATTTAACAGCTTGAGGGAATTAACATAGAGATATCTAAAAACATCTTCCACAGAAGATTGTACAACAGCAAAAGTATTTAATCATACTTGATGTGAAAATGTGAACTTCCACAGTTCTCAGTCTCCTTTTCTCTTTTTCACCTCATCTCTTTTTTTTCCTGTGATATAAACAGCACAAGCTAATACTGATGCACAGGAGAAATCAGCACTATCATTTATAACAAAGACCTACTTTTATCAATTAATGTCTTATGAGTAAGAACAATAAAGATAGTATCAATAACAGCTAGTATTTTAAAACTCACTTTGTTCAAAGTGCTTACTACAGATTTTTTGGTGGTTGTTTCATTGAGGTAGGTACCATTAGATACCATCATTATATCTATTTTTAGGGGTGAGAAAACTGAGCCACAGAAGATTAAATAAATTGTCCAAGTTCATACAGCTAATAACAGGTAGATTTGGTTCTTGAAACTGAAAGTCTGACTCCAGGGCCTAAAACCTTAAACAGAACACAATAAAACTCTTGGCTGATGTCTGTTTCTCAGAGTCATCCAATAGAACATGGTTAGGACTTTACAGAAGAACACTTTTTAATTGATAAGTAAGTCTTTACTGATAGGATCATATGTGTATCTTCCAATGCCAACATATGTACTGCCTAGATAACCACAAAAATATCACCTCTCAGTATTTCTTCATAGCTTTATAAATTGTCTCAAATACATGAACTCAAGAACTTTTTTATTGAAAATTTTGTGTATGCTATGTTTTTGTACTTAGTCAAAACTGAATACATCGGGTATCTTCTAGAATGACTAAGAAACAAAATCTGAAAATAAATAATTTTTATACTCTTGTTTATAAAATACCATAAACCATATTATTTCTTATCAAACCATAATACTATAAAAGTACAGAAACTCAGATTTGAAAAGCCTCAGGTCTCCTTCATCTTTATCTCCTTGTTGCAATTACTGTCATTATTTTTGGTTAATGATCATAAGTCAATGATAAAATCCCTTAAAATTTTAAGCTTGTAAGAATCTTGGAAAAAACTGAATATAATTAAAAATAATATACTTTTTCCACTTTCCTTTTCAGTATTCTCTCTTTTCAAAGAGTCTTTTATGCTTTTATGTTAGCTTGTTAGACGTGGAGGTTTTTCAGTGTTTCAAAAATGCCGCATGTCATGGTGACACTTAGTAAATGGCACATTTGCTTCAGTGCCTGTGTTTAGCAAAATGCCTCTTAGTACAGTTCAGGATTCTCACCAGTACAGACAAGGAAGGAGATGCTGTCACCAAAAGGCACTCATTACATTTCAAGAAGGCAATATTAAGTCAAAGAAGGAGTCTGATTTCAGAATGCTTTACACAAAGGAGAATGTCCTTGGAGAGAGATGGATGACTGAGATCTGTAAAGTGTAGGCTATAATTAAAATTGTAACCATGGGTTCACAATTTTCTAGACACCACAAGCTACATTAATTGACTAGGTGGAATTTCAAATTAGCAAAGTACTATAATCAAAATGAGGAGGGTTATAATTAAATATGCTTGCTAGGAAGGGTCACAGAATGAGATAAACCAGATTCTATCTGATGCTACCATGCTTTGAATGATTAAAAATAAAATTTTGATGCAAAAATTTAAACAAAAATATTGTCTTTAGTGATTTATAAGCCAGAATCCTAAAGGCAATAGGATGTGAGGAACACTGCTTAGTGGCTAACACGCTGGGTTTAAAAACCTCTCCTCAAGAAAACAGCGGAGAAGTGGGTCTCTGCCCCAACCTACGGATCCATTGGGGACATTAAATAAGTGGAAAACATCAATGGTCGTGAAGAGGAACATTCTACTTTTTGTCATCTTGTTTGCTTTGTTTATTCCCCATTAGTAGAAGGAGAATATTTTGCAGGAAAGACAAACCTCTCAGAACTATTCATGCTACTTTATTCATAGGACTTAACAACTTAAAGTTTGGATTTCAAGTAAATCTTTTCCAGAGCCCTCTGCTGGACTCTTCATAGAAATGCTGACTCAAAAGAAGTGGGGAAAGCCTGGTGATAAAAGTGTGTGGAATCCACAGAGGGGAAGGAAGTGAAGAATAAGAAGAAAAGTTCTCTGTTCCACGGCAAAATAGTTCTACCTCTATGCACAGCAGAAAAGAAGAGTTTCATGGAATGCTTTCCCACTTTTCTTCATATAGCCAGCTTTCTCTTTTCTGTAAAACAATTTCAAGGCCTTTAAATGTTAAACCCTCCTCTTTTTCTCAGCACTTATTACAATTGTTTCACATTTTTCCTTTCTCAAGAATGAAAATTACATGAAGGTATGGACAACTTACCTTGCTCACCATGGAACTGAACACATGCAGTACGAGCTTGTATCAGGAAACTCTGCCCCATTTTCTGTCCCCTCTGCCTCACCTTCATTCCAGAGCAGGATTCCACTAGCTTCCTCATCTGCAATCTGTCAACGTCTCACATTGGCTAGTGTGAGAACTAGAAAGGCCAGTGGTCCATTTTCAGAATGCAGTATTTAGCTTTAAATGTAAAATGGCTTGGGATGTAAGAAAGGCAGCTGGATAGGAGAGCAGGATGGAAAGTCACAGCAGTATAAAAATCCACAGTGAGACTCCCACCTCCCTTTGTTCTCTTGTTCGTTCTCTTATCTTATACAAGAGAACAAAGGGAGATGGGGACAACCAAAGGTACATTTCTTTAAATAATCCAATAGGAGACAGTAAAACTTAGTTGACATTCAAGAAGATTCCCATACCTCATGATACTCAGTCAATGAGGAACTGGGAGCGATCTTGTGTTCTAGCAGATTAAACACTGGTAGTACCAAATCCGTGGGTCCCTGACCACCAGGCACCTGATCTTGCAAGCAGTCATTAAAATAAAGTCTCACTTTTTGCTGTGCCTTGTGTCTCATTGTCCATTCTTGGGGCTTGTTTCTCACAGCTAGTACTACATATCTTCCTGACACAAGACCTGTCTATATCAAGGTACAATTGGACATATCAGGAAGGAAACTCTGTGATGATTCAGACAAGTTCTCTAAAATGGTTGTGGGTCCTACAAGGTGGTCTCCATTGAACACTTCTTATCTTTTTAATTCTACCTCTTACTTCAGCCACCGTTGTGGGGTAACCAGCTCCATTCAATAGATCAAGTTCATGTAAGTTTAATTTGTCAGTACTTTCGTTGGCCAATACTATGTGTTTCTCAATCCCTGCTCCAGGCCTTTCTAAGGCTAGAAAGTGGATTTCTCCAGTAAACCCACCTAAACATGCCCAGCTAAAAAGTGTAAGTAATTTAATACCCATAGGGCTACATTGGCCAATGGAGGAAAAATTTCCACAGTTCAATGTTTTTACCTTTAATGAATGGAGTGCATAATCCTGAGAAACATTAATAAAGGTCCTCAAGTGGTCCCAGAGAATTAATTATCAGTTACCAGCAATGGTGGCCACTTCAATAATGGACTTTTGTTTTAATCCCTTAATCCTTCATTTCTCTTCTCTATGTTCACTTCTAAATAAATGACTGAATGCATATTGTCATCTCAGACTCTGATTTGGGTCACCCAAAGCTATTAATGAGTTCAGTATGTACTCACCGAATACATAAGTAAGCAAAAGCAAGTAAACAGTGAATATTCTCCAAACTGCCTGATCAGTCCCTCTTCCTTATTCATTACTCTTTGTCTGCTCAATATTAAATATTGATATCCTCAGACTTCCAAATTTCATTTGTTTTCTTTCACAGGCAAATTACTTTGATTAATCCCATATATATCATGACTGTAACTTTTCTAACTTATTTCTTACCCAGTGCCCTCACCTAAACTCTGGAGCTATGTAAGTGTACATGTGTGTATGTATGTATGTATACATACATACATACACACATGTACACTTACATATACATATATATATATATATGTACATTTATGTACAGATATAATTCTCTAGCATTGTTCTATTTGAATATTCCAGGAAACTTCAAACTCAATAAATCTAAAGAAGAAGTCACAATCTTCTTGGAATCTAACCTCTTTCCAGGTTTCCTATATTGAGAAATAGCTGCCACATCTTTCAGACCCATAAATCATAAATATGAATATTTCTTGATTCTGATACATCAGTACTCATATCCAATTAATTTCAAACTTCCATTCTACCTCTTAACTACAATGTAAATTCCCAAATAACACACACACTAGTACTTTCTTAGGTTAGAATGTTTATATTGCTGTGGTGACATTATAACTAGTTTCTCCAATTGCATTCCTACTGCTAAATCCTAATGATACAGTGATCTCCTTAAAATTCTTGCAGTTTCCTTGTTGAAATTCCTTACTAGCTCCCTATAGCCTCTAGATTAAGATGAAAATTATTAAATAAAGCTTACAAGGTCTTTCATCACATGGAACCTTACAACTTCTCTCACTCATTATTTTATTGCTCCCCAAGAACTTATTTTCTCAGTAACACAAACTCTCAAACAAGTCATACTCTTTTGTACCTCTGTGTATTTATATATCAGGTTTGTGTTTTCTGAAGTGTCCCTCTCTCTGATCTGTATGTCATTCTTTTAGAAGTAATTCAAGCCAGGCGCAGTAGTGCATGCCTGTAATTCGAACTACTCAGATGCTGAGGCAAGATCTCAAATTCCTGACCAGACTAGATCCTGTCTCAAAATAATTTAACAAAAAAGGGGGGCTGGGGATGTAGCTCCGTGGAAGAACACCCCTGGGTTCTATCCCCAGTTTGTGGAGGGGAGGGATGCAGGGAGTACTGGTGGTAACTCTCATCTTTACTTCCCCTTAAAGGCTTTCACCAATTTCCCTCACATCTTGGCCCCAAGGCTGGAAAGAGTGTTACTCTTTATCACATTCTCTTCAGTTCTGCACCATTCAGTGTCTTCTGATTACTTGAGCACTATTTCACAATATATTATTTATTTTATTTTCATTTTTACAGTATCTGTACCTTTTTTGATATGTCAGAGTGTCTAAATATAATAATTCTTCAATAGATGTTTTTGAATAACAATCAATAACAATAGAAGGTTGTTCATCATATAACATTTTCAGGAGTATAATCTAAACACATTAATTTCCACTATTTTCTGGAAAAGAAAGATAAAAGTTAAAGAAAGTAAGACTTCCTGAAATACAGAGCTGGAAATTAACAAAACTATTTGCAAATCTTTGTCTGCTTGATTACAAGGTCCAAATCCTTCTCCATGACACATTTCCTCCCAATATTCAAATACATTAGACCAAGAAGAGAGTCAGTATTATGAAAAGTAATTGAGGATAAAAGATAAAATCTAAGTCAGAAAACATAACTCTGTTTCTATTCTTATGATTGTCATTACTTTCTGGTAATGAAAAAAGATTTCTGTCTCTTTTAAGAAATTACATATAAAGGAAAATCTTCCATGCAAAACCCCCCAATTTCCAAGACCTATTTTGCCTTAATTATCGTCATCCAAACTTTGGATGATCACTAATATGAACATGGCTTGATTAGAAAGGCAATTATTTCTTTTTAATATTCACTATTCTTCATAATTTAACAAATCTAAAAAGGCCCAAAACAATTTTCTTACACATAAAAGCAAATAAGATCTCATAAAAATAAAAACAAAAACACATTTCTCATGTCAGAAATCTTCTTTGCTTGTTAAGCTGGTCGATGTATGTAAAAATGATTTTTTGTTCTCGTTTTTTTCCTTTAGAGGAGGAATTTTTTCTGGGAAAAAAAAATCATTTGTTTTTGCCATTTTCTCCCTTTGTTTCCTAAATATGTAGATTCTTAAAACCCTTTTCCAGGAAATGTAAACAATGAAAACATCACCAGAGAAAATGAAAAGAACAATTTAATACTAATTGACTTACTCTGTGGGTTTCTTGGAAAAGTAGTAGAAACAAAAATCTAAAAATAGATGCTAAAGTCTGGATAAGAATTCACATTCTTAAATGTTCAAAAGTAGAGTTTACTAATAAAGGAAATTTCTTTGAGGGCATCAAAAGCATTTCATGGATTGACAGAGGGATGGATAAAAGATGGTTAATTGTTTGTTAAAGAATTATAACAAATGTTAATTATAGATTATAGGCGATGGGACCAGGGATATTTGCTGCATAATTCTTTCAAAATTTCTGTATTTTGATAAAACTATAATAGAATGTTAAAATATATATTTGGTTTTACGTTTGGCCCCAGGACACAGCCAAGCAGCCCTGACCAGCTTTCTGCTGCTCCAGGAGACAAATGAGTTGCCTTACTCACTCATACATGGTCCCAGGAAGCAGAGAAGTTGGCTCTGAGTATTGCGTCTAACTGAAGTCCGCAGGAAGTAGATGGGCCACATGCCCTGAGTAGGTTTCCACTAAGGGCTCCATGAGGTCACCTACACAACCCTTGAGTAGTGACAGGTGCCTCCTCTTGGCCCACTGTTTTGTCCCACACACTGTGGCCACCACATACTGATAGTTGACCACTCTACTGTCAGACATTTTATGCCAGAGCCACCCTGCCCTCATGCAATCCACAGAAACGTATAGGTGCCTCATATTTGCATCCAGTCATGCTATTCCTAGAGCTGCTAGCAAACCCACTGTACCTAAGAAAGCTGTATCCTGCCTACTGGTACAGCCCCACAACCCCTGCAGCCTAGGCCACTGAGATAGTCAGAGGCATCACTCTCATTGATTACAACTAAAGAAGCTTACATTGACACTGCACTAAAGTTTCCACATGGAAATAAACCAGTACAGACTAGCTAACCAACACCCGGAGACACATCCCTTAGAGAAAGTCTTTTACTACAGAAGCCACCCTACAATTAGAAGACAGAACAGCTGTACCACATGTACAGATACCAATGTAGGGACAGGGAAATATGAAAATACAAGGAAACATTATGTTTCCAAAGGAATACAATGATTCTCTAACAAAAGATCCCAAAGAAAAAGGAAATCAAATTGCCTGGCAAATAATTCAAAATGATTTTAAGGAAATTTATGAGATATAAGAAAATATGGACAGACAAGTCAATGAAATTAGTAAGATGGTTCATGAGACAAATGATAAATTCAACAAAGAAAGATTGTAAAATAAAAGTAGTCAGAAATATTAGTGGTAAAGAAATCAACAAATTAAAAATTCAATTGAGTAAGGCATTTTGAAATAATGTATCAAACTGGGGAAAAAGTAAGGATGAAGAAAGCTTACAAAATCTCTGGGACATCAGTAAGCAGGCAAACTTTTACTTTATGGATAGTCCAGGAAAAGGAAAACAGAATTTAAAAACCTATTCAATTGCCGCAGTCCGGCTGCAGCAAAATAACCGGGGGGTGACGAATAACTTGTGTACGTTGATACAGCAGGAGTAGGAGCCGTTTATTGTAGGACAACAGAGGTATTTATACATTTTACCCAGCTTATCTTAATTAGCATAAACTAGATACATCAGTCAACCAATAAGAAATCTCCACACTTAATGGCTCGCTGGCGTTACTTCACAAACCACTCCCTCTGGCATTTTGCCAGGCGCCATCCAGACTTGTTTACAGACTCTAACATTCAATGAAATAATTGCTGAAAACTTTTCAAATCTTGGGAAAGATACAACATTGACATCCAGGAGATTCAAAGAACTTCTAACAAATTCAACCAAAAGATCCTTTCTGAGGCATTTTATACTTAAATCATCAAAAATACAAGACAAAGAGAAAATAATAAAAATTATAAGAGAAAAGTGTCAGGTCAAATGCAAGGAAATCCTCCTTAGACTAACAAAAGATTTCTCAACAGAAACCTTACAGGTCAGGAGAGAATGAGGTAACATATTCCAAGTCCAGAAAGAAAGCAAGCCAACCAGAATTCTATATCCAGCAAATTATCCTACAGAAATGAATGAGGGAGAAATGGGTCTTTCCAAAATAAGCAATAGCATGGAATTCATTCCCACTAGGCCATCCTTGAAAGAAATGCTTAAGAGCGTCTTAAATTAGAAGCAAAGTTTTGACTATATCATGAAATGATGCAAAAGTACACTACTCACTATTAGAGCAGGTATGTAAAAGAGAAAAAAATTCAAACATTAACATATAAAACCACCATACTACAGTTGAACAATAAAAGAAGAAACAAACAAAGGGTATATACAACAGAAAAAAATAACAAAATAAGTATGAATTTATTTATCAAAAATAACTATGAATGCAAGCAGATTAAATTCCTGAACTAAAATACAGATTAACTAGATGAACTTAAGAAACAAAATCCAATGATATACTTCCCACAAGAAACCCACTTCACTAGTAAAGATGCACATAGACTGAAAGCAAAGAGATGAAAAATGATATGCCACACAAATAGAAACCAAAAGCAAACTGAAGTAGCTGTAATAATATCAGATAAAACAGATTTTAAGCCCAGAACTATAAAAAGAGACAAAGAAAGTCACTACATAGTAATTCAGGGATGATTTTAACAAGAATAAATAAATTACAAGTATACATACACCTAATTCTGAAACTTTCAATTATGTAAAGCAAACATAGATCTAAAAGGAGAGGTAGACTTTAATACAATAATACTTATGGACTTTACCACCTCACTTTCATCGGTGGACATAAAATTCAGACAAGGAGTCAACAAAGACACATTGTATTTCAACAATAATAGAGAGCAAATGAACCTAACAGATATTTACAAAATATTTTATGCAACAACTGAAGAATATATATTCTTATCAGCACAGAGAATATGCTCCAGGATCAAGCATGTACAAACAAACAAACAAAAGTCTCAATTTTTTTAAAAAATAAATTCATAGCATACATCTTTTCTTATCATAATAAAAAAGTAAAAACCAACAAAACAAACTTTAGAAATGGTACAAATAAATGGAAGTTCACCAACATTCTCTTGAATGACCAAGGGTCAAAAGAAATCCAGAGAGATATTTTAAAATTTCTGGGGGAAAAAAATAAAATTGAAAACAACATAAAAATTCTCCAAATAAGATGAAATGAAAACACAAAATATAAAAACCTTTGGGATACAGCAAAAGTAGTACTCAAAGGAAAGTTTATTTAGGGTAATCAATGTGTGCATAAAAAAAACACAAAAAAACAGATACACTCCAAACATAACCTATTATGCAACTGAAGAAATAAAAATCAAAACTAAACTAAAATAAAAATTAGAAGCAGGAAAGAAATTACAAGGATCAGAGCAGAAATAAATAAAATAAAATAAAGAGCTAGAAATGAGAAAGAACAACAAAACAAATAATTGTTTTTCAAAAAGATAAACAAAATTGACAAACAAACTAAGCAAGGAAAAAGATAGAAGATGCAAATAAATAAAATTAGACATGAAAAAACCGAGGCATAATAACTAATGCCATAATAATACAAAAGATTGTTATGGACTATTATGAACAACACTATCCCAACACATTAGAAAACCTAGAAGAAATGGATAAATATTTGGACACATATAACCTACCAAAAATGAACCATGAAGAGATGGAAAAACTAAAGAAACAAATAAAACGTAACTAAATTGAATCAGTAATAAAATGTTGCCTATCAAAGAAAACCCCAAGCCCAGTTGACTTTACTGTTTTATTTTACCTGACCTTTAAAGAAGAACTAATGCCAATTATTCTCAAACTATACCAAAGAAGTAAAGAGGAGGTAACCTTTTCAAACCCATTCTATAAGGCCAGAATCACCCCAATACAATCTGATAAGCATAGATGCAAAAACACTTCACAAAATAGTAGCAAATAAAATCCACTACCACATCAAAAAGATTATATAATATGATCAAGTGCAATTATCCTAGGGAGGCAGGATGGCTCATCATACATATATCAATAAATGTAATGCATCACATCAACAGAATGAAGGATAAATACAGTCATCTTAATAGAGACAGAAAAATCATTCCATAAAATTTAACATACCTATATGATAAAAACCCTCAAAAAGTTAGATATAGAAGGAACATACCTCAACACAATGAAGGCTACATATACAAAACTAAAGGCAACATCATACTAAATGAGGAAATGCTGAACTAATTTCTTCTAACATCAGGAATAAACAAGTATGTTAATTTTCAACACTCTTATTTGATATAATGTAGGAAGTCTTTTCAGGGAAGGAAATAAAGGTCATTCAAATAAAAAAAGAGGAGGTCAAATGATCTCTGTTTGCAAATTACATGATTTTATATATGGAAAAATCTAAAGACTTAACCAAAAAATCTATTGGAACAGATAAATAAATAAGTAAATCTGATAGATATAAAATCAATGTACAAAAATCAGTAGTTTTTAAATATTCTGATAATAAAATTGTGAGAAAGAAACAAAGAAAGCAATTTCATTCACACTAGCTACAATTGTTTTAAACTTGGGAATAAATTTAATAAAGTAAGTGAATTACCATGACAATGAAAATTACAAAAAAACTGAAGAAGAAATTGAGGAAGACAGACAGACAGACACACACACTCATACTTGGAAGTACATCCCATGTTTATGGGATTGGAAGAATTCATATTATTAAAATGTCCATATGACCCAAAGTAGCCTATAGTTTCTATTGAAATACTAAATGACATTCTTCACAGAAATAGAAAAACACTCCCTAAATTATGATAGAAACATGAAATTCTCAGATAGCCAAACAATCTTGAGCAAAAAGAACAGGCTGAAGGCATGGTAAAACTTAACTTTGAGTCATACCACAAAATGATAGTAATCTCAACTGTATGGGACTCAATCAAAACAAAACATACAAACAAAAAATGATTCACAGACCAGTGGAACAAAATAGAGAACCCAGTAATAAATCCATATACATATAGATAAGTGATTTTCAACAAGGCAGCAAGAACATACACTGGAAAAAGATATCCTCTTCAACAAATGATGCTTGGAAAACTAGATGTATATATTCAAAAGAAAGAAACTGTCTCTCACACTAGTGATGTTGCTCAACAACATCACTAATCTTCAGTGGAATGCAAATTAAACACAATGACGTACCATTTCACCCCAGTTAGAATGGCGATTATTAAAAAGAATTTAAAAATTAAATTCTGCCAAGGATGTAGAGAAAAGGAAATATACTATTGGTAGGAATGTAAATTAGTATGGATACTCAAAAAAATTAGAATAGACTAGCATATGATCCAACAATTTTACTACAGTATATAGACAAATCTTGCTATAGTGTATAGACAAAGGAATTAAAATCATTATGTCAAAGACACATCTGCACTTACATGTTTATTGTAGCACTATCCACAACAGTCAAGATAATGATGAATGAATAAAGAAAATGTGGTATCTATACACGATACAATATTATTCAACCATAATAAAGAATAAAATCTGTTGTTTTCAGCAACATGATGTAACTGGAGGACTGTTGTGGTTTGGATGTGAGGTATCCCCCAAAGCTCACATGTGAGACAAAGCAAGAAGGTTTGAGGGAGAAATGATTGGGGCATACCCCTAACCTAATCAGTGAATTAATCTTAGGTAGGGTGTGGCTGGAGGAAGTGGTGCATTGGGGGCATGGCTTTGAGGTATATATTTGTATCTGGCAAGTAGGACCTCTCTCTCTCTCTCTCTCTCTCTCTCTCTCTCTCTCTCTCTCTCTCTCTCTGATTTCTGATCACCATGTGAACTGCTTCCTTCTGCCCCACTCTTCCACCATGATAGTTGCCTTACCCAAGGAATGGAGCCAGCCTTCTATGGACTAAGATCTCTGAAACTGTGAGCCCCCAAATAAACTTTTTGTCCTCTAGATGGGCCTTTTAGTCACAACAGTGAAAAAGCTGAGTAAAACAAAGACAATATTATAAGTGCAATAAGCCAGGCACAGAGATAGAAATTCTGTATGTTCCCACTTACATGGGTAATCTAAACCATTGACCTCATAGAAATAGAGAATAAAATGGTAGTTACCAGCACCTAGGAAGATTATACAGGAAGAGAGGATAGAGAGAGGATGGTTAATAGATGCACAGGTATGATGGAATAAGAGAAGTTTCTAATGTTTTATAGCATAATTAGATATTTTGAATGTTCCCAACAAAGATATGATAAATGTCTGATATGGTACATTTATTAATTATCCCATTCCAATCATTGGATTGTATATGTGTATTGAAATGTCACTATATCCCCTGTAAATATGTATACTTACTACATGTCAATTTAACAACTATACATATTTGATCTTGTCCATAATTTTTGAACCTAAGCCTATCATCAGACTTGGAATCACTGACTGAAGGAAATGCTGGGTTTGCATAAAGAAGCACCATGCACAACTATGACAAGTATATTCCCTAGTAATCTCTTCAGTCCTTCCTAAAGAGACCAATAGACTTACTTAATCAATCATACATTGGAACAAAGAGACTACTTACAAATATCTTGAGAGTATCAGTATGCAGAGTCTGTATTGGCATTGATATTTTGGTAAACCTGCTACCATTGTCCCTTAATAGAATGCAAATAAATTTTATCTATGTAGTGAATGCTGTTCTGGAGCAGGTTCAATTCACAGTGATACGAGGTCACAATAGTTATTTTTCTTCAGTTCTCAAATATATAATTGTACTAACCATAGTTGGTAGTCAATAAAACATTCATGCTGGTTAGTGGACCTGTGGTGTAAGAGAGATAATATAGGAAAAGGCCAAGTGGAAACCTCTGAAATTGCCCCTCCACCTCTGGCCACAATACAGAAAATCAAAACCAATAACATTCTACAAAAGGAATCAATGAGATTAGTTCCATACTTAAGACATAAAATGTGGTTAGTTATTTGTCCTCATGACATTTCAGTTCTTAAGTCTGAATCTTGTAAACAATGAAATAAATCTAGAAACCCAACCAAGAAGAAATTCAAATTACAACTTCTATGTCAGATATGTTGTCTATACTAGAGCAAGTTAACATGGACTCCAGTATGTGGTAGGAAGCCAGTGATTTGATGAATGTATTTTTTTCCATGTCTATCAATAAAGAGGATAAGACAGCTCACATTACCACAGAATGGACAATAGTGTACATGTTTGATTTTTCCCAAAGAATATATAAGGTCTCCTGATCTTTTTCAAAGTATAATCCAAGTGACTTGAGCCATATTAACATTCCATAGAACATCACAGTGGCTTAGTACATCAATGATGATAAGCTAATTGAATTGAAATGCAAAGTAGAGGCTTAGGTAAGATAAATGTGTTTCAAGAGGAAGCACCCCATCAAGGATGGAAGATGCACAGTTTAAGGATTCAAGATCCTGCTTCATCAGTAAAGTTGGTTTGTTTTTTTTTTTTTTGGTATCAGGGATTGAACTCAGGGCCACTTGACCACTGAGCCACATCCCCAGCCCTATTTTGTATTTTATATAGAGACAGGGTCTCACTGATCTGCTTAGGGCCTTGCTAAGTTGCTGAGGCTGGCTTTGAACTGGAGATCCTCCTGCCTTAGCCTCCAGAGCTGCTGGGATTACAGGTGTGCATCACTATGCCCAGCATCAGTGAAGTTTTTATGCACCTAGGAGACTATGGTTAAAACTAATCAGGAAATAGTCAACCCAGACTTGTTTAACTGATACAGATATATTAAAAGGTGGGAAGGAAAGAGAAAACAAAACTTGGAAAAAAATCAATGCTTCTCTAATAAGCCTTTACACAACAAAATTTGTGGAATAGTGGAAGGCCAACCCTGCAGCTGGGGCCTGCACCTTCCCCGACAGCTGTGCTGTATAACAGTTGCTGCAGAGGGCTTGACTCTCAAGTGGCAATTCCCATTTCCCTCAACTCTCTGGGATAGATGACCTATTCCAGATGTACTCTCAGCAGGTGAATATCACAGGATCCCACTTTCTGCAGTTTGTTACCACAGACTATCCCAAGCAAGCAGTGGCTGTCAGACAGCAGCCCCCATCTCCCCACCCCCAATTCCTGAAGAATCAGGAGAGGCAGCTGGTGAAGGTTGCAATCCATCCTTTCTGCCCAGTTCTGTGTTGCAAGAAAGTTTCTTTGGTAGGTTTAGCAGTTCCCTTCTCCTCCCTCTTCTTGGAGTGGAAGAACTCTTTCAAGTAGATTCAAGGGACAGTCAACACTGGCAGACCCTTCATCCCTGGCTCTGGTCTATAGAAAACCTGTAATAGGCCATGGGAGCAGCAATGGTACCCATTTCCGCTCACCTCTTCCTCATGCACATGCAGCTTCTTCACAGAGATGATAAGAGTGTAGAAGCCAATGAAAAGTGAGTTTTCTGTTCCCAACCCTACGTCTCCTGTGCAATGACCCAGAGATCTGCTTAGGGGAGGGCCAGACCAAGCCACAGACACTGGCAATACTCTGCTTCTGCTAAGGGGCTGGATTTCATTTGGTTTAGACTGTGGAACATTTTATGCCTCAAGGACTGTTGGAAACAATAGAGCAATTGGTTTTCAATTAGTGGAGGAAAACAGCAGCCGGAGAGCCAGACCAGAAACATACAGGTAGATGAGAGAAAGAGACAAAGAGAGCCCTGCTAAAACCAATCATCCCCTATGGTCAGGATAACATCATTTGAGAGAACAAAGAAGAAACATCTGAGTTAGGAATCCCTGGCTGAATAGGGGGCAAACTCATAAACTCTTTGAACAGTAAAAGCAATTTCCAAGCCTCATAGAGATCCAACAGTTAAAGGCAAAAAGCCTTACTAAGTCAGGTAACAGGCATAATCTCTGAATGATGAACAGCTATCCAATAAGTAATACTGGCAGAGAAGAAGCTCAGGAGGCTGAGACAGGAGAATCATGAGTTCAAATCCAGCCTCAGCTACTTAGCAAGGCCCTAACCAACTAAGCAAGACCCTGTCTCTAAATAAAATCTAAAAAAGGGCTGGGGATGTGGCTGAGTGTTGAGCACCCCTAGGTTCAATCCCTGGTACCCAAAAAAAAAAAAAAAGTGGCAGAGGGGCTCTATTCCTGGCCAGCCAGGTTTAAAAATAAAAATGAGGGAAAATTTTTAGTAGGATCATCAGATGCTCCACCTGTGGAAAATCAATGAATTAGTCAAACCAAGTAAATAAGCAAACAAGTGCCAAAGATACAGGGCTCTGTATCTGGAGCTGTTATAATAGATTATCTAAAACATCCACTTGTAATGAAAGTGTGAAACATACAAAGAAATAGGCGGGGGGAAACCAATAATGAAAGTCACTTTTATTGGTACCCAGATATTGTATCTAGAAGGCAAAGACTTCAAAGAAAATAGATGCTTAAAAAATGAAAGGAAATATATTTAAAGCAATTAAGAATGGCAGGGTGCTATCTTTTCAAGCAGGTGATGTCAATAAAGAAATAAAAATTATTAAAAAGGAAAATAACCAAAAGCCACATGAAAATGTTGGAGTCAAAAAGAATAATACTGAAATAAAAAATTCACCCGAGAGGTTCAAGAGTATACTTTTGCTGCCAGACCAAAAACTTCAATGAAGTTGAAAAACGAGATTATGAAAATGAAAAGCAGAGACAGTAAAAATATGAAGAAAAATTTGCAGAGCTTCATAGAAATATGACACAATTGAGTACCAACATAGTACAGTGGTACTAGAAGTTGAAGAGAGAAAAAGGAACAAAAATATTTTTAAAATAAAAGCTGAAAACTTCTGAAGTTCAATGAAAAATTGTATACATCTGAGGAGCTCATGAACTCCTATTAGGCCACATATAAAGAAATCTATGCCTAGAGACATCATAGGAAAAACACTGAAAGACAAAGGGAAAATTCTATAAGCATCTGTATATGTTACAAATCTAATAAAATATTATTTTTATAATTTTATTACTTTTAAAGTATCTGAAAGAATAGATAACAGCATTATATATATATATTTGAAAGTTAATTATATAAAACATCTCTTTCTATATATACACACAAATTTATACATAGATTGAAGCGTTAATATGATATTAAAACATAACTGATTCTTAGAGGAGTTAAATAACTTATTCAAAACTTACTCATCAGGTTAATGGCTGTTTGTCCGGTTTGGTTCTAGATTTGCCCAAATTCCTATGACCTTTCCAATAAAACATTCTATATTTTTTCCACTAAAGTACTGCTTCCCTGAAGACAATTTGACTTTGGAAGACTCTGGTCTTATCAATGTTTGTGATCTTTCTGAAGAAAGACTGCATTAACAGAGGAACCTGGGTAGAATATATGAATCTCAGAAAATTTGTGTTGAGTGAGACAACATGAACTCAATCATGTATGTATTCCTTTGTCTTCAGGATATGGAAATATGATATCTAGTATGCAAGAGTTTTTCATTCTCTTATTGTTCTCATTGTTTTGCTTTGTGTGTTTCATTTTGGGTTGTGTAAGTACTGACTTAACAGTTCTTGGACAAAATGTCCCTATAAAACTGCCTCACAGCATTTCATAATTCTTTGTTTATCATGAAATCAGATTTTCCTAGATACCTTGAAGTCAGGAAAGATGTGCTATAGACAAAGGAAATGAATGTTCTAGTCACTGAACAGTACACAGTCGTTATAAATGAGGAATTTGGATTCTATTTTAGTCATCAATGTGTCCTGAGTTTATTTGGTGAGATTTCTAAGGGATCCAATCCTCTGCTGTAGTTTGGATATTAAATATCTCCCAAAGTCTCGCATTAAAGGTTAGGCCCTCAAACTGTGATGCCATTAGGAGGTTGTAGAACCTTTATAAGGTGTGGCTTAATTGAAGGAAGTTAGATCACTGGGGACATACCCTTGATGTGGGGGATATAGGGACATTCACCCCTTGATATTTCTCTGATTCCTAGCTACCATAAGGTGAGCAGATCAACTACTACATGCTCCCACTATGATATATGGACTCATCACAGGCCCAAAGTAACAGAGCCAAGATCCAAGAAATCTCTGAAATCATGAGCCAAACTAAACCTTTTCTACTTTAAGTGGTTTATGTCAAGTACTTTGTTTCAGGAATGGAAAACTAACTAACACATCTTCTGATACTACATTGATAACACAGAGTTTCTACACTTAGAACACTGAGGACTAGCCTCTAGGTAACAGATTCAATGTAAACATGGCTCCCTTGCTGATATTTTCTATGACATCTCTACTTTAGCTGGGAACTATAGCTTATCCTTTCCCTGGATCAGGTTGAATCTTTTATTTTATTGATGTTTTGCTTAATTTTCCTCTATTTATAAGGTCATAAATTTTCACCAAAATATTAGTGTTTGGCACCTAGAATCAATTAAACATGAATCCTATCTCTACTAAAGTGCGTATGATTCAAATGAAACAAATCAAAAACACTTATCATTAAGGTTTTGTATTTCAGGACATCAACTAAGGTTTTTCATACATTATCCAAATCAATGGAAAAGTAGAAAAAGAGAGTTTTGCTGTATTTTTTTTATTGTTGAAAAATACTGAAATACTATTTGATAAGGTCAGGATCCAGAAAGACAGTGAACAGGACTGAATTATAAAGAGGAATCACAGTATGTTAACAAACACATTAGAAATAATCATCTCAAGGAATATATCACTCTTAGTTGATGTGTAAGAATAAATAGAATCAGAAACAAAGTCAGCCTTATCAAAATTACTGGTGCTATATCTGGAATTTCTAGTACCTAAATTGACAAGGAAAATCACAGGACACCAGAGGCAAGCCCTGGTTTGGTACATGATCATTAGCCATGTGACCTTGATTGTGTAGTTCAACACACCTCAGGGTCAGATTTTTTAATCTCCAAGTGAGGATAGAGCGCTCTCGGGGGTTGATAAGGATTAAAGATTATCCATATGTCAGTAGTACAGTTACATTTCCTCTTAGAAACACATCTAAAGTATATGTTGCAGCCATACCTACAGTTAGTTAGATCTCAGGATTGAACCTGGGGCAATGGACAGTTGGTGAAAATAATGTTTGCTTTTCCAATAGAGGCTCCTAATGTGTCCTTCACAGTCCTCTGAGTTCTGCTTCCCACTTTCTGGCTAGATGATTTTTGGAATTTGAACAGCAAGAAGTATTCATCAGACCTCATACAGACCATCAGTAGTAATCATAGAGTAAATTTGGTGGTAGTTATTGTTGTACAAAAGTTAGCTTACACTGTCAACCACTGCAGAAATGTCGCTGGTGTTTACTTTTTCCATTTTTAAATAGTAGTTTCTGAAGAACACAAGTCAAGTGTCAATCAATATGGTTTAATTAACATTAATTAACTTATTTATCAACATGCATTGAACCTTTATATGCAGAGGACTATTGCAAACACTGAGAATAGAATGATAAATTAAAAAAAAAAACCCAGCTCTCATGAAGCAAATATTCTAGTGAATGAAACAGACAATAAAAAGTTATTTACACACACACACACACACACATACACACACACACACACACACACACTCCAGATAGTAAGTTCTATGAGAAAAAGATTTAACAGAATAAGGGAATATAATAAGGGACCATTTCAAAGAAGAGATTTGGGAAAGTCTTCTTAGGAGGTCATCTGAGCTGAAGTATGAGTTAAGTAAAAGAAGGAAATTCTCTAGTCCAAGAAGAAATTACAACTGCAAAAACCTGAGACAGGAACAGGAACGTCTTTGGCATGTTTGAGGAATATCATGGAGGTAAAGGCAATCAGAGGCAGAGAGCAGGGTGTTATTTAGACCTATCTGAGTGAACCTGTATATGATAAGTCTTTCCCAATAATCCTCAATACAAGTGTAAATCTGAGAACTGATGATTGCTAATGGAGCATTTGAAAATGTGCTCCACAACGTCTCTACCACTCAAGCCGTGGAGCTAACCTAGATAGCCCTCCTTGGGAAGGAGAAATGCCTGCACATTAAACACACCAATGCAGGACTCCCTCTGAGCCAGAGGATACACAACTACTCCACAATATGAAATACCTGACTTAAATGCCACTGGAAGAGAAAGCCACATGAGAAGTAGGTTTCCTATCAGGGAAAGAAAAATGTCAGTGTGGATAGGGTGAGCCTTAAAGGGTAAACTTCTTTAACCATCAAATGTCTCCTTGAAAAAAAAAAATCTACTAATTTGAAAATAAAATTTTTATTTCTATTACTCATGTTTTTACATTCTTAGGTAAAGAATTTTGAATATTAAACTTTCTTGAAAAGCCAGTGTTATTACTATAACCATAAATTATGGTAGTGTAACAATGTTATTCTCTACACTTTTTTTGTCAGTCTTCTTGACTGTTGCAAACACTACCTACAATTGGCTGAGATGTCAAATAATCAGTTCTGTCAGATTGTGTGTAAGATGGAATCAAGAGGAGCTAAATAATGCTCTGATGCTCATTTATTTCTTGATAATCAAATCAAGTTCAATAACCTTAACATCCTATGTGTACACACACACACACATGCATCTCTCTGTATATAACAATAAGTTTGGCTCATCAGAAATTTAGTTAATATTAGTCTTTTCCATATTTTACACCATGATGCGGGTAGGATTGCAGGGTTATTTAAAAGAATCTAGTGTGACTATAGATTATTATGCTTTACACATAGAGATACTACTAGTTTTAAATGTTTACACTAATAAAATGCAAGATGATTTAAAGTTTTTGAAATCATATTAGTGCTTCATTAGTATGTATTTTCTCAATAAATGCATACTAGATATATAATTCCTATCAAAGAGAGATGATGTTATTTTTTATTTTTATTTTTTGGAGAGTCATGAAGCTAAGAAATGTTAGAAGTTATGGTGCCACAGGATGGAATTTCCAAGAAATGTTACTTATGAGTAATTCATTGACAAATAAAAATGAAGAAGCTAAATTAAACTTCTCTGTTGAAAATTAAGGGAAGAGATTTACCTCCCCTCCTGTTTCTTAGGGTATTTACTTTAGAAAACATGTAATTGTGAGTGCTTTCATCTTTATCTGAATTGTATATGAATCTTTCTGAAAACTAGATAAGTCTGTCTTCTGCATAAAGCCCAATAAAGAGGGTCACCCAACTTCCAGGTGAATCTAGAATGAACCCTGTGTCACCAACAGTGCTGTCATGGGCTCTTACTTGAGGATTAGCTGTCATTTATCTTGAAAACTTGTGCATAATATATTGTATCTGCTAGACTCTATAAAAGGATAAGATTACTTTTTATCTTTGCAAGCTCTTCATGGACTGCCTATGACATGCATTACGTTCTGGTTTGATGCTCATTCAATAATGAAATTGTTTTCTTTTGCTATTAGCTTATAGAAAATGTTTCATTTTTAGTTTTATTTTCCCTACAACACAGAAACGAAATTACTCCCTAAATGGACACAACATTTATCAGGATGGTACAAGGATGAGCAGTATCAATGGGACCCATTTCAGAATTTCCACCACTGTTCCCTTGTCTCTGAAGTACCTTAAATAAAATGTGATCCCCATAATCACTGTCAGATGTGTAATGGAGAGTTTTGTGCTTACTTGTATACTTTGTCTAATCTCCTCTTCTGATTACGATGATGCTATGATTATTCTTTCATTTTCCTTTCATTTGACCATTAAATGTTGGCTATTGTCCTTGGGCTTTACCCTATTAAAAACTGGCTTCAGAATGAACATTCATGCTAAGCAGCTACCTTCAGCTCCTACCTGGCCCTTATCTTATTTTAGAAATCCCCAATTATATCCTTGTCACATAAATTCTCACCTTCATTCTTCAGAATTAACTTCATTTTAAGTAGCTCTTCCCTTATCTCAGTTTGAGATTAAGACTAGCTTACACATTGAACAAGTTGCTATACATGTTTTCTTTCCCAAGGAAGTAGAAGTTCCGAGGTAATTCCACTATGCCTCTGGCAATTTTTTTTTATCAACAAATCAGGACTATATTTCAACTGGCAATTATCAACATGTCAGCTGATTTAGTCCCTTGAGTTTTAGCATCCTGTTTCCAAACTGTCACCAGCACCCTGATATCTCAGGTTTGAAATGTCAGTAACGCTGATAGAAAGAGTTTACTTGGCACACAGTATGGTAGGTGATATTCATTAGTGATGACCTTGTACTTGTTTCCCCAAACTGACTCCCAGACATAAGAAACATCCAGAACATCAGTTCCTCTAATTGGACAGTTGCGTTAGGAGGTGACTCAATCACTGAGGGATGAAGGAATATGTACTGTTTCATAACTCACTGGCTTCTGAGTCTTGCCACTCCACAGTGATTTAAATGATGCCCAGGGCTGCTTTTGTGTTCAAGAAATAACTCTTCATTTTGATGGAGGCCCCAGT
Source organism: Marmota flaviventris (assembly GCF_047511675.1). Taxonomy (NCBI): domain Eukaryota; kingdom Metazoa; phylum Chordata; class Mammalia; order Rodentia; family Sciuridae; genus Marmota; species Marmota flaviventris. Next base: position 106,276,465 of record NC_092504.1, read on the forward strand.
ACACAGGCTCAATGGGGATTTCTACATGGCCTTTTTCTGCTGTTAGCAACAATATTAACAGAGTTCCCTGACAAATAAATTGTTTTGCTTTAAGACATCACATTTAAAGGCAAGGTTTCTCTATTACTTTTACAAAACACAGAAAAAAAATTCCATAAACAAATCATTATAACATTTTTTAATTTTTAGCAGTGATTTTTTTTTTGGACTAGTGATTATAGTTCCACAGCATTGGGAAATACACTCAGGTGCAGAGCGAAGGAAAAGTATAACGTACATTTTTTCTAACTTTGAGATTTTTAGGACAATCATACCATTAGGATAAATGTCCAAGTCCCTAACAATGATGTAAAACAATCAATATCTGGGTTTACTATGCTATTTTGAAGTCAACACAAGTGAAGGTTATCTCACACCTTTAAGAATGATTCCTAAAATAATTAAGAATAGAATTGCCACATGATTCATCAATCCCACTTCTGGGTATATTTCCAAAAATATGAAGTCAATATGTCAAAGAGGTCCCTGAACTCTCATATCCACTTCAGCAATCTGAGTGTCCCTCAGCAGATGAAAAGATAAAGAAAAGGGAATATATACCAACAAAGAGAAGTTATTCAGCCTTAAAAAGAAGAAAATCCTGTGCTGTGGTCTAAATATTTGTGTCCCCCCTTCCTCCAAATTAATGTGTTGAAACCTCATCTGGAATGTGGTAATATTAAGGGGAGGGGCTTTGAGGAAATGTTGAGGTCATGAGGGATCCACCTCAAAAACAAGATTACTGTCCTTATTGAAAAACTCAGAGAGGGGGTTTGTTCACCTCTTCTGTCATGTGAGGACCCAGCTAGCTAGGCATCATCTTTGAAATAGATCAAGCCTCCACCAGACACTGTGCTTCTGGCACCTCGGCTGGATCTTGGTTGGACTTCACCACCTCCAGAACTGTGAGCAAAACAAATCTTCTGTCTATAAATTATCCAGTCTAAGATTCTTTATAACAGTGAAAATGAACCAAGGTACCCTATCAGAAGCAATACCATAAATGAATCTTGAGTATCTTGTGCTAAATGAAATAAGCCAGTCACAGGACAAATGTTGCATAATTCCACTTATATGGTATATCTAATGTGTTTAAATCATTTCAACAGAAAGTGGAATGGTGATTGCCAGGGGTGGTGAGAGGGGAGGAAATGTGGAGTTGCTGTTCAATGAGTGAATGTTTTACTCATGTAAGAAAAGATTCTGGAGACTTGCCGTATAGAATGTTGCTGGTATTTACCAATACATAATGAGCACTAAAATAATATATACTTAAAACTTGATTAAGACAGACTCCATATTATATGTTTTCACTGCAATTAAAATAAAAAGGAAATCTTTCTTGTGACCCTACATTCTTCCATCATAATGAGTTATGGGTTATGATTTCTATTCCCCACACAAAAAAATACGTAATAATAATGACCACATTTTCACCTTCTGTCTACCTCCATTAACACCAGTTTATAAAGTATGAATAAAAGAAAAATAGAAAAATTAAAACTCTCTAATACTCATTTTTCTATATTTCTAAATGGATAATAAGACTTACTTTATAGATTTATTGAGCACAGTACATGTCAAATATTTAAAGCCTAAATTTCTGGTGTACAGTGGGCATATAAGAAATGGTAACCATAACACTAAATAACTACTTTCAAGAGGGTACTTCTGTTTTGATAGATTTATAAGCTCAATTTTGAGCAGATAATTTTAATTGGATTTTTGTGTGAGGAGGTGATTCAATTATCAAGGGAAAAATAATATGGAGATTTACACAGTAGGTAGACAGCTGTTTCTGTAAGAGGTATTAGCAGTTTCCTGTTCATTTAAAATAAAGTTGTGTTCATTTGTACTGATTTGCTTTATTTTCAAAATAATCAGCAGATTGATTTTCTGAAAAAAAACCATACATTTTCAAATGCCAGTGTATGTATAAGTTGTACCAAAGTTTGGCATCAACCAGGGCATTAGCAAAATATGGTGTCACTCTGGCTTTAGCTGACAAATTGAATGCCTTTCAAATTCAATGCAGCATCTATGAACCCATGTGTGATCAATGGATAAATGATAATGTAGGTAATCTTCTTAAATGCTCATTTTAATATCATTGAAAATGTCAGTTAAGGTGCAGTGGACACTGGTACACTCCTGAATTATCCACTCAGTCTTGCTGCAGCTAGGAATGTTTTCTGCTGAGACTTTGTCCTTCCCCATGAGTGGCCTTACACTGCAGGAGCTATATTATCCAAGGTTATATATCTCCCTGTGGGCTGGTCAAAGTGGAATTACAAGGGCTTTGGACTCTTGACTCAGTTGGTATTTGAAAGACTCTTTTTGGGCTGGGGTTGTAGCTCAGTGTTAGAGTGCTTACCTTGCATGCGTGAGGCCGTGGGTTCGATCCTCAGCCCCACATAAAAATAAAAAAATAAAAATAAAGACATTGTGTCCATCTGCAACTTAAAGAACATTAAGAAAGAAAGAAAAAGAGTCTTTCTGGCTTGTGAATACCCTTAGAATCAGCTGAGGCCTCTTTTGCAATGGCATCATACTTTAACTTTGCCCTGTGCCAATCTTTTCTTTTCCCTCCCCTCAAGTGTACCATATCTAAACACTTCCACTGAATTACTGTTTGCAAATCTCAGTTTCTCTTTTTAGATATCCTGAATTACAATTTAAATCATGTTGTTTAGATTTATTATCATTTTCTCTAACATTTTCTTGTGTGAATTTTTAAGGGGAGAAAAGTTGAAAAATCTTTACAGGACTCCATGTAACTATCACCAATATTCTACCCATCTGTATTTTACTATACTTTTTTCATTTACCCATCTTGGATTTGCTATTTTTGTTTTCATTTAAATAATAGGAAATTTATTTTTCCCATACCAAAAAAATCAGTAAGTCGACAGTCTAAGAGACAAGTAATTCATTCAATTAAGTTTTCAAGGGTCTCTTCTCTGTATTGCCTGTCTTCCCTCTCAGAATTAGTGTTTCCAACCTTTATGGTTCCAAACAAAGGCTGAAGTTCCATAGACTGCTGTATTTGCTGATTAAGAAGATTTTTTTTGAACAAGTGTTTCTCCATGTGCTATATGTTTTCAGGAAATTTCAAGTAACTAAATAATAGTCCATTTGTTGTTGTTTTTTAATTTTTATCAGTTGTTTTATTGGGAGAGTAACATTTAATTTAAAATTGACAATCACCATAAAATGTAAAATTATAATAAAACCTAACATCTACTAAAAACAGGAGATGCTCACTCTCAGAATATTTTGAGGAGCTGGGAGTTCAGCTCAGTGGTAGAACAATTGCCTAGCAGACTGGAGGCCCTGGTTTGATCCCCAGCACCACAAAAACAAACAAACAAAACAAGATATTTTGAACTACTCTATCTTATAAATTATTTAACCAACATAGAATGAATGTTATTACATGTCATATTATATTATATTACTCAGCTTTTTGCCTCCATGCAAAATATTTGAGAAAATCAACCTAAAATGGGGAAAAATTTATTTTGGTTTACAGTTTTGGAGTTTTCTGGCCATGGTCACTTGGCCATTGCCTTGTGTCTGTGGCAAGGCAGAACATCATGGTGAGGAGCATGTGTGGAGCAAAGCTGTTCATCTCATGGTGTCCATGAAGAAAAAAGGGAAATAGGAGCCAGGATTCCAATAACCCCTTCCAGGGCAGACCCCAAATACCTCACTTCCTTCCACTAGGCCCCACCTCCTGGGTTTCCACCATCTCTGGTACTGTCCACAGGCTGCCACCAAGACGTTAACACATGAGAATTTGGGAGACACTCCAGAACCAAACTATACACATGTCCAAAAGCTGTTTGAAAATAAGAAAGCAAGCTTTATTACACATTTTGCAGATAACACCAACCTTTCTGGACATATCAATAAACAATGGTTGCTTTCTAAGCTTTACTTATGCAGAACTGGTTGAACAAATCAAACCAGTACATCTTGAGATAAGAGGCTTTCTTACATGACATTTTCTGTAAATATCATTCCCCTCTGGGAAAGTTGCTGGAATGCCATGCTTGCCAAGGAAAGACAGACAGAAATCTGTGTGGTAGCTAAAAAATTCAAGAGCAATTTTTTCATCCTGAAAGCCAATTTTATTATTCTATTGAAAAATTCTAATGCAAGTTTTAAGAACTTTTTTTCAAGTGATAAGTGAAGTAGCAAATTCATGTACAAATATTAGATGTGAAATCGAAGCATGGTGGCACATGCCTATAATCCCAGAAATTCAGGAGGATTGCAAGTTCAAGGCCAGTTTGGGCAACTTAGTGAGACCAAGTCTCAAAAACAAAAAGGCTTAGGTATGTAATTCAGTGATAGAGACCTGCTTGGTTGTATTCCCATGACCACACACATATACCCAACAAAATAGATATAAAATATGAGTAAAAGCCAAAACTATAAGACAACTTCTGATAATATCCTGAATGCATTTACTTTTGAGGGGACAGAGAACTTTAGTTTGTGGTGCCCACATCATTTGCATCACCTTATCATCACCAAACAGCCCAGGAGCCAAACAGGAAGGAAACTTGGTTAGAATTGGAGAGATGGGGAGCTTTGATAAAGTAGCCACATTGTTACGTCAGCTGTGTCCCCGGCTGTAGGAAAACATAAGAATTTGCTCTCTTCCAACCTCCTGTAAATGATTATCTAGTCTCACCAGTGTGCAGTATAATTAGCATAAGAGCAGTCTACTAGGGGTTAAGACTGAAGAAAGGCTTCTGTGAAACAGTCAATCTTTAAAATGCAATCTTTTTTTAAGTTTTATTAAATATTTTTAAGTTATAGTTGGACACAATACATTTATTTTATTTATTTTATTTTTTTATGTGGTTCTGAGGAATCACAAACCCAGAGCCTTGCACATGCTAGGCAGGCACTCTACCACTGAGCCACAACCCCATCTGAACAAAATCTTAATAATTAAATTTGTGTGATAGTATTTTGGGTTTAGCTTTGTATTTGATGTGTTTTCCTATGTAATGATATCCACCTTGGCCAATCATTGATTTTGACTTTCAAACCCTCAGGTTCAGTCAACTGTGCATTCAGTAGAATCAGTGAATTTCATGAAGACTTAATAGGTACTCAGTGAATTTGATGAAGACTTGTCATTGTTAAGATGCCAGGACATCCTGTGCTAAAAAATTATACCCCGTATTTTTATGTTTAAAAACCCTGTAAGATTACTAAAGACTAGTAAGGACCTTCATGCACTTTTTAAAAGCACTATTGAGATTCATTTGCCAAATTATCCCTTTTGGAGTTACTATAAACTTCCATAAGATCTATATATAATGATTTATCTTTTTATTTGGAATATGCACACTGATTCAGAACTTGGATGGAGTAAATCTTTGGTTTTCAAATGTTTATCCATATAATATTTTCCATTAGGCTGCTTGATTTGTATTTAGTTCTATTCTTGTTCATAGAGACAGTAAGCCAAAAATTAGGTTTTGAACGAATGGCTTTCCTAAATAAACGTTCAGGCACCTGCCCAATGTGGACAAAAGAGAAATAATTAACCAACAAGTACTTGTGAGAGATATGGAATGTTTGTGCAAAGGGCAGGCTGCTACTGTGGGAAGCATTTACACAATGAGCCCGAGCTCAGTCACGGATTACAAGCAGGTACAGACTTAGGCAGTAGCTAATGCCTGTTCTCAAGGATGTTATTAGAAACATCTGGAAAAATGTTTCATGAACCTTAGGAAAGAAACTTGGAGATAAGACCAGATGGAAATAAATAATATGGAAGGGCAAAGGGTATTAGACTAAAGTATGAACATGGGGAAATTTGCCAGTTGAAACAGGAAACAGAAAGAGAATGGAAAGGGAAAACTTCCTGAGAAAAAGAAAGACTCTGGTGTCCAAAATAATATTCTCCCAAGTGAAAATGTGACTAGCAGATAAACAGTAGATGACCCTATATGTAACAGTTTTGCTTATTTGTACTTTTAAAACAGATTGACAAACAAAATTTGTATATGTTTATTATGTACAATCTGAAGATCTGCAATATGCTTACATTGTGGAATGGTAACTCAAGCCAATTTATGTATTAGCTCATATATTTATTTTTTTGTCATAAGAACACTTAAAATCTACTCTCTCCATGATTTCCAAGAAAATATAATAGTTATTAACTGTAGTCACCATGCTGTAAGATAGAGCTCTAGAACTTATCCCTGCTAACTGAAATTTTGTATCCTTTGACCAATATTTTCTCAATATTCCTGCCCCCACTGTAACCCTGTTCTGTTTTCTGCTTCTGTGTTTAATTCTTTTAGATTCTGTATGTAAATGAGATTTTACAATGTTTGCTGTCTGTACCCAGCTTATTTCACTTAACATGTCTTCCATGATTATTTAGGTTGTTGACATGATAGAATTTCCCTTTTTCCCCCCAAGCTCAATGTGTATTTTCTTCCTCCACTGATGAACATTTAGGCTGTAGCAGTGTTTTGACTAATGCTGCAGTGAGCATGGGAGAGCAGGTGTCCCTAGGACAACTTAAACATTACTATCTGGATATATACCTAGTACTAGTGGGATTTCTGAATTACATGGTAGTTTAAGTTTGAATTTTTGAGGACCCTTGATACCATTTTCCATAATGGCTGTATTAAGCAACATTTCCATCAAAAAAATGTACAAGGATTTCCTTTTCTCCACATCTTTGTCAACACTTATCTTTCATTAATGATTCTATTCTGACAGAATATCTCATTGTGCTTTTCTTTCATTTGCCTAATGATTACTGATGTGGAACAGTTTTTCATATACATGTTGACCATTCATATGCCTTCTTTTTAAAAAAAAAATTTTATTTATAGATGGATAGAATACCTTTATAGATTTATTTATGTGGTTCTGAGGATCAAACTCAGTGCCTCATGCATGCTAGGCGAGAGCTCTACCACTGAGCCACAACCCCAGACCCCACCATATGCCTTCTTTTTAGAAATGCCTATTCTGTTGCTTTCCTTGCTATTAAATTAAGTTCAGTATATAGTTTCCACATTAATCCCTTATATACAGTTTGGAAATATATTTTCCAATTTTGTAGGTTGTTTGTTCATTCTATTGCTTGTTTTGTAGAAACTTTTTAGCTGGATGTAATTTTGCTTGTCAATTTTTGCTTTTAATGCCTGTGCTTTTGGAGCTGAATCCAAAAAAGTCATTTTCCAGATCAATCTCAAAAGAGCTTTTATCCTGTGTATTCCCTTCATAGTTTTCAGTTTTAAGTGTTATGTTTAACAGGTTGGTCCATTTTCAGTCAATTTATTTATGGTATGAGATGAGTATCTAATTCTGTTCTTCTGCCTGTGGATATATAGTTATTCCCATACCATTTATTTAAGGGGCTATGCTTTTTCTACTGTGTTCTTGACAACTTTATTTTTAAAATGAGTTGACCATAAATGTGGGGATTCACTTCTGAGCTCCCTATTCTGGTCCCATAGCCTGTGTGTCTGTTTTTATGCTAGTACCGTGCAGTTTTGATTACTATAGTATATTTTGAAGTCAGGTATTATGATGCCTCCAGCTTTGTTCTTTTTGCTGAAAAGTCCTTTTGGATATTCTATTTGGATATTCTGGGTCTTTTGTGGCTTTACATGAATTTTAAGATTATATTAAGCATTTTCACAATATTCTTCTAATATTATCATGAACTTCCTTTTCTTTCATTTGGGACTTTTAAAATTTCTTTCACTGATGTTTTACAACTTCCAGTTGACACGTTTTTCATCTCCTTGGTTAAGGTTATTCCTAAGTATTTTATTTTCAGTGACTCCTCTAAATGGGATAGTTTTCTTAATTTCTTTCTTTGGATAGTTTGTTCTTTTATTAAAATGTTACTGATTTTGTATGTTATTTTTGTATCCTGCAACTTGACTGAATTAATTTATTAGTCCTTTGATGGACTTTTGTGTTTTCCACATGTAAAATTATGTTATCTACAAACAGGAATGATTTGACTTCTTTTTCCAGTTGGATGCCTTTTGTTTCTTTAGGTTTTGCTTGAATAGATGATCTGGTGAGGATGGGCATCTTTGTCTTCTTTCTGATCATAGAGGAAAATCTTCCAACTTTTTATATTGAGTATGATGTTGAGCTTGGAGATTATCCAATACGATCTTGTATTATGTCAAGGTATATTCCTTGCATGTCTAATTTGTTGAGACGTTTTAATCATAAAGTAATGTTCAATTTTTAAGTGCTTTTTCCGCATCTATTGAGATGATCATATGTGTTTTATCCCTCATTCTGTGGTATTTCACTTTTAAAGATTTGCATATGTTGAACCATTCTTGCAACTCTGATCACAATGAAAAAAATCCTTTTTTTTTTTGAGAGAGAATTTTAATATTTATTTTTCAGTTTTTGGCAGACACAACATCATTGTTTGTATGTGGTGCTGAGGATTGAACCCAGGCCGCACGCATGCCAGGCGAGCGTGCTACCGCTTGAGCCACATCCCCAGCCCCGAAAAAATCCTTTTTAATGCGCTGTTGAATTCAGATTGCTAGTGTTTCATTAAGGATTTTTGCATACCTGTCCATTAGGGATATTAGCTGCTAATTTTCATTTTTTGTCATGTCTTTTTCTGGCTTTGGTATCTGATCATTAGATGCCTATTAAGATGAGTTTGAAAGTATTCCTTCTTTACATTTGAAGAAATAGGGACTTATTCTAGACTTTGAAGATTGGCTTTGTCTGGGAGAACCTTTCACCAGTCAACCTATCCAGAGATACTGGGCAGGCTCTCTGGTGTGATCTGTGGGTAAAGTTGTTGCTAAAGTCCTTAAGCAGGCTGGCCTTGTGTCTGGATCAGCAAGTGGGTCTGGCACCTGAGTCCTCAGTGTTAGATCTGGAATCTAGACCTACTGGAGAGAACTTGTTGAATAGGTCGTTGGAGGCAGGCTTGGAACTTGCATCTGAGTGTATCATCATGAAACCCTAATCCATAGGGGCTGATTTGTTGCTGGGGTTAGTCTTGAGCCAGAATCTTCAAAAGCCATTGAAGCATTAGAGTAGGCTATGTACTTGGGTCTACGGAGACAGGTCTGGAGGTTGAGTTCACAGAGATGTGCATGGATCTTGAGTCCACAGAGGTTCCTGGAGGCTGCACTGTAAGAGTGGTCCTGAAGCATTGGTCTGTAAAGCTCAGCTTGATTATAGGGTACACTGGTGTCAGCCTTGACCCTAGGTTTTATGAAGAAGACATGGACCCTGTATTAACTAGATCCTAGGGCCACAGGAAATAACCTGGAGCATGGAGATGCTTGGAGATGGTATTGAGGCTGTGGGGAGCCTTGATCTGTGGGAGGAAGTCTGGAGCCTAGAGTTGTAGATACTAGGTCTGTGTTGGTCAACCTAGTATTACAATCATTCTGAAACCAAGGTCTGGAAGCAGAACAAACCTAGGACTTCTGAATCAGTCTAGAGAATAAATCTGCACAGCAGGTCCAAAACCTAGAGCCACTAGGGCCAGCTTGGCAGTACGGCCAGCTCGGTAGAAACTGAGCTGAGGGTACTAGCATGTGGTCAGAGTCTAGGAAAACTTGCCCAGTAAGGGGTTTGCTGGGGTAGGACCAGTATTGGGGTCTGAGGCAGAGCCTCGGGCTCACTCCCTTTTTCCTTTCTCCAGGTAGAGGCTATCTAACTCCATGCTGTGCTGTCAGTGGTTAGGAGAAGTGCTGACTCAGGTAATATGGAACTGTTTTTCTAACCCTCTCCAGTGTGTTTCTTCTTATTTCTGTGCTATATCTATGAATTGTAATCTCCCACCTGGTTTTCTTAGCTCTTGTGGAGGTGTTTTCTAGGGTGAATAGTTTTTCAAATTGAAGTTCTGTGGAAAGGGACAAGCACTGGAAAGTCCTACTCTGCCAACTTGCTGACTTCACCTGAAAGATCTAAAGGCACAATGATCCAGAAGGAGATCACAAATTCCAATCGCCCTGTAAGTTGATTTTCAAACCAGCTGCTCATTCTGAAGACTCTAAGCACGGCTTAAAGAGAGTACTTTCATTTCATCATAGTGTGAGCAACACAAACAATTACATATGCAAAAAACCTTTTGTTTTTAGTAGCTAGTAACAGGAAGACTATTCAGTCTTGTCTTGGCCATTAAATAAAGACATCACTCTTTTTTATGTAAGGTATATTGGCTCTTTTGAAAATATATAGAAAAGCTGAGCCTGGTGGTGCACAGTTGTAATCCCAGAGGCTTGGGAGGCTAAAGCAAGATGATCACAAGTTCAAAGTCAGCCTCAGCAACTTAGCAAAAATAAAAAGGGCTGGGAATGTGGCTCAATGATTAAGCTGCCCTGGGTTCAATTGCTGGTACCAAAATATATATATATATATATATATATATATATATATATATATGCATATATATATTTGGTACCGGGGATTGAAATATATATATATATATATATATATATATATATATATATATATATATATATATATGAATTATTTATACTCTGTTAAAAAGAAACCTAAGCTTTAATTTCTTGTTAAGAGCCAAACAATAAGTGGAATGACCTCAAATTTGAGTCCTACATTGTTGTAAATTACACTTTCTCTAGCAGCTCTGTTTATAGTAAATATTTGTTCACAATTCATTTTAGACATGATACTTACTTCAGTTGAAGCTTCACCAATCACCTTGCTGAGCTACATGGCTGAAACATGGAGAGCCAGGGCATTGCTGGCAGATGTTGGACATGAGTATCTCCTCTATGTAGCACACACCTGACCTCATCCCTGAAATCCAAGAAGAAATTCTTTCTTCTACACAGGAAATAGTCACATTCTCAGAGCAGACACTATTGTAAATTCAAAGCACATCTAGTCTCATAGACTTTGGCTTTCATGGACAAAATATAGTTTAATTCTTGTTGATTCCAAATTTTGACAGTTTTCCCCCATTTTTGCAAGAGTCACTTTAATCTCTTCACTTTTCAAATGTTATGCCTGTCTGTGTCACTACATTTATTGTACGTAAATAAAGACAGCATATGACAAAATAAATGCAAACAGACAAAATAAATGCGAACTTCCTAAGAAGTGTTGGATACAGGAATGAGTACTAGATTAGCTACCACCTGTACAAGTGGTATAAGTTAGGAGACAGTAACAAAACTTGCCCCAAACCCCAGTTACCATTATCTGGGGTAGCAGCTTTATCATCTGGAATTCTACCCCTAAGGATTCATTCAATGGGAGAGTACAAGGCAGAACAAATCTTCTCTTGAAGAGAACTGTACATCTGGAAGGCTCCTGCAGAGCTTCCTAAAGAATTCACATGTGTACCTCACAAGAGAATCATTATTTAGTCATCTTTCCCTTAGACCTCATCACTGGGGGAACTGTTGAAATAAAGAGAGGGAAAGAGTACCCCAAATGATGAGCCATTTGACTTACCTTGTCCTTACATCTCACTTCTTTGTCATCAAAGCATTAGCAAAAAAGAGCTGCAAAAGAGTAAGGATGGGAAGAGTCCCTGCAACAGACCCTGCTACTTCCCAATTCCAAGTCCTCTGAACCAAATATCTTGTTGCCAATGGAAGGAAAAGAAAGACTTAAATTAGATATAAGCTGACCAGAAAGCAATGAACAAGCTGTGGGAATATCCCCCAAGATTTCAGTAAGGAATAGGAATGGAAATTCCAAAGGTTGAATGATATGATTTTAAAAAAAAAAATGTTAACAACATTATATCTGTGTCTCCTCAAATTCATATTACTCGTTAATCTGGCTATGTGTTGTTATAAGTAATTCATGTTTAAATTGTTTTTCTAATCCTTTTCTTAAGCACTTAGTAATCTCACATTAAATCACAGAGAGAATAGGAGTGCTGATAAGGGAAAGAAATAGAAATAATCCTGAAGTAGGAATGTAGTTTTAGTGGCATGTGGATCAGCCCCAGTGATAATAATCTTAAGAGTCAGAGCTATGTGTCAAGCATTCCGTAGCATCTTTTGAGAATTCTTACAACTTTGTAAAGAAATACTATTCATTCCAACTTGCAGATTAGAAAAAGACATTAGAGAAAGCAGGTGAACCACCTGAAGAAACTGGCACACCTAAAGACAGAGGGTGCAATTACAAGGTCTAGCTGCAGCCATTACATAGCCCATGTGACACTGGAGGAAAAAGGGCATAGGTATTTTGGTGGTGATGGTAACTGGGAAAGAAGGGAAGGCAGGAAAAATAAAAAGAAAGAAAGAGAGAGAGAGAGAGAGAGAGAGAGAGAGAGAGAGAGAGAGAGAGAGAGAGAGAGAAAGAAAGAAAGAAGGAAGGAAAGAAAGAAAGAAAGAGAAAGAAAGATGGATGGATGCTAGGAAAAAACTGACTCTTAAACTACAATTATGGCTAGAGTGGACCACAATGGTAAAACTCATGGAAAATCAAAGCCTTGACCTTAAAATACGTAATTTCTGTGTCCCTTGCCCTTACTAACCTACTTTTGGTTGTATGTAAACCAAGAAATTAAATTGCATGAAACTAACATTTAACCAAAAAGTTTGTACCAAGAAAGATTAGTGTTTTTGTTGCAAATAAGCTGTTTATTTCCGTGTTTGGAATAACCTAAGCCAAGAAACAGAATGGAAAATGGAATGAATCCCTAATCTTTCCTGTGTTTTACGTTCATGGCAAGGATTTCCTCATGCTGAAAAACATCAGCCATAACAATATTCAAATACACCCACATAAATAAATCATTCAACAAAAATACTCTAAAAAAATATATGCCATTATGAAAAAATAACTTCTGTTTTCTTTCCTTAATGTGATTTTGTGAAAACTCTGAATCATTCATATGAACAAAATATAAAAATATAGAAATAACATTATTCCTTCTCCATTGCCTAAACTTTCCCCCACATATCTATATGCAAACATAAAATTAAAAATAGATTTGCTTATCAGTGAATTTATTTTATATTTTCCAGTCCAAAGATCTTTGTATGTATGTATGTGTATGTGTACATATTTATATGTGCATTTGCATGAGCAAAAGATTCTGAATCAATAGTGGAATATATCTAGATTTCAGAATTTACTGAGTTACACCAATACAATCCAGATGCCATTGTGTAAGCAACGTTGGCTACTTTACAATAATACTTCATATATTTTCCATAATTGAAACATGAAAACATTCACTGCTTCTATGTCTGAAACCCAAAATGACTCAAGGTGAACCTTCAGAAAATCCATAAATTTGTAATAATTAAACCAAGTGTTTAAAATATAGTTGTTATGCTCTGTTCATAATGTTTTTCTATTTGCTTTTTAAAAAATGCTAAGTATACTCTTTGTATCTTCTGTTCATCCTAAAGTTATTTGTTTTTCTACTCTGGGGACCTGAGGAAATGAGCAGTAGAGGAAATCTGGAGGACAAGGGTGTGGCATGATGAACTTTGGGCAGAGGAAATATGTATTTTCAAGCCAATTCAGTATAATATACAGAGATTGTTTCAAGCATTGTAATATACATACTTTTTCCTAAATAAAATATACTAACTTATACTTACTCCTGGATCATCATTTTCCCTCTTACTGGAAATCTGCAGACAATCAGTGACTTATTTGAAGCAATGATACGTCTGGGAATCCAACACAATTCACTGAATGTTGCCTATTGCTCTTATATAGAAAGTTTCAACAAAATAGCAAAATGGGAAATAGTCCAATATGTTTGGTGGATGTGAGAGAATAATTGATTATAGAAGTTTAATCAACATGGAATTAATTGTGCATATAGCAAAATGTTGAAGATATACCAAAAACTGGTACTGCTGCTAAAGAAATCCAGCAAAGGGAGAAGCTCCTTCTAGATGTCTGCTCTGCTGTCCTTAACATGTCAATTTCCCCTCATAGTTATATGATGAGCTTTATCTTCAAGTACATTATCATTATTCCAGGCAGGAAGAAGTTAAAGGAAGAAAATTAAACAATGCATTCCACTTCAGCTTGTCATTAAATAAATAAATAAATAAATAAGAATCAGGTAAACAATAGATTTTTTTTGGAAAGGGTAATCAGTAGATTCCCACTCAATGTCATTGACCAGAACAGGATAGTGTAGCTGACTACTCAGGGGAGTAGGAAAGGTTGAAGTTTTTTTTTTGTTGTTGTTTTGTTTTGTTTTTGTGCTGTGGATTGAATGCAGGGCTTTTTGCATGCAAGGCAAGCACCCTACCAACTGAGCTATATCCGTAGCCCCAAGGTTGAGTATTTTTAGCTGGGAAGGGAGGTCCAATTTTATCATTGTTAGGAAGAAGTAGCTTGTAGCTTATGGAGTTAGATTTTGTTTTTGTTGCTATTATTGTTGTAGAAGGTAAGTAACAATGTCTGCCAAAAAGAATGAAAGAAGAGCAACAGTTTCAAGAAGAATCACAGCTTGGCTTGACTCTTAGGTTAAGGCCCCCCTTTTAAAAGAAGAAGACATAATTTGCTCCTTTTAAGGTAGTCTATGTTAATACCATAAGAAATATCTTACTTCCTTAAAGACAATTTCAATTTAAAAGACTGTGAAGCTTTTCCATCCACCTGTAAGTTCATTTTTCTTCTTAATTCACTTATTCTCCTATGAGTTGAAAACTATATGCTTTCTTATTACAGACCACACTCAAGCACACAATTGAGCATAAACTTCTACTGATGTCTGATCTGATTTCAAAAGAATTCACAGCCTTCTATGGGAGTATATGTCACTAAGAGGGAAAAGATGACTTCCCTCTTCCAGGACAGAAGATAAAATTGCCTAAATGGCTGATTGCATGTTGATGATAGAAGGAGACCAAAGTCAGCTTCCTTGGTGTTAGTTTGCTGAGACTGTCTAGAAAATACCACAGAATTTAAAACAACAAAAATCTATTTTCTTACTTTTTTTTTGGTAGGCTGGATGTCCAAGAGCATGGTGTTGTCAGGTTGTTTGTTCTGAGTCCTCTCTCCTTTGTTTGTAGATGACCACCTGCTCACTATATCCTTACATGGTCTCTCCTATTTGCACATTTGAAACTGTGTGTGGAAATTCCCATTTATGAGGACACTAGTCAGGTTTGATTAGAACTTACCTAAACTTTCCCTTTCCAATTAATTAGCTCTCTATAAAAACCTATCTCCAAATACAGTTACGCTCTGAGGTTCTGGGGGTAGGACTTCTACACATGAATTTGGAGAAAGCACAATTCTCACAAGGTATATGAATGAAAGAGGGAAATTTTGTATCCAAAATTCATCCTTCCTTGTATTCCCTTTACTCTTTGAAGGTTACAAACAATCAGACAGCTCTTTTCAAATTTAGGGTACAGAGAAAGAACCCTAGCTGGGAAGAGAATAATGATTTTTCCCATAATATTTTACATAATGCTTCCCAGGACAGAATTGGGAGACAGACAAACCTTGGTTTGAACATTAACTCTTACTATATTAACTGGACCAAAATAATTAAATTTTTTAAGCCTTATCTTCCCCACCTAAACTGTGGAAAATAACAATACAAAGAAAGGAAAGCATTTTATTTCTAGACAAAAAGTAAAAAAAAATTATAATGAAATAATTGTCTACAATGGAAGGAACTTGTTAATTTTGTATCTTAGTTCAGAAAAAATAGGTTTTCATATACCTTGTGATCGACATATGCATGACAAATCCCTGAAGAACATGCATAGACCAACATGGTAGAGTGATTATTTCATGATAGTGAAAATGATTTTTTTCCTATAGTCTCCTTTTCTGTATTTTCCAAAATGTGTGATTCTCCTATAACAAAATGTTAATTTAAGTTAATAGTAGTGATATTCTCCAAGATGGTCCCCAATGATTCCTACCTCATGATAGCAACGCTTTCTTAGGGTTAGTGTTTAGGACAAAGGGAAACAGAAAAGAAGGCCTGTCACTTTCATGATTAGGTTATTAGACTGCAGTTTCCATTCTGGGCTCTTTCTGTCTTATCACTTACTCTGAGGAAAGCCATTGCTATGTCATAAAGATTGTCAGATAGCCTGTGAAAAGACTTACTTAGCAAAAAACCAGTAAAGAACTGACACCTGCCAACAACCAAGTGAGTGAGCTTATAAATGGCTCTTCCAGCTCCATGGAGCCTGGAGATGACTGTGGATACTCCAGAAAGTTCTCTTGTAACTTCAGGAGAGTTCCTGAGCCATAGCAAGCCAGATTCCTGACCCTCAGGAACTGTGGATGTAATTAATATTTTAACCTATGAAGTATCAGGGACATTACAGAGCAGTAGTTAACTGTTTTTTTTCCATGCAAGATTAAAGATAGAGACAAATCAGATGAACAAAGTGTCTTTTTTGTTTTGTTTGAGATGACTTGGATGCTTTTCCCTGTGAGTTTTTTTCTTTAGCATTATTAACCTTAATTCATAAGAACTCCAGGTTTGAAATGGTTCTTCCAAAGTGGAAAATCTGACTGACGTGGAGACTCTTAAACCCTTTCTTCATATTTTCCTATCTAGAAGGGGGAATTTCTCCACCACAGATTTATCAGTACAAATAGAAAAACCTGAAGTGAAGTGAAACTCAGCGTGGGCCAGAACCCTTAAGGTTTAAGTAATGTTGTACCAACTTGGGAATTTTATAAAAATAGCCTATAGCTATAATGTTATTGAAAACTATACCAAAGGAACAAATCCATATTGAAAGCATTGAGTTATTGCTGCTCTGCTATGACAGCACAAAAAAATCATTCTATACCTATAAGGATCCTCAGGCTGTCTACTGACCACATTTGTACATATGACAAGGCAGGCCGAACATGGCATTTGATATACTGATATTTTACCAAACTCATCAGGTAGACATTTTTTACATCACGTATTTCCTTGGAGAAATAATACAATCTTCTAAATTGTCAGGCTATGTTTTATTCCTCTTCTCCACCCTTGGTACCTTTCCAAATGGGCCCCAGCTTCCCTTTAAAGCAGACAATAAATGAGATGATTTCAATTTATTGCTACTTGTTCCGACATTTCTACTTACCTCTTGGGAAATGTAAAAATGGAACACAAAGCAATTTAGAACAACCAAATCTTTTAATTGAACATCATGAAGCATAGGTGAATGTAATCAGAATGCCCAGAAGCAGTCTTTATTAAAGGGCTATGCAAGCACATAACATCCTCACCATCAAGGGAGCAGCATCAGAGCCATTGTCAGCCACCTGTCACAACACCACCTGTCAAATACTGAGGAATACAGCAAAGGGGTTGCCTTATTGCATCTATTCCTGATTTCTTAATCTGGTTCATTCTTTGTCTTTTTCCCAGATTGCTTTGTCAGTGAATTTATTACCCCATTCATTTTACTATAACTGCAACACTCAAAAATTTAAACTAGCCCATTGCCTCTTTTATTATAACTCTTAATAATGTTTGCACATTTGTTGTTAATACACAAAGATGGATTGCCAGTAATTTTGCTAAACATCGAAAATACAATGATGAAAAAGATCCATATAGTTCTTCAATAAGAGCTCAGAGAACCCCAAAAGGACCCCCCACAGTTCTGGAAAAACAGTCACTCTCCCTCCTACTCCGTTTCAAAATATTGCCTGTTCCTCTCCCTGTAATAGTTAATGAGGTCAGTGTCTAATTTGAGTCCATAATTCGAGCCCATTGTTCTTCTCCCTGTAAAGAAATTAGGCAGACTAATGGCATCACAGTTATGACGTTCTTCCTTAGACACAAGATCCCTGAGTCTTCCACAATCTCATATCTACCTCTATACAGTCCCTTAGCTTAATTAACCTCCCACCCAGCTGCCCTGATGCTTCCACTCTGCCCTCTAGGGTGGCATTTGTGAAAAAAAGCTGGATCCTTAAGCTCAATGAACACTCCTGTACCTTTATTACTTATCATTACTTGTGCAGAGTGGAAGGCTTGCTGTGCCTTAAGGGCCTTACTCTTCCTACAAGTCTCACAAAAGAATGTTTTTTCTCCCTCTTCCCACAGGACACTAGGAGGAGGTGGGATTGGCATCCTTTTAGTTTCCCATCACACTCCCAGATTAATGTTACTCCTCTCCCCACCCCGAAAAAAATCTACTTCAAACTCATGTCACCTTTTTTTAGACAAAAATACCAGTATTTGTGTGATCATGAAATAGAAAAGGCTTTGCAAATGTTACATCAAATTTGGGAGGCAGAGAAGGCAAGATCAATAAAAAATATGGAATGCTTCACGAATTTGCATGTCATCTTTACGTAGGGGCCTCTGTAATTTTAGTCTGTGTGCGGAAGCAAGCCCTCATGCCATCTTTAACCTCCTTTCATTCTCGTAGGTATCCACCATCACCAGATCATTCCCTATATTCATTGCAGACTTTAGCTCCTTGTTTCAAGTGCTTGTTCCTACAGAAGCCCTGCCATTGTTCATGGTGAGGTTTTCATCTCTGAGGACAATTCATTGAAACTTCTTGTTCTGCAGATCCTCAATTCTTTTCAGGTCCAAAGTCTTACATTTCACTTGCCTCCACTGATGTTCATGGTTATATACTAGGTTAGAGCATCGACACACTATGGCCCATGGTCAAAATCAGCCCACTGTCTATTTTTGTACAGCCTTCATATTAAGGATGGATTTTATATTCTTAAATGGGACACAAACAAGTATATTCATGTATGTATTCTCTGACTTCTTTCATGTTCCAGTGGAAAGGGGAGCAGTTGAGACAGAGACCCTAGGACCTGCAAAGTTGAAACTACTACTAGGTCTTAAAGGTTTGCCAAAACTCAGCCTAGGCTTCCTTTTTACTAGTAACTGCAACACTCAAAATTTTAAACTAGCTTAATTAGATAGATAGATAGATAGATAGATAGATAGATAGATAGATATTTCAGAGTGGCAGGGATACTGTAGTAGTTGAAGAACTCAAGAAAACAAAGGAAAATCTCAAGGAACTGTAACTAGGAGTTCATGCCACATGCCTGTCTGTCCCTCTTTGTGGATTGAGTTCATTGTCCTCATATTATGGACAACTTCATCTACTAGTAGGTTGGGAGTGAGGAAGGGTTGAGAAGGGACAATAATTGATATAGTGTCTGTTATGGATGTACAGTGTTCCAGCTTAGGAAAAAGAAGAAGAAGAAGGCCTTTTTCTTCTTTCTTTTTTTTTAATTTTTTTTATTTTTTATTGTTGGTTGTTCAAAACATTACATAGTTCTTGACATATCATATTTCACACTTTGATTCAAGTGGGTTATGAACTCCCATTTTTACCCCGTATACAGATTGCAGAATCACATCAGTTACACATCCATTGATTTACATATTGCCATACTAGTGTCTGTTGTATTCTGCTGCCTTTCCTATCCTCTACTATCCCCCCTCCCCTCCCCTCCCCTCCCCTCCCCTCTTCTCTCTCTACCCCCTCTACTGTCATTCATTTCTCCCCCTTGTATTATTTTTCCCTTTCCCCTCACTTCCTCTTGTATGTAATTTTGTATAACCCTGAGGGTCTCCTTCCATTTCCATGCAATTTCCCTTCTCTCTCCCTTTCCCACCTCTCATCCCTGTTTAATGTTAATCTTCTTCTCATGCTCTTCGTCCCTACTCTGTTCTTAGTTACTCTCCTTATATCAAAGAAGACATTTGGCATTTGTTTTTTAGGGATTGGCTAGCTTCACTTAGCATAATCTGCTCTAATGCCATCCATAACCTCTATCTCCCTGTATTGAAGCAAAAGATCAACTATACAGGGAGATAGAGGTTTTCTTCTTTCTTGATCACATAAAATCCCAGAGAAGAAACTGGATTGTTCTGGCTTACATCACAAGCCACTTGATAAACAGCTCTAGTTATGGGGAGAGAGAGTTATGATTAATCAGACTGAGGCAAAAGCCTACCCTGATGGCTGCAAGGGGTTTGGGAGAAGGATGCTCTGTGAATGTTGTCACAATAGGGAATGAAGGTGGTTAAGGGACATATCCAGGAAGACAGGTGATAGGACAAGGTGCTCTTACCAGAGGATTAATGACCAATCCCTCCCCTTCCTGAGAAAAGATGCATAATCTCTTTTCTCCATGAAGGGCAAGGTCTGTGGGTACTTTTCCTTTGGACACTGAAGGGAAAATATAAATTACTTAGAATTTTATATTATAACAGAAATGAAATAGACATTATGGGGATGAGACAGAGACCTGTTTAAATGTCTTATTGTTCATTTTGTCCTTATATAAGGGAATGCTAAGCAGTGTTGAGCTATTACTTGGCTTCTGCCAAAGGTGGAATTTACTTGAACATTCATAAATCCTGCAGCCCTAAGCTGGCGTGGCCCATCTGGCCTAGGAGCACATCTGGGGTCAATCACTGAGGTCAGGATGGTCAATTTTTTCATAAGAGAAAGAAATGCTGTAACTCTTTATCATACTGCCTATTAGGTAGAAATCAAGAGGTTTTTAGGGGGTTGTTTTTTTTTTTTGGTGGGGGGCACCTTGCTACCTCATTAGATACATGACAGGGAAAGTTTCCTTCTAATTCTGATAAGAATACTAAGGGAAAAACCTCATGTAATTTTCAAATATCTTGTACTGGAAATTCACAAATATTGCACGTCTTTTTCTGCTCTTGAAAAATGTATAAATTATGTACAAACTATCAAGTGGGAATAGCCACACACAGCCCTAGAGTACCTTATTGAGGATACAAATCACAATCTATTATGTCCCTGTCTACATGGACCTGAAGAAGTAAGAGCCATGTTATGAGAAAGTAGAGCCTGCTGTAGGTGAAGGATATGCAGTAATGTCCTTCTAAAATATAAATAAATCTACCCATCCCTATGGAGTGAGAGAGGGCTGGGATAGAGAGCTTAACCAAGAAGAGGATGTAGTTCTTTCCTCATCCTCTCAAATTCAAGACTCCAGCTAAGAAGTGGAGGACTACACACTTCAGCACACAGAGGACACAACCATTCCAGAAAAGCCCTCTGAGCAGGACTTGTATCAGGAGACATTTCACATACCAGCTTCAGCAAGTTCAGCCAATGATGGAGAAAACAGACACCTTAAAACGGAGACAAGGGGCCTAGCAACAGTTAAATGAACTAGTTATACATGGGCTTTGTTTTATTGAAATACTTATTTTTTTTCTTGAAATTATAAAAGCTTTTAATAATTTTATGTGTGAGAGAAATTTTCTTTAAATAGAAAATTATAATTATTCCTTTATTGTGAACCAAAATAAATATTTTTATTGAAAGTCCTCTTTTATTATTTGGATGTATAAAGTTAGCTCTTTCCTTATATTGAGAGTTTTTTAAAGAAGAAGAAACTCGACAAATCCTCTGAAATGGAAATGAGGACAACCACTCCATTCACAATATCCTCAAAAAAAAAAATAAAATACTTGGGAATCAACCTAACAAAAGAGGTGAAAGACTTATACAATGAAAACTACAGAACCCTAAAGAGAGAAATAGAAGAAGATCTTAGAAGATGGAAAAATGTACCCTGTTCATGGGTAGGCAGAACCAACATCAGCAAAATGGCGATATTACCAAAAGTTATCTATAGGTTTAATGCAATGCCAATCAAAATCCCAACGGCATTTCTTGTAGAAATAGAGAAAGCAATCATGAAATTCATATGGAAAAATAAAAGACCCAGAATAGCAAAAACAATGCTAAGCAGGAAGTGTGAATCAGGTGGTATAGCGATACCAGACTTCAAACTATACTACAGAGCAATAGTAACAAAAACAGCATGGTACTGGTACCAAAACAGGCGGGTGGACCAAAGGTACAGAATAGAGGACACAGAAACCAATCCACAAAACTACAACTATCTTATATTTGATAAAGGGGCTAAAAGCATGCAATAGAGGAAGGACAGCATCTTCAACAAATGGTGCTGGGAAAACTGGAAATCCATATGCAACAAAATGAAACTGAATCCCTTTCTCTCGCCATGCACAAAAGTTAATTCAAAATGGATCAAGGAGCTTGATATCAAATCAGAGACACACCATCTGATAGAAGAAAAAGTTGGCTATGATCTACATACTGTGGGGTCGGGCTCCAAATTCCTCAATAGGACACCCATAGCACAAAAGTTAATAACTAGAATCAACAAATGGGACTTACTCAAACTAAAAAGTTTTTTCTCAGCAAAAGAAACAATAAGAGAGGTAAATAGGGAGCCTACATCCTGGGAACAAATCTTTACTCCTCACACTTCAGATAGAGCCCTAATATCCAGAGTATACAAAGAACTCAAAAAATTAGACAATAAGATAACAAACAACCCAATCAACAAATGGGCCGAGGACCTGAACAGACACTTCTCAGAGGAGGACATACAATCAATCAACAAGTACATGAAAAAATGCTCACCATCTCTAGCAGTCAGAGAAATGCAAATCAAAACCACCCTAAGATACCATCTCACTCCAGTAAGATTGGCAGCCATTAGGAAGTCAAACAACAACAAGTGCTGGCGAGGATGTGGGGAAAAGGGTACACTTGTACATTGCTGTTGGGACTGCAAATTGGTGCAGCCAATTTGGAAAGCAGTATGGAGATTTCTTGGAAAGCTGGGAATGGAACCACCATTTGACCCAGCTATTCCCCTTCTCGGTCTATTCCCTAAAGACCTAAAAAGAGCATGCTACAGGGACACTGCTACATCGATGTTCATAGCAGCACAATTCACAATAGCAAGACTGTGGAACCAACCTAGATGCCCTTCAATAGACGAATGGATAAAAAAAATGTGGCATTTATACACAATGGAGTATTACTCTGAATTAAAAAATGACAAAATCATAGAATTTGCAGGGAAATGGATGGCATTAGAGCAGATTATGCTAAGTGAAGCTAGCCAATCCCTGAAAAACAAATGCCAAATGTCTTCTTTGATATAAGGAGAGTAACTAAGAACAGAGTAGGGACGAAGAGCATGAG
This sequence comes from Marmota flaviventris, assembly GCF_047511675.1. Classification (NCBI taxonomy): domain Eukaryota; kingdom Metazoa; phylum Chordata; class Mammalia; order Rodentia; family Sciuridae; genus Marmota; species Marmota flaviventris. The sequence continues at coordinate 106,299,498 of NC_092504.1, forward strand.
AAGAAGATTAACATTAAACAGGGATCAGAGGTGGGAGGTAAAGGGAGAGAGAAGGGGAAATTGCATGGAAATGGAAGGAGACCCTCAGGGTTATACAGAATTACATACAAGAGGAAGTAAGGGGAAAATAATACAAGGGGGAGAAATGAATGACAGTAGAGGAGGTAGAGAGACAAGAGGGGAGGGGAGGGGAGGGGGGATAGTAGAGGATAGGAAAGGCAGCAGAACACAACAGACACTAGTATGGCAATATGTAAATCAATGGATGTGTAACTGATGTGATTCTGCAATCTGTATATGGGGTAAAAATGGGAGTTCATAACCCACCTGAATCAAAGTGTGAAATACGATATATCAAGAACTATGTAATGTTTTGAACAACCAACAATAAAAAATTTTTAAAAAAAAGAAGAAGCAACTCTAAATATTTTTAGAAAGTTTGAAGTAAGGGAATCAATTTGAATAGAATAGGGTAAGACAGAACTAGTATAGGTCAGTCAGTAACTGAAATAAAAGTATGTTTTTATCTTTATAGTACCATGTGTAATCAAAATCTGTCTTGCCTATTCATATTTATATTCTTTAGACAGAATATAATGATGGAAATAATACCAAAAAAATTAGAGGGGAAAAGGTCACCCAAATCAAAACTCCACTCTTGAAGAAAAAAAAGTCATGAAAAGGTAAAAGAGCGAAATTTTAAACTAATCTTATCAAGTATGAGGTGTAATACGAATAAACAAGAATGTACAGTACATATGAACACTAAAACTAACAAAGGGAAATTCATTAAACTATTAATGGAAATCATATTAACTGCAATAGAAATTTCTTTAGGTAATGAGAATACAAGTGATTTTTTTTTTTTTTTTTTTTTTAATTTTTTATTGTTGGCTGTTCAAAACATTACATAGTTCTTGATATATCATATTTCACAATTTGATTCAAGTGGGTTATGAGCTCCCATTTTTACCCCATATACAGATTGCAGAATCACGTCAGTTACACATCCATTGATTTACATATTGCCATACTAGTGTCTGTTGTATTCTGCTGTCCTTCCTATCCTCTACTATCCCCCCTCCCCTCCCCTCCCCTCCCCTCCCCTCTTCTCTCTCTGCCCCCTTTACTGACATTCGTTTGTCCCCCTTGTATTATTTTTCCCCTTCCCCTCACTTCCTCTTGTATGTACTTTTGTATACCTCTGAGGGTCTCCTTCCATTTCCATGCATTTTCCCTTCTCTCTCCCTTTCCCTCCCACCTCTCATCCCTGTTTAATGTTAATCTTCTTCTCATGCTCTTCGACCCTACTCTGTTCTTAGCTACTCTCCTTATATCAAAGAAGACATTTGACATTTGTTTTTTAGGGATTGGCTAGCTTCACTTAGCATAATCTGCTCTAATGCCATCCATTTCCCTGTAAATTCTATGATTTTGTCATTTTTTAATGCAGAGTAATACTCCATTGTGTATAAATGCCACATTTTTTTTATCCATTCATCCATTGAAGGGCATCTAGGTTGGTTCCACAGTCTAGCTATTGTGAATTGTGCTGCTATGAACATCGATGTAGCAGTGTCCCTTTAGCATGCTCTTTTTAGGTCTTTAGGGAATAGACCGAGAAGGGGAATAGCTGGGTCAAATGGTGGCTCCATTCCCAGCTTTCCAAGAAATCTCCATACTGCTTTCCAAATTGGCTGCACCAATTTGCAGTCCCACCAGCAATGTACTAGTGTACCCTTTTCCCCACATCCTCGCCAGCACTTGTTGTTGTTTGACTTCATAATGGCTGCCAATCTAACTGGAGTGAGATGGTATCTTAGGGTGGTTTTGATTTGCATTTCTCTGACTGCTAGAGATGGTGAGCATTTTTTCATGTACTTGTTGATTGACTGTATGTCCTCCTCTGAGAAGTGTCTGTTCAGGTCCTTGGCCCATTTGTTGATTGGGTTGTTTGTTCTCTTATTGTCTAATTTTTTGAGCTCTTTGTATACTCTGGATATTAGGGCTCTATCTGAAGTGTGAGGAGTAAAGATTTGTTCCCAGGATGTAGGCTCTCTATTTACCTCTCTTATTGTATCTTTTGCTGAGAAAAAACTTTTTAGTTTGAGTAAGTCCCATTTGTTGATTCTAGTTATTAACTTTTGTGCTATGGGTGTCCTATTGAGGAATTTGGAGCCCGACCCCACCGACTGTAGATCGTAGCCAACTTTTTCTTCTATCAGACGGCGCGTCTCTGATTTGATATCAAGCTCCTTGATCCATTTTGAATTAACTTTTGTGCATGGCGAGAGAAAGGGATTCAGTTTCATTTTGTTGCATATGGATTTCCAGTTTTCCCAGGAAACCATCAAAAGACTACCAACTAAGAAAAGCCCAGGACCGGATGGGTATACAGCAGAGTTTTACAAAACCTTTAAAGAGGAACTAATACCAATACTTTTCAAGCTACTTCGGGAAATAGAAAAAGAGGGAGAACTTCCAAATTCATTCTACGAGGCCAACATCACCCTGATACCTAAACCAGACAAAGACACTTCAAAGAAAGAAAACTACAGACCAATATCTCTAATGAACCTAGATGCAAAAATCCTCAATAAAATTCTGGCCACTCGGATACAAAGGCACATCAAAAAAATTGTGCACCATGATCAAGTAGGATTCATCCCTGGGATGCAAGGCTGGTTCAATATAAGGAAATCAATAAATGTTATTCACCACATCAATAGACTTAAAAATAAGAACCATATGATCATCTCGATAGATGCGGAAAAAGCATTCGACAAAGTACAGCATCCCTTTATGTTCAAAACTCTAGAAAAACTAGGGATAACAGGAACATACCTCAATATTGTAAAAGCAATCTATGCTAAGCCTCAGGCTAGCATCATTCTGAATGGAGAAAAATTGAAGGCATTCCCTCTAAAATCTGGAACAAGACAGGGATGCCCTCTCTCACCACTTCTGTTCAACATAGTTCTCGAAACACTGGCCAGAGCAATTAGACAGACGAAAGAAATTAAAGGCATCAAAATAGGAAAAGAAGAACTTAAATTATCACTATTTGCAGATGACATGATTCTATACCTAGCAGACCCAAAAGGGTCTACAAAGAAACTATTAGAGCTAATAAATGAATTCAGCAAAGTGGCAGGATATAAAATCAACACGCATAAATCAAAGGCATTCCTGTATATCAGCGACAAATCCTCTGAAATGGAAATGAGGACAACCACTCCATTCACAATATCTTCAAAAAAAATAAAATACTTGGGAATCAACCTAACAAAAGAGGTGAAAGACTTATACAATGAAAACTACAGAACCCTAAAGAGAGAAATAGAAGAAGATCTTAGAAGATGGAAAAATATACCCTGTTCATGGATAGGCAGAACTAACATCATCAAAATGGCGATATTACCAAAAGTTCTCTATAGGTTTAATGCAATGCCAATCAAAATCCCAACGGCATTTCTTGTAGAAATAGAGAAAGCAATCATGAAATTCATATGGAAAAATAAAAGACCCAGAATAGCAAAAACAATGCTAAGCAGGAAGTGTGAATCAGGCGGTATAGCGATACCAGACTTCAAACTATATTACAGAGCAATAGTAACAAAAACAGCATGGTACTGGTACCAAAACAGGCGGGTGGACCAATGGTACAGAATAGAGGACACAGAAACCAATCCACAAAACTACAACTATCTTATATTTGATAAAGGGTCTAAAAGCATGCATTGGAGGAAGGATAGCATCTTCTACAAGTGATTTTATGTATATTTTAAATATATTTTCTTTATTTGTTAGATTTTCCACAGCGATTTTATATCACATAATTTTAAGATGTATGTCTATCATTTTTAAATAATATATTTTTAAAATTTGTATCATATAAGTATATGATATAAATATATGTATATATTTATATATGAATATATATCCTTTTAATTTTATATATATGTGTATATATGAATATTGTATATAATATATATATATATATATATATATATATATATATATATATCCTTTATATACTCTTTATTTATTTTATTTTGGGACAGGGTAATTTGCCTAGGCATAGGTAATATAGTTATCAAATGTCTGAAATTAAGCCCTACATTTTCTATCCTTTTCATAGGACCACTACTGCCTTCCTGGCTTTTTCAAGGCACATAACTTTTCTAAATTTCCATTTCCCCATGTGTAGTGAGAACATTTGCTTATATTTTTCTAAGGGCCCTTACTACATGAAAATTCTATTATTCTGGGATCATCCCTATTCTTCCTCTCATATTTCATCAAAGTAGGAGTCCCTTTAGTCTCAGTGGCAGCTTCATCTCTTATTGAACAAGGGTGGCTCTGTGTTCTCAAGTCTTTTCTAAATGACTTTTAAAGAGAAATCAAATTTTTTGAGACTCTCAAATCCTGATTGACTGAGACCTTTATATCCTAACAATAGCTATTTGATACAGTCACTGGATAAGGCAATGACTCTTCTGTTGATGTATGTAAGTGCCTGTGAGTTCAGCCAACCAAAAAAAAAAAAAAAATCCATTTGGTTGAATAATCTCAGTGCTGGGCAAGGTCTCCTCCAGAGGGAATCCATCCTTTTGGAAAATAAGAGAAAATGTCATATAACCTTTTGTTAAAACCTTTGTGCAATCCCAATGCCTTAGCTGATAACTTGGCAGGCAGTGAAGATGTAGTTAGCATAGATTTATATTTTTTAAATGAATTCAGTAGTTTTTCAAACAATAAAAGCAGCAATCACTGAGGAAATGAACTACACATTAATATGCAATAAATGATTTAAAATTGGGGTATTAGTTCTGTATTTCACAAAATCCACATAGTGAGAGAAACAAATATGAATTTACGTATACTGATCTAAAACTTTCCTATATAATAAGTTTATGGAAATCTGAGATAAAATCAAGCCGATGTTCTGAAGAATGGGTCAAACAATTTAATAAGTTAGGCTATTTTACAGTAAAAAGTGTTCTACATTTCAGTCTGAGGCATTCCTACTTGGATATATCCAAAAAATCCAATAGATATCAAAAACAGAATTTTAAATTGAGGAGCTCTACTTATAAGATTTACAGCATTTTTCAAAGCATCTGAAAATCATCTAGTAGTTTAAATATATTATTAGCATCTAGCCCCATGTCTTTCTCCAAAAATTAGAAAGTTTTATTGCTAAAATCATGAAATCTTATGCTGCTCCTAATGAGCTGAAGGAAATTACTTACTCCCATTGTTTGCTTAACTGACTCCTGTTTCTTCTTAAGCATTTCTTCTGTGAAGCTTTTCTTCATCGGGCTTCCCGTGACAGATTTATCATTAGCATATCTCTTCCTTTTATTTTTTTCTTTACCTTGGATATACTTTTAACATGCATGTAACATATTATGCTTATTATTTTGCCTTTTTTTTTTTAACTTATTCATCTCTGTCCCTAATACCCAGCAGGGAGGCTGGTAGAGAGTACAGGCTCAATATTGTTGAACTGATGAGAAAACTGGGGCTTAGAGAAGGTCTGTGATTTCCATCAGACTGCACAGCTCACTAATGACAGTGCTTGTGTCTTACCCTTAGGACAATGCCTTTCATATAATTCATAAATATTTAATGAATCAATGGATTAATAAATCAATGGCTCCCAATCACTTTTCATTGCACCATCTTAATCAAACAATAAACACAGAATAACTTGTGGTTTTTACTAATTTCCTGACTTCTTGGCCTCAGTAAGGCAAGAAATGAGGTTAACATGAATAACACCAAAATGACCAGAGATAGCATGTACATTTGATTATTGTGGTTTCATGGAGACAGAGTTGATATTAATCATCTATACTAAACTGTATCTGGTAATAAAATTCTACAGGTGACATCTAATAGCCCAAAGAGTAGTCTCAAAGACAATTTTGTTATCAAGTTGAATATTGATCCTGTCAATGTTATCTGTATGATTCTGTTTGAAAATTAATGCTCCTGGACGTGAATCTATCTGTCTGTGTGTTACAGATGCTTTAGGGAAAGTTGAATGGCTTCTCTCTTGTATGGAAAGCAGAGAGGTCATCTTTTTATTAAATTGGATGCTGAACTATTGCCCATTTGACTTCAAAAACCATAATATGTTTTAGATATATATATATCATTTTTAAAAAATGTTTATTTTTTGGTTGCAGTTGGACACAATATCTTTATTTTATTTATTTTATGTGGTGCTGAGGATTGAACCCAGGGCCTTGCACATGCCAGGCGAGTGCCGTACGTCTGAGCCACAAACCCAGCCCCTAGATATATCATTTTTTAGAAACAAAATAGTCCTTTCCCTTAAATATCCTCAGCACACTCTCCTGTGAACCTAATATCTATGTGTACATCACCTTTCCAAACCAACCTTGTCTAAAATAAGAGCACATTCTGGTTTTCTCCCTCTGCTATTCCTTTTCCTACTTTTCATGTACAACTATTATTAGCTAATACATTTCATTCTCATTTTTTGTTACTATATGTGATGTGTATGTGCTATTCATTTTTACACATTCAGTGTTTTTGAGTCATTAGTGGCCAATATCATGGACACAACCAAAATTTTGCTTCAGGTAAAATTTAGACTAAATATTTAAAAATTGGGAAGGACATTGTAGATAGTTTATAATAAACTATTTGTTATTTTATAAATATGAAATCTGACAGTATATAATAACATCAAATTAATGGCACAGTTCATGGGCCAGGAACTGAGTAAATTGCTTTATTTGCATGAACTCATGTGCTGCTATGGTAATTCTGTAAGTGGACCCTATTACTATATTTCATGAATTTAAAGCTGCACTTTTTCATATTTAACAAGTTAATATATTTTTAATTATGAAAACTAAAATCAGAAGTATTGTTACCCTCAAATACTTCATAATTTGTGTATGTAAATTTGTAAAATATAAGAAAGAAGCCAACAATCATGGCACACTCTTATAATCCCAGCACTTGGGAGTCTGAGGCAAGAGGATAACAAGTTCAAAGTCAGCCTCAGTAATTTAATTAGGCCCTAAGCAACTTAGTGACCCTGTCTCAAAATAAAATATAAAAGGGCTGGGGATGGGGGATGTGGCTCAGTGGTTAAGTGACCCTGGGTTCATTCCCTGGTACCAAAATAAAAAAAAGTAAAGGAAAAGAGAGAAATAAAAGAAGGAAAAAATTAAAGTAACATGCTTATTTAAATAAAATAATAAAACTATTTTACTTGCTTATGTGAGACTGCTCAAAGATACCAATGTAAACTTGCCAATAGTATTGTTTCTAGCTTTTTTTTTCTGATTTTTTCCAAGGAAGAAAGAGAGCTCATGATCTTCTAAAAAGGACAATTCCCCATCACCTACATCAGATACAATATATGAAATACCATTTGTGTGTGTATGTGTGTGCTGGTTTGAGACTGGGCCATGTGGAAGAGTGTCTGAATCAACTAGGATTATGAGTCTTTCTTTTAGTTGCTTTCAAAAATAACAAGATAAAGACCAAATTATATAGACAAAAACAAGTCCTAAATAGGATAACAAAATTATATTTTAGAAGCCCAAATTGGCTAAGCCTAAAAAATTAGAGTTGCTACTAACCAATTCAAAAGGGCAAAAAATGTGACTAGAGTCAATGACCACAAGTTGAGTTCAACAGGACTAAACTGCAGAAGGGAACAGAGCAGGTTCTGGCAATTGAGATGCCAGCCCGGATTCAGGGTTTAAACAGACCAGAGAAAGTAAAGGAAATAAGTCCAAATGAAGAGATGAAATTAAGTTTTGAGAATGAAAACAAGGAACTGTGCCCCAAAAAGAACAAGCAGGTGTAATTTTTTAATTGTACAACATGGCTAAGTGCCCCACAACTAATTTCTCTGAGCTATTGTCTGTTTGACAGGGAAGGGAATCTGATAAGGACACTTGGGTGGGTCCTGAGAGTGTCAGACAGATGTGAGTGGTAGGAACCCAAGATTAAGGGAATAATTCTATACCATGGGCCCACTGTGCTAACCCCTACATACTTTCTTCTCCAAGAAGCAATTTACCTACAGCCCTTCCTACCTAAGTGGACAGGATATGTCACATTCCTCAGTAACCTGTTGCCTATTATCTGCAGGAGAAATTCCAGCCTGAAACAACATCAATAAGAAGAAGCCAAATTACTCTAAAGGGGAGAATTTTGTGACACTTTTTACAGACCAGATGCTGAAACTCAGGGAGTTAAGGATAATTCCTTCCTAGCCATTAAAATCTATTAAAAATTTATGGTCAAGAATCCAATTAGAACCAGTCAGCATGGGCCAAAGTGACCTAGAGGTGTCATGGCAGTAGGGATATGAACATCTGATATCATTCTGCTGTCAGTCAAAAGTCAAGAGGTGAATCTGGGCAGGACTTTCTGGAAACTTCTCTGGGATCCCCAATAAAACTGGAGTGTAGGAGAGGCACACTGTCCCTCTCCTCTCTGAGAGGACCCACTCTCTCCCTTGAGAGTTTCTCCTTTCACTTTTCCTATCTCTTCCATAAACTCATGCCTATTACTCTGAGTGATATATCTGAAATCTTTCTGACTTGATGACAAGAATTGGTGTTTGAAGGGGATGAGTCTTCATGCTGCCTTAGTTTCCTAGAAGACTCCAATCCTGCAACACTCTAGAATACTAATAACTCTAAAAACCAATATCAGGCTAATGAAACAGAGAAAATGAAAAATCCATTGAGAGACCTCTGTGGACATCAAGCATAATCTTTCAGGAACAAACACGTGATAAGTCGAGGCAAAGTAGCCTACTCCATGGATCTCTATAACAGATTGCCATGTGCTCAGTAATCCAAGTGATGATACTTTGTCAAGGATTTCCAAATCACAGGCCTTCATTTATGATACAGCCAATAGAGGAAGACTCTTTCAATGATAATCCCTACTGTTTTGCAGTTCAATCACTCAATTTCCAGAGATAGCTGACCGCTGCTGCATCTCCACCCCATCGGAAAAAGGGCAAATTGTAAAACTGAAATGCTAAGTTTATAATGGCAAATATTCTCTAATTTATTTCCAGGAAGTCTTTTTTTCTAACATAAAAATATCTTAATGAACTTAATCACACTTGACAATCCCCACTGGACACTTTCATTAAGTAAGAATTAATGCTCATGAAGAACTACTATTAGTTTTTATCAGTTTTTTTTTTTAAAGAAAGAGCTAAACAGTTAAGTGCTGCATCTGTGAAGCAGTGGTGATTGATGTAGAGAACCCAGCCTCCAACTTCCTAGCATCTCTATTTATTCACCAGATAAATGCTGGTTTATGCACACCACTTTAAAAGGGCAGCACTAAGTCAGGGTAGACTGGTGCTACAGTATTTGAAATGTTGACTGCAGTTTCCAGCTGCTGTTCGGGGCATTTTTATCATCTGATATAGCTAAGCACTGTTGAATGCTTACTATACATTGGTATTTGAAGACATTAATGTGTTTCATCTCTTTTAATCCATACATCAATCATCTGAAGCAGAATCGCTTCCCTTCCTTTCACAGATATGTAAAGAAATTAGAAAAGTCAAATAACTTGTCCAAGGTTACATATTATATGGAAACAACAGAAAAGTGCATATTCTAGGGGGAGGAAGATGAGGGTTGGTAACTTTGCTATAAATTTTACTAGGATGAAATTAGTAAAATCCATACACAATATTTATGCCTAAGCTCTTTATAAAAGTATACTCTGATTGTTTACTTTGGGTTTGATTTGGTTTTCAATGTGTGATTGAATCCATGCTGATTTTGTAAACACCCAAATCTTAAATCATGGTTATCAGGCAGTTATTTTCAATAAAGGTATAATTAAAATAGGATGAGAATTTCTATATTTAAAACTTGCATTGTACTGTTGCATCATTCTGTGTTTAGAGTAAGTCTTTGTGAAAAGAAGGGGGAACTATCAGCCCTGATAATACAAGACAGCAGAGCACCCAGAAACACCTAAACTCATGCAGAATTCTCTACTTTTAGAGACCTGGCCTCCACAGGAAAAAGGGACAGTAGGCTGCTTTGACAACGTGCCACTCAACATGGGAACTGTGATGCTTCCTTATTTGGCTCTGTGCTCCTCAGGCAGGCTTCTGACTCTAACGTTGCTTCCTGAATATCACATTTAATAGGAAATATTCCCCTGATACAAGCACTTCAGTTTTCTTGCCATTGCATTTCTTACTGTAGATGAATAAATCTCAATTATGGAGGTGTGTCAGTTTCTACAAGCTTCATATTATGATTCAGCTTCTGAAGGGTAGATCAGCTCTTAATGTGCAGACGGAGCAGCATAAAAATATGGGACCAAATTTCAGATATGATGGATTCACCAGATAATTATACCTGTATCTGCATAGCAAGTCTCTTTGACACAGTGAGCATGGCACAACAGCCACAGTGTCACTCTGTCAGGAGAAAATATGTCCAAGGTAAGTTCATCTTCAAAACTTGCTGTTTCTTGCTGCCAAAACCAACCCCACTATAATTCAAACTCCAAACATCTTTTAAAAGTTTAAAAGGAAATAAAACAGTAACCAGAACTTGAAGAAAATAATATATAATAGAAAACCCTAATAAATATACTTAATATATGAGACAAAACTCTTCCCTGAGATCAATCCCAAACATATAGTGATTTAGTGGTGCTTCAATCATTCCTGGAATTTCAATAATTATGTTAAAAAGACAACTGTTACCCCATGCTCATATGTTGTGTGCTAACTCCACTGTATAGTAAAAAGAACCAGGGCTCTTTGGAGAAATGGCTAATGATAAAGTTGGAGTCAGGAATAGACAAGATATAGCAGAAGTGTTTTTCTTGCCAGAATGTACCAGCATGTAAGGAGATGCTCAGAGGAGACAGAAGGATGGGGGCATGTCAAAGAAGCCAACCAAAAAGAACTCCTGATGGCAAAAGTTAGAGCAGTTTGAGAAAAAAAAATCCAATAACAATAATATCAGATAATGAAGTCCATAGTGATATAAATACATGACTAAACACATAAATAGAAGAAGAATTGAAACCAATTTTTCTTATGAAAGAATTTCAAATAATGTATGTAGCTTCTCTCCTCTTCGGGGTGGAGCTTAACCTGCTGCCAAGTCTAAATGTAGAGTACTCCTAGCAATTCATTTCCAGAGACTCAAATATGCAAAACAGGAAAGGACATGAGTTTAGTGTAGAGAAACATAACAAACACTACCTTGGCCCAGGTGTTTAACATCAGCGTCATTATTGACATATCATGGTACTAGCATGCAGCCTTGAAAGGATGTGATGAGAATTTACCTCCATAATCTTTCTCCCATGAACCCAGCACCCCAGTCAAATTAGGAGAAAAGCAATAGACTAACCCACATTGAGGAACATTCTACAAACTATTCCTCAAAACGAGTGAGGTCATTAACTTTCCAGTGTACATATATAATATACTATAGTCAATCTCACCATTATGTATATCTGCAAGACACTAATTTTAAAAAAATATAAGTAAATAGCAGAAAGATGAGTGGAGTAGAGGAAAGGGAATAGGGAGAGGGAAAAGAGGGTTTCAGTGTAAGTACTGGGAACTGAATTGGAGCAAATTATATTCCATGTATTTATGTTTATGTCAAAATGAAACCTAATGTTATGTGGAACTAATATAAACCAATAAAAAATGGGGAAAAAAGGATTAGTTCCTAACAACCAAAGAAAGATGGGGTAACTGTCACATAATGGAGGAGATTAAATTCATATTGTATCCTGGAGGAGATCCTGAAACACAAAACAGACATGAGGGGAAAACTAGTGAAACCAGAATAAGGTCTAGAGTTCAGTAAACAGCATTATGCCCATGTTTGTTTGTTTTTCCTTAATTGTGACTTATATATCACCATAATGTAAGATGACAACCTTAGGTGAAACTGGGTAAAATGTATACTCGAACTCTCTGTACTATCTTTGCAATTTTTCTATCAAAAAGTATTCTGAAATTAAAAGCTCATTTTAAAAAAGGATTCCCATTTTCTTCATATTAGAGATCTATAAAGTTCTTAAAAGTTGCATCTTGAAAAATTCTGCATCAGGTAGATTTTGACATTTCTAATTGTTCAGGGGGTTCAACTCTCCTTGGAAAGGTTTTATTCAGATTTAAACAACATCACAATTCAATTAGATGACACATCATACCCACTATACTCCGGATCTTGCAAGGCACAAGTTCTCTGACCTCAATGATAATCGCAGGAGCCTCTCTTGATCTGGCTCCTAGTAAAGGCTAAACCTAGTATAAAAATAGAGAGTAAATGAAGAGAAACAAGATCAACAAAATGATCCTGTCATTGCCGGTGGTCAGCTTAGTCTGGAAGAAAAGGAACAACATATGTTTTGAAAGGTTGCCCCCTGAGACACAGGGCTGTGATGGAAAACTATTTATAGATTCAATGATCTATTTAATAAAAATAAATTGTGTGCCCATTGTGAAATAGCTAATATAGAAACAGAAAGGAGAAGGGATAAAGCACCTGTTATCCAAAGGGAAATCACAATGTAGGGGGAAAGACAGAAAAGGAGAGGGGGATTAGAATCCACTGGAAAGGACTGCCAACTCTGAAATTAGTGCCCAGGAAACACACACCAGACACTGCTCAGCACCTCCCTTCTGTCTGCTCTACCAGTAATTAGGAATGCAGGCACTTTTCCCAATCTGTGGAGTAAAAAAAAATAACTTTCAGATTAAAAAGCTACCTCAAAGCTACCTCTTAAGGAAGCCATTTCTTAATAATAATAATTGCTCTTTTTCAAATATTGTCTCTCTGACAACCATCTGGGCTCTCAGTAGCAGTAGTAATACTATATGTCCTCTTATAAGCAAGTTATCATAGTGACCAAAAGTTATAAGCCTATCCTTAAAAGGACATGTATGATTCCTAAAGATATCTAAATAAATCCCCTAAATAAGGGAACAGTGTGGTTTTGCCAATACCATACAGATACTTTATTTCCTTTGACTGTATAATTTGTACTTAACATATTACCTGAGTAAGTATCTGCCATGACCAGTAAGCCATGGATACCACTTAGGATTATTTTTTCTATTAAATCAATTTCATTGAGGAATAAAACACTTTAAGTCTATATTTCAATAAATGTTAGCTTCACACGTAATCCTAGTGACTCGGGAAGCTAAGACAGGAGGATTACAAATTCAAGCCAGTCTCAGCAATTTAGCAAGGCCTTAAAGAACTTAGCGAGACTCTGCCTCAAAATAGAAATATTATATTATTATTATTATTATTTTTAATGGGCTTGGAATGTGGCTCAGTGGTGAAGTGCCCCTGGGTTCAATTCCTGATTAACTCCCTCCACAAAAAAATGAATGTTAACAAATAAACCCATGTAACACCCACATTGATAGAGAACATTTTTCCATTACTCGAAAAAGTTCCTTTCTACTCCCATCTTCAGCCCTAGTCAACCATTTTGTTAATCTGAATATTCTGGGAAGGGAATCAGTTGGCAGACAGAATTTGCCATGAAAGAGATTTATGGGAAATGTTATAAATGATGAAGGAAAGAGAATCCAGAGAAGACCTGAAGACCCTGCAGGGAGTTAGGTGGTTTATAGAACATAAAAGAGGAGGGCAGGAAAAAAAAAAAGGAATCTTAGATTGTGATGCAAAGAAATGTTTGGTCAGGCCTCAAGGTAGCTTCTCATTGGAGGAGTTCTGTGTCTCTTAATAAGGAGCCTGAATCACGCACCCTCTGTGCCCAGCCAGGGCCGAGTGTTATATTCCATTGTAGGACTGCCATAGTAAATTTATCCAGTCACCTATTGCTGGACATTTGCATTGTTTCCAATTTAGGAATCAAAGGGCTGTGGACATTTATGTGCAGCTCTTTGTATAAGCATAAGTTTCTGTTTCTCTTGGGTAAATGCAAAGGAGTGAGATTGCTAGGATATTTAGTAGGTAGTTTGTGAGAATCAGTCAATTTTTGCTTATGTGTTTGAGTCACTGTGTGTTTTGCAAGATCTCCAGTTGTGCACATCTTCTCCAACACGTGGTGGTATCAGTATTTTTAGTTTCAGCCCTTTTGGTAGATGTGCAATGCTATCTCATTGTGATTTCAATTTGCCTTTTCCTAATGACTAATAATGAGGGACATCAGATCTAATATTTATTGATCACCTCTTCCTAAGTTTTCCAAGAGTCTTGTCCCACTGTAGCATCAGCCCCAAATCATTTAAATCAGGATTCTGGGTGTGATATGGTAAGTACAGCCCCTGGGACACAATTCCTCTTATTGTTAGATATAAATGGAAACCATTTTTTTTTTCCCAGTCTGTGGCTTAACTTTTCATTTGCTGGGACACAATCTTAGGCAACATACCACTGGCAAAATAAAAGTGGTTTATGTCTAACATAACCTGTGAATGTGAGAGTTCATAATTAGGCACACTTAGACTAAATTTACATCTTGCTAAGGCACCATTCCGTAATGGATTTTGTTGATTGCTCCTTCTTAGCAGGAATATGGTAACAGGAATAACACCAGGTGGTTTGATTTAGTCTGGTTAGCTCAATATCCTAAGACTTGAAGGGGAATCTTTGGTTGGGTTAAAAATTCTCTGAAATGATTGATCTCACACCATATATCAGTCTGATTATTTTCTTAAGCAGTTAAAACAACAATAATTTCTAATGATCACTAATAACATAAGGCAGCTTCTTCTAAATAATAGCTCTTGAAAGCCATTAGCCAGATGGACAGCTAAGATAATTGTTTCTCCTGTGAAAATGACTACCCTGTCCAATGTCTACTAACTCAATGCCGTAAAGCCAAAGCTTTCCTCCCCATAATATTGTTCAAATGTAATATTCTTATTTCTGTATTTGAAACTGCAGAGACCTCACTTGATGGTCTTAACAGTCTTCCACAGTACTATTAGGAGATTTTCTTCTTCCATCCAATAACCTTTATAAAATGCCCGATGCTTTGTACTTATTACAGGGTATGGCATCTCATTCCCTTTGTGTGATGCCTCCTGGCTTGTGACTGGGCATTAATGGCCTCCTTGTTCTTCCAGTGCATCTGTAACCCTGGCTCCCTATAAATGGTGAGTATAATGTTCCCAGGAAGAAAATAGTTTGCCTGTGAGAATGATATAAACCTTCATTGTATTTCCTATATAATGTTCTAAGCTAATTCTTTGACTATCTCCCTATCTGCAGGGACATTATTGTTCAGCCATTTTGTGGTTTGAGTCCAATGACTCAAAGTGTATTAACCTCTTGATATTTCAAAATGTATCTTCTCAGGACAGGAGAAGAGGAAAAGGGGAAAAGGGAAGAACGATAGAAAGAAAGGGATGAAAAGAAGAGGAAGAAAGAGTAAAAATAAGAAAATAATTTATTGGGTTCCTACTGAGCATCTGACAGTGAAATGATTTCTCTCTTGCTGGAAGCCATCCGTGAACCCTGGGTGAACTGAACTGAGTTCAAGCCATCAGTTAGGGAAGCCTGGTTTGGGAAACTCCCAGTAGGAATGCACTGGTTTGAGAATGTCTGATTCCCCGCCCTGTCCTAGCTCCCCACACACATTCAAGCACAGCCCGGGACATGGCAGTGACCTTCTAGAAGCCAAATAACCTGCTTACCCCCACCCATATCCTCTTCTTCATGAAGACACAAGTACTGAGAAAAGACTCCTCTCACACTGAAACCTTATACCTACCAATCCCCTTTAATCTGCAGCACAATAAATAAAGCAAGTGGGGCTCCATCTTTGTTAGAAGCCATACCCCTCTGGTGGGCTTACCCGGTCACTGACCCTATTCTTTAAAATATACTTCTGGTCTTTGGTGTCTCTTTCTTGTGGTTCTACTTTCGTAGGTTTTATTTCACAGCCAGCACATCCCTCTGAGGAGAACCCATTCCCTCACCCATGTGGGAAGTGAGCGAGAATCTATTCCCTGCTGAGGAAAGAATAGTAAATCAATCCAAAGAAAATAGCTCCAAGGAGGTTGTAAGCTACTGCTTTGGATAAGAATATACGTACTCTTTTAACCTCATTATCAGTTATGGCCTTTCATAGATTTACCATTAAATTCAGCTGCTAAACAGAGTTCTAAAAATAGTGACCTAAAATACATATTTTTCTCACATGATTGAAGTAAACATTGATACTATTGATCGGGGCAAGAATATTAGTGCTGATGCATCTCAGATTCTCTTAACTTTTTTCCACGTCCCAGAGTAGTCTCTGTGACTTCTATTATTCATTGCCATTTCAGGAAGAGAAAGAGAAAGTGGGAAGAGGAAAAGAACATGCTTCCAACTGAGGCAACCCTTCAAAGAGCTTTTGATGAAGCCCCACTCAATGACTCAAAATCATATCTCATTAGCTACACAATTTCAGGAAGACTTGGAAATATAATTTTCAAGAAAAAAGCAAGGATGTGTTCTAAATGTGTAGGACTTTGACCCTTTCCTATTCAACAACTTATGAGTTACCTACTTACTCCTGAGTAGTGGTCAGCTTTGCTGTAGCAAGAACCCCATGTTTCAATGATTTCCTAAAACAAATGTGTTTTGTCCAGAAATGTAAAATGTGACTGTAGCTCTACTCCAAGCTAAGGCACTGCTCCACAGTTTTCTCATCCAAGGACCCAGCATGCAATAACAGCCATCATGTCACCAGGCTGCCCCACACCATCATGATTCTACCACATCTTCTCACATTTGCCTCAGCAAGTCCATGGACAAGCCTGTCAATAGAGCAGTCAGTGAGAAAGTCCAGGCAGACACTAAAGTTATATAACAAGAACAATGACGTATACTCCTCTTCTAGGGCAGGGAACATGGGTTGTAAGTATTTCAATCTAATTCACTTAGGTACTTGTTTTTAAATTGTTCATTTTTCTTTGTAGACAGAATACCAAAGTGAAAAGAGGGCCCATTGGAAGTCAGGAGATGAGACCATACATCTCTTTTCCATTCACCTCACCTCACTGAGCTTCAGTTTGTTTATTTATAAAATGAAAGTGTAGGACTAGAATATCTAAAAAGACTGCCTTCCCAGGAGTCCACCCCAGTTCTGTGATCCCTTCTCATTTTGTCATGATCAAGAAGAAAATGCAAAATGCAGCAAGAAAACCTAGACTGTATTTATAAGTCCCAGTTCTAATACATCATGCCACAAATCTACGTTCTTTCATATTTTACTGTGCGGTTGTGATTGTTTTTGTTGTTTTTCTGTCGTGTATTAGAATAACCAATTTGCTTTTCTTCCATGTTACAAATAAACATGCTGGCTTTAGGCATTCATATTTGTTAATAGTCTTTGGAACAATAGAAAATCCAATTCAAATGGCTGGATGCAATAAGATGATTTATTAGTTAATATGGCTGAAAAGTCTAGGGGAGGACAGTCTTGGGAGATGGTTTAATTTGGTGACCACATGGTGCCACCAAGAACCTGTGAGCTTTATCTCAAGACTAGTTTTTCTCTTGGTCACAAGTTGACTGCCAGCTGAAACTGAAGTAAGACATGTTTTTAATTCTAGTCCAAAGAAAGAGTGCTTGCTACTGTAAAGAGCATATGCCACAGATACTCTGGGACATGCTAGGACTCACTAATTTGGTGGCCATAAGGAACAACAGCCATTGAACTGCTTAGTCATATCTGCTTGCAATTGATAAAGAAATGTGAGGGGTACTAGCCATAGGCATGCTTGATAAGGAGCACAGCTCCATGGACATGCATGAAGAATATGCCCAGCTGCAATTATATCACCTCACTGGACACAACCAGGCAACAATGACTTTCACTGGGTGTAACCAGTCATCAACGTATACCACCAACTTGGAACTGTATTTACATTGCTGGTCCTGCTTCATTGAAGAGTTTTGCTCCAAGGACATCTGTGAGACTGGCCACCTTGCTGCCCATCCCTAGACTGACTCCACCATTCCCTGACATCCAGCCATCAGCTGGAGAGAACCACCAGACAAGGACAACATCTATTCTTTGGCTAAGAGAAATTACATTGCATTGGAGGTATTTTGGGGCTCGTGGTTGTCTTGGGAATGTGTAATATGCTTATAGTATTTAATTAGTGTACATTGAATGTTAGTTGAGGTGTCCCAACACACCCAACACTTTTGCATTAATTATTTATATTTGATGATTGGTGTGATTGAATATACACTTACATTTAAAGACAATCCACCTAGGAGTAATTATTAATAGCACCACTAGCAACATCCACCCCAACTATTGACCACAAATTCTGGGCTTTACTCTGAGTGGAAAACGTTGTGTCAAGTTCCCAAATTTGGTTCAGACCAATCAAAGTCAAAAGAAGAATATGATTTTGCTATTTGGCTTCTCTCCACCCACATCCCTGTGGCTTTGCACAATGGGAAAGTGGTAGAGTAAATATTAGAAAAGCAGCCACTCCAGTTCACAATGGAAGACAAAGATGTAACAGGAATATTTCTATTGCTACCTTGCCACAACATAAAAAAAAATAGATCACTGTCATATAAAGAGGTTTAAGAGTAAAGTCCTGCCACATTCACACCTCCCTGGGAATATTTCTATGCTTCTGATAGAAAGCACAATGACTAATTCAAATCTGGATTTTATGAACTTCCAGTGTGTTTGCCTACCAAGAATTATCTATGTAGCAAAATTACTTTGTCCAATTTTAAGGAGCTCATAAAAAACTTTCTGAAAAGAAATTTATCTATAAATAGATAAATTTAGGGTTGAAAAATGTAAATATACTCTGCTACCCCTAGGAGTCACCCCTATTCTTTTATAGTGATACAAGTCCATAAGAACACAAAACCTACTTTGCTTAGTTAGCTCTTTTGTTAACATAAACAGAATGTTCTTTAACCTGTGATATACATGGAAGAGTACTTTATTTGAGAGGAGAAGGATTGTAGATTAAAACACAGTACACACCACAATTGCCAATCTTTCATGTTTTGTTTGTTGTTATCGTTGTTCAATAACTAGCTTCCTCTTATTCCCAGAGAAGTCCTGGGAAAAAAAGGCCAGACAGGTACTGTGTGGCAAAGCTAAACAGGAGGGTAGCTTTTAGCTTGAAGAATCAGGGCTTACAGATGTGCCTTCCATCTTTTTATGAAATATGGGAATTCCTAAAGCATCCACTACAGTTGTACCAAATGAAATGACAAAACTGTATTTCACGTACAAATATAAGTGATTTTTGGATTATCTGTTTTTGTTCCTCTCCAATAGCTTAGGAAATTGAGTCAACTGCATGTGAACTTCGTATTCACAGCTAGCAGATAGCCTCTTCTGAATTATTCATGCTAATTATGGAGAAGGAGAAGAAATGCCATGAATAAATTAAATTTACAGATGAACAAAAATATCTGTGATTCCATGGCATATTGTACATCTCCTTGGGATAGATGCTTCACTATATGCTACAATCATTTAGATGCTTCACTATATGCTACAATTATTTATAATGTTCTATCTATTTGACTTGGAGATTTGCAGGTGCCTGGTAATAAGGAACTGAAGTGGGAACTAGAAATATGAAAAATTTCAAGTCACAGTTGATCATCTCTAGGAATTTGAGTCTTACAAAAGACACAGGTAAGACTAAGAAGGTTTACAGAGCAGAAAGATAACTGCTATGACAATAACTCTAAGGGGGAGCTTGGAGGAATGTACTGTAGGGCCCAGGAGGGGCTTGTAGTAATGAGGAAGTTCCAAGAGTTGGCAACACTGGAGGTGGAGGTGGATGTTAAAGGGTGAGGTATCCAGCTGATGAGGAAGGACTTAAGTGACCTGCATTGAGTGGAACGTTTAGACCCCAGGCTTGCCAAGAATACCAAACTATTGCATGGAGCTTTCACCAGCCCAGGTAGAATTGTGAGTCTGGCTGCATCCTAAGCAGCCATGGCAGTTAGGATTAACAAACCAAAACACTTGGGGTTTCTTTTTTTAAATTGAATGCCATACTTGGCTGATAAATTTGAATGCTGGATATGGCTGCAGGATTCAGAACTGCTAATAAATTACCCAGATATTTTTAAAGTTTACTAAAATTTAAAAATTATTGCTCTATGACATTGAATACATATTGGAATCACCAAGGAAGATTTAAAAGATGCAAATGCCTGGATTCACCATACACAGAGTAACTCAAGCATCATTTTTTTTTTTTAATAGTTTCAAGGTGATTCTAATGTGTAGCCCATTTGAAAAAACACTTGTTTAGGGGAACAATCAAGGTATGCTTTCTTTTCTTTTTGCTGACATGTGGGATTTTTTGGAGCAAAGCATAGTCCATTTCATTAGATGCTAAAACCCACTGCGATTGACAATAATGTCAAACAATCCTCACAGTGTAGTATAACCACCTAATTATGCCTTTATCCTAAAAAAAAAATCTAGATAAATTGAAAAAAAATGTTACAGAACTCAAAATCTTTAGGGAAAAAGTATTTGGTAGTTTCATGTACTGTGTGTTGGAATTAAATATTCTAAGATCTCTATTTCAAGGGACTCCAGAATTTTTGTTTCATAAATGTAATTTCAAGGTGGTATGTCTTTCTGCACATGAGGAGATATCAACTGATCATTGTGATTTTTTCAGTATTGATTCCTTCTTTCATGAGCACAAGCTTGTTACAAGATTATTTGGGAGTACATTTGAAATGAGATGAAGATACATCTCATTTGTTTATTTGCTTCTTTTCCCCTAATACCTATTTATACTTACAGTAAAACCCCTAGCTACCTTTTGAATAGATGACCACCTTTAAACCTGTACTGCACAGTCACTGCCTGTTCAGCCGTGTGTCCCCTCCTTCATTAAGAAGAGATAAAGGAGGCAAACTCAGCCAGTGACTGAATTTTCATCTGTTCCCAATGATTGAATCTGTGGACTAGTTTCCAATTGCCTTAGGTACAAAAACAATGAGAAAGATACTAAGGGACATCAAAAACATGGATGTTGGAGGACAATTCCATTGATTTTATTAGGTGAACTAGTGGAAGCACCAGAATATTCAGCAGATGTTAACTAAAAAAAGTAAAAGAAGGAGGGAGGAGTAAGAACAGAGCAATAACCCATTTTCTCTTTCTCTTGCTGATGACAGTTATTTTAATTAAGGAGTCAGTGTTATTTACCCTGGAAACTAAAGTTGCTGATTAGAACAAAGAACAAGATCACAAGATCAGATCGTGCCTAATTTTGCGTGGGAAGGGGTGAAACATCTGTCCTTTCCCAAACTCTTTCTACACAATGACAGGAAATGGAAAGGAAAATGTAAAAGTCATTCTAAAGTGTTAGCTTTATCATTCTCCTAAAAATATCTTCAGGCCAGATATGAGCATTCATTAAGTCTTGTCCTGGCATGAAATGAATCTGATTAGATCTTCTTTTATTCTTGTCTTTGTAGACATCAGTATCATCATAGGCATTCGTGATAGTGCACAGCGTATTATATATAGGAAACAAATGCATTGCTCCATCTTCTGTGAAGTTAAAAATCAAAGGCAAGATGGGTATGGTGGCACATGCTTGTAATCCCAGCAGCTCAGGAGGCTGAGGCAGGAGGATCGTGAGTTCAAAGCTAGCCTCAGCAAAAGCAAGGTGCTAAGCAACTAAGTGAGAACCTGTCTCTAAATAAAATACAAAATGGGGCTGGGGATGTGGCTCAGTGGCTGAGTGCCCCTGAGTTTAATCCCCAGTACCAAAAAAAATCAAAGGCAAATAACTGATTCTAGGGGTGAGGCGGGTCAATACAAGATAAGCTTGGGATTTTTGTGTGTGTGTGTGTGCAGATGTGAGGCAGTTCTAATAAATAAATAAATAATCAATCATGTCAAAAGGCCAAATGCCCAATTTAGCCAATCTGAAAGAAGTCTCGATGAGCAAAGCTGGAACAATTTGGACAACAAAAATAACTATCCCAACATTAGATTATCACTGAGATATAAAATATAAATATCCATAAGGCCATACTGTTATAAGCAAATGGCCAAATAAATGAAAGAGAAGAGACAAATCTTTCTTACAGAAGAATTCCAAATAATTTATGTAGGTACTTTCTCCTACAGAACACAGAATTAAATCTCCTATCTTTCTGATGTAGAAAGAATTTAATGACTTGATTTCAAACAATAGAGGAGGGGAAGGGAAAACAATAATCTTACAGTGAAGAAACCTAGCAAACACAACCTTGGCTGTGTAATCAAGGTGAACATCAATAGTAATAAATTGAGTTGATAGCTATCATGGAAAACAAGAAAACCTGAGAAAGTACAGACCAGAAGAAAACTAATGGGGCATGACAACTAAATACTAGGGAGTGTCCTGGTTGGATCCTAGACCATATTTAAAATAATAGTGAAAAAAACATAGAAAGTCCTGGAGTTCAAGTTAATAGTACATACCAACATTGGTTTAACAAGTGTACTCAGGTAATCCAAGCCATTAACAATAGGCAAAACTGGTTAAGAGGTATTTGGGACTCTTCATGTTATCTCTGCAACTTTTCTGTAAAACTGAACCTAATCTGAACAAAAATATGGATTGGAAGAAAATATAATGCAAGTCTAGTCAAAATTATTAAAGTATGAGGGATGATACTGTCAAAATAAAAACATTCACTTGACAATGCCATGCAGAGCATTTTAAAAATTGTGTGAGTTAGCTGCACTTTAGAAAGAAGAAACCAAGAACATAAGTAGTATAAAAATACTATACATGGAATTTAACCTAGTTCCATTTCATTTCAATGCAGGAAGGCTTCCTATGTACACTTGCTTTCTTTTCCTGAGACTAACAAAAAATCATTGTGATTCAAAGTGCTTTCAAGGCTCATTTTCTACAGGTTATACCAAATATGAGACCACTATGCAATAGGGTAAAATCTTCAAAGATTTTACTCCACAACCCAACTAGCATTCATTGATGGATTCCTACTCCATATGAGCTACCCTAACTTTTCCTGTTAATTCATGCTGTTTTCCTCTTCAACCATTTTTTCCTTTTTTATTGTTTTAACTCTCCCTCTCTTCCTTTCAACTGTTGTATGTTCTGGCTCTTAATGAGGTCTCAGAGCCCCCGTGACTGCTTCTGTTTCTCTGCCATCATGGTCTTGCCTGTATTCTGTCCTTTGAAAGGAAGCAACAGAGTTTGGAGGAAAGCTTTATTTCCATCATAAAGTACTATAATTTGGATCTGGAAGATTTCCCAAAGGCTCATGTGTTAAAGGCTTGGTCACTAGTCCCTGGTGCCATTAGGATGTTATAGAACCTTTAAAAGCTGAGGCCTATTGAGGTCTTAAGTAACTGGGATGTGTCCTTGCAGGGATTTTGGAACCTTGATCTCTCTTTCTTCCTTCATATCCCAGCCATAGGTTTTGCTGTGCCACACACTGCCACCATAGTGTGCTACCTCATCATAGCCTTAAAAGCAATGGGGTCAACTGATCATGGGCTGAAACCTCCAAATAAACAAAATAAACCTCTTTATCTTTATAAATTCATTTTATTCCAGGTATTTGTTATAGCAACAGAAAGCTAACAAGCAAAATTTACAAATTTTTATCAAGGTCAGATACTGTTATTTTAACCACCTTCATCTTATTTCTAGGTCAGAACTTTTCAAAGAGTAGTATAAGGATCACCCGAATCAGATTCAACTGGAATTTTTCTTCTTGGCCTAGACCTACTGACTTGGAATCCTTGGGGTTGTCCCAGTAATCCAATTTTAACATTAATTTCCAAGTGATGTTTTTATCCACCACTATAGGAAGTTACAACTCTTTGGACTTTTCAAAGGATTTTCATCCTCAGTTTATCTTCCTTCTTTGAAAGAACATGAAAATGTATTGAGCTGAGACAAAATTTGTTTGTCCAGAGTTCAGAAGCTGAGAAAGCTATGTCTTGACTCTTTATTAGGAAGAGACTGTGTTATAGTTTGTATAAAAATTCTCTCAAAGACTTATGTATTGAAGGGTTAATCCCTGGCCCTTGGCACTATTGGGAGGTGGTGGAAACTTAGGAAGGGGGTACCTAGATGAAAGACCTAGGTCATGGAGGGCCTATAACTATGAAGGATCTATCGGTCCTTGAAGGGTATGTCTTTTTTCTGGTCCCTCTCCCTGTCACTGGCTGCCATGAGGTGAGCAGCTCTGCCTCACTCTGTGTTCCAAAGAGCACCATGATATGATGTTCAATCTCACCACAGACCCAGAAACCACAAAGCCAAGTGAATATGGACTGAAACCTCTGAAATCATGAACCAAAATAAGTATTTCCTCCTTTAAGTTGGTTTTTGTCAATCATTTTGTCATAGTGACAGAAAGCTGACAAATGTGGTATATCTGTCTCAAAATAAAGAACTCATGGAAATAAAACTGCTTGTAATTGTGTCAGTTTCAGCATTTCCAAGGAAGTTATCCAACTAGGGTCCCTACCAAGACCCAGCTACCAATGGCTTTATTAACCAGTGTTCTTAGGCATTAAAACATTATTTTCATTACCTGTTTAGCTTTCTTCAATAAATTTCTTGCCACTGTTATTAGATGAAAAATCTAATAAGTGTTATGTAATGATGAAATTGAGAATTAGGCTGAAACTATGAGAAGAATAGATCATTTTAACTGACACCACTTGGCTTAAAATTTTCCTGAAAATGTTTCCCTTCTCAAAAGTAGAATAATATGAAAATTGTATGTGATTTATAGTTGTACGATTTGTCTTTGATATTCAATTTTCCATTGCTTGTCTCATTGTGGAAGCATCAGTCTTATTTTCTTCTCATTTCATTTGAAATAGCCAAATTGTCTTTTATGTTAATTACCTTTAAATAAGAAAAAAAAATATCCCTATGCACATGATACCCACCCTCAAACAGTCATTATTTCATTAACTTCATGCTTTGGTGACATGATGACTGCTTGTTACAGCACAGTGGAACTGATAAAAATTAAATCTAAATGGGTCATTCATTAAAAAGCCAGTGTGAAATGTCCTGAAAAGCAAGGTTCCTTAGTTTAATTTAATGGTTTTTTTCCCCTAAATAGTCATGCTGCTCTCGTAGTTCAAACAAACATCTATATGATTAATTTCTAATTTTTTTTTACTCAAAAATAATACCTTAAAAAATTAATGCTGATTATATCTTTAAAAAAAACAAACCCAACCTAAAACAAAAATGTTGAAGCACATAGCCAAATATGATTGGGAACTATGCATGTCTTTGATCAAAAAACATAAGTGAAAAATCTGCTATGGCCACTGAAATATCAAATTTAATTTGTTTACATATTAATTTTTAAAGCAAATAATTTATTAGTTTAATATTTTGAATCCTTCTGTAATATGAATTGAATTGCATCCTGCTGTCGTATATAACTAATTAGAATAAATAAAATTTAAAATTTTTTTTTGAATTCTGAAACAATAATCTCAATCAGGTTAGAATGATTCATGGCCATTTAGACAAAAGTTTGTATTCTAAAAGCCTTTCTAGTCTTTTGTGTGCTTGTTTTTTGTTGTTGTTTTGTTGTTGTTTGTTTTTGCCTACTAGATAAAAACTGTGTTTCCATGGTATTTGGCTCTATTTAAGTACTCTAGTATTTATATGGGGGAAGGCCTTATGGTTTTAAGAACTTGTAGAGCTCTCATTATACTTATTTTGAGTAAAAGTTATTCTATTCTTTCACTCAACAGAAATTTTCACAACTTCTTCCTTCCTTCCTCCCTCCCTCCCCCCTCCTTTCTTTCTCTCTCTCTCTCTCTCTCTCTTTCTTTCTTTCTTGCCTTCCTGCCTTCCTGCCTTCCTTCCTCCCTCCCTCCCTCCCTCCCTCCCCCTTCTCTCTCCTTCCTTCCTTCCTTCCTTCCTTCCTTTCTTTCCAGAGACTTAACCCAGGGTGTTTAACAACTGAGCCACATACCGGCCCTTTTTAATTTATATTTTTGAGACAGGGTATCATCAAGGACCTTGATAAGAGAGAGACTGGCCATGAAATTTGGATACTCCTGCCTCAGCCCACAGAGTGGCTGGGATTACAGGCATGTGCCACCACACCTTGCTCTCAGCCTTTTTCTTATGTCAGACATTGTACCAAAACTTTTAGAACGAGTGCAGGTGGAGCAGACATGCTTCCTGCCTTCATGGAACCTAATGTTATTATCTTATTTTTTATTCCTAAAAGTATAAAGACTTTTTGTCATTTTCCTGCTAGTTGGATTCATTGCTTATTAATCATTAAGACTGTTCTAGTACCTAAATGTCACTGTTTTAACAACAAAACAACCACAAAAAGACAAAATTTTAAACATGGTAGAAAGCCAAGGTATATGTTATATGTCTTGAAATATATCTCGAAATAATTATATATTTTATATATATTGTAATGTTTTACATAACGTGATTTCTATATGACACATAATAAGACATAATTTGAGGCACATAATTACATGTCATATATGTCATTTACTTCTATACATCACATAATTTCTATATGACATATAATTATATATATATATATATGTTATATGCCTTAAATTACATATTTAAATAATTAATCATTGAGGCAATATGAATTTTACATAATTACTGATCACAGCTTTTATTACAAATTCAGTTAATTATATGAGAATATAAGAAATCAGGAAATGGGAAAGTACCTGACAAAAGGCTAATTCAGTAATATAAATCACACTCCCTATAAAATGAGGAGGTGCATCTTTTGAAATTCATTAGAATAGAGGAAACCTGGACAGAAAAGGTTCAAGCTCTTATCTTTTCCAAGTAATGATATGATATAAACAAACACTCTCCTATAAAGATACAAAGCCTTTAAGTTTCTTTGACTGTTCCTACTTAGGAAATTATATTATGTAAATTAAGGAATTTTCTTTGTTCAAATTTAGGAAATTATATTATGTAAATTAAGGTTAACTTTGAAATGTTTTCTGGGATTTTTATGAATTACAGTGAGATTAATATTGTCCATATGTATTAAATTTTAAAGCTTAACTATTTTACTACCTAATAAATAAATTCAAGTATTATCTAGAAACTGGTTTCTCTCAACTTTTACTTCAGTTCCATTTTACCATCCACCACTCCTGAGTCAGTAAAGACTTTCGATTGGTTGTCAAGGAAACTATAATATAAAGAGTTTTGAAAATGGTGATAATCTCAATCCCCATACACCTGTAAACAAGAGATAAACTAAGTAGAGAAAGTACAAATGTGTTCACCATCCCATGGAGAAAATAAGCTTTAAATTATACTATCAAACGGCTTTTCAAATGTGAGGTGTGTTGTTTTAAAGGAGAAGAGAAAGAAAAACAAGAATTTGAAGGAATCTCAAGAGGTGCTGGGATAAATGAGGAAAGAAATGAAACCTGAAGTATAATGATACATATTCATTGCAAACTCCTGAGGTATTTTCCTCCTTGTCTAATTTAACAATTGGAATCACAAGCCTGCAATTCTGCCAGTATTACTGTGCCTTTATTATACAGCACGAGAATTTTATTTGCTAGCATAATATAAGCAATTTACCTGAAGGTTTAATTGAAAACAAAATCTCAATAGTAGCATTTTGTACTTTCCTGAATTGTTTTGGAAATGCCCAGAATTTTTACTTTATTCAAATTCTAGGAATTAATTTAAATGTGTAAAAGTTTTCAGGTTTCAGCTCTCCAGATTTAAAGTTACAAGTCCCAAATAAATTTATTTGACAGGAAAAAAGGAAGAATAAGAAGTAAAAAGAGGAGAAAGAGAAACAGGAGGAAGTGAAGGTGAGAGCAAAGTGTTAGTAATTCTACTGAAATTTTAGCATGGCTCATTTGGGCCATTTAAGACTCAAGTCAAAGTCAAGAGTAGATGTGGAACAGGAATAAGTAAGTATGCAACCTGGATAATACTAGTTTACAACCTAGATCAAAAGTGTCCTACATAGGTATCTGTTCCAATACTAACTGCATATCAAATAGAAGTCAGTACTTGGTTATATCAAGGAGACACCCTCCTTGACCAAACTTTCATCAGTCTCCTCTGAACCCTCCTCAAGGAAGCCTTGACCTGTGGACTTCCACATCTATTTTTGCATTGAATTTCTCACCTTCAATATCTGATTCTTCTCCATATCTGAAATAACCCCTTAACCCCTAACCTTGCTATCTGATCCTGTCAAGTTAACTTAGCCTGAGTCTCCTTACCCTTATATTTCCTATTAATAACTTTCCATCCATTTACCTATACCTGTTCCTTGGCTCTCTATCCCCCACTTGTTCATGTTGTACTCAAAATTAAGCCCAGTTCTATGCTGGGGTCTCCTTTCCTCTATTACAATAGTTCCTGAATAAAATCTGTTTTTTACTGTGTTAATTTCTGTGCAGTTCTGATTTGCTTTAACAATAATCAATTAAATCTTTTATTACATACTACTTTCTGTGGACTTCTATTTCATGTTGCTGATATTTGTCTCTACAAATGCTAAAACTAAGTCTAATCCCCTTGAGGCTCAGAGCCTCCTATATATTCATCTTATGTTTCCCTATCTCTTCCTCTATAGGATGCCAGCAGAGAAATAAGATCTCCAAAAACATAAGTAAAGTAGACAGTATTTAAGATTTTCTTAAATATTGAATAGATAGTATAATCTGAATTCTTTACAAATGGCATCTCTTAATAGTCTGAATTCTTTGCTTCTACCAATAGAAATATGTGTTTGGGTGATGTAAAGTTGATTTTTTAGGTGGTATTCTCATCGAATAGCTTTGAAACTAGAAAAGTCCTAAAATCTTAAAGTTGTTAACACAACCATCAAAGTTTAAAGCTTTAAAACGAAAGTTCAAAATCTACTTAGCTTACTTAGGATTCATTTGACAGATATTTTTCTCTAAAATGGAGAAATACAAGTGAAATGGAATAATGTAAGATGCATAAGTTTTCTCTAAAATAACAATGGCTCTTCCAAAAGAAAATTTTATGTGTCATATTTTTTTACAACTCAGTGTAAATTGCTATGTGAAAGATGCATATAATGCTATTACATGCTGACTAGGGGACATAACCTAAAGAAGTAGCTACTGTTAGCTCAGTGCCCAGGATGCCCCCTATTTGAACACCTATCTCATCTAATTCTCATTAGTGACCATCCCTGGACTGTGAGAATGAAAGGAAGCAAGGGGTTGCATTGAATCTGTGATAATTTAATGCAAAAATACTAAATAATCAGTTTGTATATATTCTGTTTTATATTAGGAAAGAAAGAGACTTCAAGCAATTATAAACAATAGTGATAAAACAATCATGCAAATTTGTGTTTTACCCTTTATCAATTAATTTTGCATCCATTTTTTTCATCTACACATCAGTTCAAATCTCTGGAGTGAATAGTTATCATCTTTACTTCCCAGAAAATGGAATCTAACTTAGAAAAGTTTTAATTTGTTCTGTCTAAATATTTACCTGCAGGGACTTTCAATAGCACATGGAAGAAATATGCCTTTGTCTCTTAGAGATGTCATTTGTAAACCACATGATGAACCTTTTCAGGATTAGAACATTCATAAGATATAAAGATGTAACCTATAAAACATGAGATAGAAGACATCTCCCTATTTTGCTACATTTAATTACATGGGGAAAATAACTCAGCGGCCTAAGTAGAATTTAAACAACAATGTCTGTTATAATAGATTTTACTATATTTAAGATGTAATTTATTGGGGGAAGAATAATTTTAAAAGAAGTAAAAAAATTCAGTGAGAGAATCAAGTGTGAATTTCAAGATCAAACTTATTAAATGCCATGGAATTGTATTGCTAGCACTCCTACCCCAAATTGCCTGCTATCCTTTAAATTTAATTCAGAACTAGGACAATAAGTGACAAATTTCCTTTGAAACAAGTAAAATAACAAACAGTATTCCATTGCTATGACCAAATATGCCACTACATGTCAAAGGTTGGGAACAGGGAATGATTTTTCCCTATTCTTTGTAATGCTGAATGGATATTGTTCATAAAAAGTGAAAAAGACAAAGTACATCAGAAATTCTGCTCCTTAAAGTTTTCTTTATAAATCTCAACTAAGTACCTCTTTCACTTGCAACATAGATAAAATGGGAATATTCTCATTCTTTTCTGCAGTAGCCTTTATATGTTTTATAAAAATGTAGAAGCATATGTTTCACATGTATTTGTATCTCAAAATGAACAATATATTTTGAACAGTGAATTCAATGTTATTTAAGCATATGTGTGCAAACCTGGGAGTTCAGTCACTGAAGGTCCCATTGGGAACAATTTTTTTCCCTAATGTCACAAGGGCTTTCAGTCACTGATAATTTTCCTTTGTTTTCCCTCCTGTCCCTGTCAAAATCCAACCACACCAGGGAGTGAAATCAGCAGGATGCTTTATGGCCAACTTCAAAAAGCCATCACTAATGAGGTATTGAGAGGCGACAGCCACAGTCTGACAAAATTACACTATGATATGAAACTTTTGATGCTTCTAGGTACATTTTCCACTAGAATCAAATGAAAGTAAGGAAATACATAAGATCATAAAGTACACTATAATAAAATTATAGCCAGTTGTAACCACAACATGGAGAAATGCACAGCTTTGAAATTTATTTAACTCAACACAATTAAAACTCAAATATTTAGAAAGAAATTTAATTTTCAGTTATGCTGGGCATTATTTGAACTTTCTAACAAGTTAGCTTGAATCAAATGAAAATAATTTTCTGTGTTAACGGCTCATTAGCAATAAGATGAAAATATTTCCCTAGTTTAAACCATAGTTGAATGATCTGAAGTCCCACCAATCTATACAGAATGACTTTGGTCATAGGTGTTCACAGAAGTGCAAATATTTGTTTGTAGAATATAGACCATTTCAGATCAAAACTAACATGGGGTCATGAATAAGGGATAGGGCAACCCTAGAGTAGAGAAAGTGAAGGTAATAAAGAACGTTCCTTTACAGTGTTTTCTCCAGCATAGTTCCATGATGATATTTCCATTCCATACTTCTGGTTAAATAGAATTTATCAGCAAGGAGCTTTAAATACCAAACCTCTGGTCCAGACCATTCAAATGTGGTTTAATGGAATGGGTCAGGAGTTTAATGGAGTCTTGTGTTGTCACCATGAGTTTTCAGAAAACAGACTCTTCTGGAGGACTCCCAAGATGACTACAGCCCACCTACACAGTCTCCTGGTAAAGATTTCAGCACCTATCTTTGGAAGAGAGAGGCCAATATCACTCAGATTTGTTCTTGCTTTTTTGCCTAATCAGTATCTTAGGGTCTTCTATAAAAGGCATCAGGCAGATAATTCACATGAAAGAAGAAATTGATTTAATAGAGAAATTTCTGTGGTGTACTAGGAACACATGGCTGGAATAATTTTGAGAACAAACAAAGTTCTCAGGGTCAAGCCAATACTTCCTTCTAGTACAATATGCGTGGCCTGTTACAGGACTGTGATCATAATAGGTATATAAGCACTGTCTGTAGTAGGAGAAAGAGGAAAAAAAATCTTGGCCAGACACAGTGATGCAAGCCTGTAATCCTAGTGGCTTGGGAGGCAGAGGCAGGAGGATCACGAGTTCAAAGCCAGCCTCAGCAAAAGTGAGGCACTAAGCAATTCAGTGAGACCCTGTCTCTAAATAAAATACAAAATAGGGCTGGGGATGTGGCTCAGTGTTTGAGTGCCCTTGAGTTCAATCACTCGTACCAAAAAACAAACAAAAATAACAACAACAAAAAAATCTTAGTAGTGTGAAGAATCTAGAACATAGAATATGAAAAACCCAGAAATATCCCAAGAATATGATTTTTAAGGAGAATCCTTTCACTATATAGTATATTGTTGGGATGACTGGCAACAACTGAGTGAGGCCTAATGGTCAGTTAGAAGTATATTCATTTTTATAGTTTGATTGGATAAGATAGAATAGATAGTAAAATGGCTAAGTAGTCAGTATAATGGGCCCCAATTAAGGTTTATTTCAAATGTAAAGACCACTCCATGTAAATAATCTGTAAAAACATTATG
Organism: Marmota flaviventris; assembly: GCF_047511675.1. Classification (NCBI taxonomy): domain Eukaryota; kingdom Metazoa; phylum Chordata; class Mammalia; order Rodentia; family Sciuridae; genus Marmota; species Marmota flaviventris. Next base: position 106,331,642 of record NC_092504.1, read on the forward strand.
GCCAAGCCTTTCTTCCAGAATAGTGGGAAATGTAATTTGGGGTAGAACTGGTTAAAAGTTACAGGGAAGTTTGAACTCTTGGGCTAAAAGGACACAGTGAATTAGAAGGTCACAGGCGGAGCCAGTAGCCTTTGTACTTTTTCAATACCTGTGTAACAGATTTTAACCAATACCCTTGATATTTTTCCAATACCTGTTTAACATGAATTTTGACCAATAGCCTTGGCACTTTTCCAATACCTGTTTAGCATGGATTTTAATCAGTGTCCCTACCCAGAAGCTACATAAGCCCCTAGACTAGTAGTGGAAACCTGCAATCAGGTCCCCGCTCATCTTGTGAGAGTTCTCTCTCTTTTCTTCTCACTTATAAACTCTACTCCTTTCACTCTTGCCTTCCATTGTTGTCTATAAATTTCATTGTTCCAATTTTCAAGACAACAACTAAGAAATAAATTGGCAATGAGTTACTCCTGGGTTCTACCATTAAGAGCTGCAATGCACAGCTAGGTGATAGTGGAAAAGAATCTGACTTTGCTGGGCGGCAACCCTTGGCCTTAACTTCAGCAGGCATCCCCCACTGTGAATAGCTGCTAACACAAAAATGGTATTTCTTAGCTACAGAAATCTATGCCTACACACCTACTGGCAGAAGTAGAGTATCTAGTTTTATCTGAAATCCAGTTTGGAGATGGTTGCTTCATATTTGGATGGTTAGATAATTACAGAGGAGAACACTAAATTTATATATGAAATGCATACTAAATTCCTTAGGGTGTTATATATCATATCTACAAAGTACTCTTTTTAAAATTATATTTTAGTTGTAGGTGAACAACATGCCTTTATTTTACTTGTTTATTTTTATGTGGTGCTGAGGATAGATTCTAGTGCCTCACATGTGCAAGGCAAGTGCTCTGCCACTGAGCTATAGTCCCTGCCCCTAAGTTTGAGATTGCTATATATATACACACACACACAATTTCTCTCTCTCTCTCTCTGTCTCTCTCTCTCTCTGTCTCTCTCTCTCTCTCTCTCTCTCTCTCTCTCTGTGTGCGTGTGTGTGTGTGTGTCTCCACAACTTGGTCTGTATCTGTCATTCCAATATTTTTACTAATTACTCCCCTTTATAAATCTTGTACTCCAGTTTGTCTAGTTCACTGGCTATTTTTCCAACATAACAGACTACAGACTTTGTCACTATCAGGACTTTGCTCTATTACCTCCACTCAAGGAACTTCCACACACCCCCAAACACACACACATATTCCTAACAAATTCTACTCATCCTTGGCTCAAATGAAATTTCCTCCATGAAGTCTGCTCCAATATCTCATACAAAGTATGTGCTCAAAATGTACCTAGTGAAAATAACTCAGTCACCAAGATTGGAATGGTTAAGGTTAAATGGTTAAGGTTAATCTCTACTGAGATTATATGGAAGTCGGGCCCTTTGAGATCAGCAGAAGTTGGCAAAGGTTGAAATAGATGAAAAAGATTTTATTTTATGAATATGAAGGAAATAGTATATTATTCAGGGTCCTCCAGAGAAACAGAATCAATGTTAGGTAGTAGTTAGTAATGAGTAGAGAAGAATATAAAAAGGTCACAGGTGTTCTTTAAACTACTTTTAAAGTTTTCTTAAATTACTTCCAAGGCAGATGAGTAAATGACTTATAACAAAATAACTTGTAGAAAAACATTGTTGTACACAGAACTTGAGAATAAACACATAGAAACAAAATGAGCTAATTGGAGTACTAATTGGGAATTTGTGTCAAGAAAGAAGGCTTAAGGGAACTAACTCTTGATAGGGTCCACTGAGGTCAAGGTGTTATGGACTGAAAGCCATAGGTGTCTCCATATATTTCAAAAGGGAAGTTTCTTTAGTAATGCAGGCACACTAAGTTAACTTCTGATTGACCACTTGCCCTAGTGCCCACATTAACGTAAGATTGACCCTGAATAGGATGGCCACCATGACAGTTCCTGAAAGGACCAATTAGGGTGATAAACTCTACCACCCCACTAAAGGATGAGTTGAACCCCTGATTGGTATAGAATGTAGAAAGTGGACCCCAGTTATGAAGGCAAACATCAGACAGTAATAAATTTGGAGACAGCACTGTCTCCTTCGTCATTCTCTGCTGGGAGGTGACCCACTATCTTTCTTGAGAGTGCTCTCTGCTTCAGCCTTACCTTACCTTTCATGTATAATAAAATTCTCTTGCTTGGCTTTTGGTGTCTGGTTCTAAAATTTCTTTCATCGGAATACAAGAACAGAGGTTTGGAGCTTCAACCTCCCACTCTCCTGTGACACCAACATATGAAGAGATTTGTTATAATCTATTGGCTCACACAATTATGGAGGTTAAATCACATAATCTAGACCTTCAGGAAAATCAATGGTTGTGTTCAAAGCCTGAGAGTGAACACTGGTAATTCCTACTCTGGGTCTAAAGGTCTGAGAATCAGGAATGCTGGGAGTGATAGTCCATTCCAAACTCAAGAAATCAGACAAAGAATGAATTCAATATTTCTTTGCCTTTTGGTTCTACTCAGGCTCTCTATAGATTGAATGACAATGTATTGTCATTTGTGGAGGATGATCAGATTAACTCAGACCATCAGTTCAAATGCTAGTCTCCTCCAGAAACGCCTTCACAAACACACCTAGAAATAATGTTCAATCAGTAATCTTAGCATCTCGTAGTGAAGTTGGCATATAAAATTAATCATTACAAAGAAGAAAATCAAAAGAGGAGATATAAAGTTGTTGTTTGAAGATGAATTTGGTGCTCTGCAATGTAGAGATGATCTATGGAAAGAGGTGTAGAATAAATTCAATTAGTGTCACTGTGGTATAGAAATCTATCCCTGATAGATTTAAGGATTGGATAATAACCTATAAGGCTGATGAAACCAAGGAAAAATGAAAAGATTTTCATTCACAAGCAGCTGAACAAAGCATGATAATATACATTTTAGAATATGGAAAATGTGTTTGTATTTTATTTTGTTAAATTGCTTGAAGGAAAGTGAGGTGGTCACAGGCATGGATCCATAATACCACAATAAATCTAAAACATTGTAAAGGGAAGAACAGTAAAAAAAAAAAAAAAGAATGAGATATTCTGGCTGTATATTTCCTAAACAACTTTCCTGAGAAAAGATGCTAGAAATTAAAAATATTATTAGTTATAGACTATGCAAGGGAAAACATGTAACTGCTGAAGAGACAAAGAATTCTAGTTTCTCCTTGAATAAAACCATAGAAGAAAATGATTATAATTCCTTTGTATCCATAATATTACATCAGAGGACTACTAAGAACTGTGCAGACATTATTAACTGCTACTTTAAAGTAAATTTCCTATTTTAAAGGATTTTCTTAAGGATGCAAAAAAGAATAAAAGTGATTTCAGTTTCTGAGGAAAAATATTGAAATTATCCCTTTTTCAAGAATAGGCAGTTTGTCAAATGTAACTTGGACTCAGAAAACAAAACAAAAAAGCGATTTTAAAACTGAACAAAGTCACCAGCATAAAACATTTGTCATTTCACTCTTAACCCTAAACTCTTCCTGTATGACAATATAGGGGTTTCAAAATTCTTATTAAGCTGTGAATCACACTTTTTTTCCCCAATACTTTCATTTTACTAATGATTTCACTTTTAAAATCAAGAAATAAATTTGGGGGGTTATTTATAAATATAAATATTACAGATTATTTTTTACTGAGATTTACTGAGTAGACTGTATTGAAATTGATCTCAAATTTCTTGGAACTTCTCTATTCCTTATGCCATCCTATTTCCTTATTTGAAGCCTCTCCCACGGAATCATAAGAGCTTTGCTCAATAGATCTCCTTTCCTTTCTTACAACTGTCTCCTGAGTCTAGTGTGCCTTGAGTGGAAGTCTCTCCTGATACCTTTTGACCCTGAGATTTGATCAACTAGGAGTATGAAATGTCTTCCTTATCATTAGTTACAATTAATAATGCAGGTCTCAGTTCTCTTTAGCTTTTTCCTTTTTAAAGCTGAAAATTAAACTCATTAGGCAAAAAGAAATCATGTGACCATTTTTTTTTTTTCAAATGAGCTTTCCCTTGGGGTGCTTTCATAGGGAGAAATTAAAGGGTAAGGGGCTCATTTGCACTGTAGGAATGAATAATAATGGCTTATAATGACCATGACAATAAGTACAAGCCCATGGGGTCTAAGACTTAGAATAAATCAGGGAAGGCTTAGTGTGAAATAGGTTGAAGTCCTAAAAGGCAGTGGGCAGAGGTCCTAAAGGGAAATGCAGTGATTACTGTCTTGCTTTTTCCTTAATTTGTGGTTTCCTTTTTGTGGGTATTGATTTGTAGGTGACCTTTAGGAGAGGTCTTTTCCAGGCATGTGTTATCTCATGACTTGGAGATCACTGGATATCATAAGACCAAAAAGAGGAAACTATCTAAAATAAGTGAGGAAGACCTAAGCAGATAGTCAGTCTGATTTACTATAATTGAGTATGCTAAACTGAACAAGATAATAATATTATTGAAGGGTGGTTTGGGAACACCCAGCAAATTATAGCAAATGTTTCCTGAATCGAATTCTGACTGGAACAGCGGGAACATTTCTTATCTATGAAGTTGGAGAATCTCCTCTTATCAAATTCTTACACAAAGAAAGAAAAAGTATCATTTTTTTTCGTCCATAAACTGTACTAAGACCATCTGTCTTTTTACAAACAAATGAATTCATAAATCACATGGCTTCAATTGGTTTGTTGTATAAAGAGCAAATTAACTTGAAAGCAAATGTTAACATTTTAAACAATCCATTAGAAACTAGTATCAAAAATTGGTTGTCTGGTTAAGACAAACTGTACGTTCTATAAAGCAATGATTATTTCCTGGGAGGCAAAAATTAGAATTGGTTCCTTGGCATTTAGACTTGAATGTTAAGTTAACTTGTGGAGAGAAAACTATAGCCTAACATTCACAAAATTGAACAACATCTTATTAAATTTTACTGTATCCAATTAAGATTTTTTTTTCATTTTTAGTTACTCCTAAGGAAATCAGTTAAGATGGTAAATAATAGTATAATTGTAGCATGTGTTTCAAAGTTAATGAGAATTACTTTAAAGATGATTTTTATCACATGCTTTCTCTACAAAGTCGATGGATTAATAACTAAATAGGGAAGCTACCCACAGCTTCTGCCAGGAAGAATTATATAAACTCATTAACAGAAGACCTGGGAGGAACCTGGGCTCATTAACAATCTTGATAAAAGGGAGGAGAGAAAGGCTACCACAAAAGAAAACATAAACAGATCTTTCTGTGTACTAACTCATTCTTTTTTAAATTTATTTTTTATTCTAATTTGTTATATATGATAGCAGAGCGCATTATAATTCATATTACACATACAGAGCACAATTTTTCATATCTCTGGTTGTATACAATGTATATTCACACCATTCGTGTCTTCATACATGTACTAAGGGTAATGATGTCCACCTCATTTCATCATCTTTTTTTTAACTCATTCTTTATAATAAAATATATCATACCTTAAAAAGCTGATAAAATATTTTCAGGAAAGACATAAAATTCAAAGGACAAAATGTGACCATATATAAGAAAAATTTGTAAACAAATAAATTCAAGAAATTTGAGATTTAAATTTTGAAAACACATTATAATAAGTAAGTGTACCAAATGAAAAGGAGGAGAGAAATTATTATGCTGTTACTCACCGTAAGAAATTATTTTTACTTTAGAAATCACTTCAGAAATAATTTTTATTATGAACTCCAAAAGTCATATAAATGGTGATATCTATTGATACTGTGATCTTGCTCTAGGAATTTTCTTAAGGATTATCTGTATTCATTGCAGAATTATTTATTATAGCACAAAATGCTAACTGTTTAGCAATAAAAAATGATTAATTAAATTTTGGACTATCAACTGATGGAATATTATTAGTCAGTAATTAAATTATTATTTGTAAGGATTTATACCAACGTGTGATAAATATTAACTGAAAACAACAGTCAGAAATTAGAAAACCTACAGAGAAAAGAAGAGAATATGGAAAAAGAAAAAAAATCTTAGTGGAAATATTGTGGCTGCTATATGTAATTTTTGTTCACAGTTTTTGCCCCTAGCTTATTTGGGGTAAAAAAAATGTAGAGTAAAAGATTGTTCAGACTTTTACTGAAAATCAAAAATTTCAACAGTTAAATGAAAGTCCTTCTAACTAAACTTACATTATAATTTATTTCAAAAATAACATCTTTTGATATAAATGTGCTGTGAAATAATATTCCATAAAATATTTGGTCAGTGCCATTGACTCAGAGACGGTTTGATAGAATATTTTACCAATCTAATTGATCATGTTTTAGATTCTAGAACAAAGGAACAAGGGTCCAGCCCAGGATGAGGGCAATATAAAAGGCAATAAGTACAGCACCAGAACTGTCCTAATTAAAATCTTCACCACGTGTTTTGTGAGGAGAAAGCAAAACTGATACTAGAATGCTCCCCTGTCTTCTTTATAATTTTAGCTATATGATTGTGTGTAAAAATTGCTACATGAATTTAATTAGAATGCAAGTCAGTCTTCCTGCATGGATACTTTAATTGCTCTTATAAAAGCCTGAGTCAGAGAAGGAGTAAAAAGCTAAGGACCTGTGGGCTAAATCTGCCTTACATTTTTTTTTTTTTTAAATGTGGTGCTGGGAATCAAACCCAGGGCCTCACAAGTGCTAAGAAAGCACTTTACTACTAAGCTACAGCCCCAGTCCCTGCCTTACAAATTTATATTTGGATAGACAGAGTGCTTATAAAAGTTTTTGTGAAAATTCCTGCATGTAGTGGGGCATGCAGTCTGGACTGATTCATATATTTATATCACTTGACTGGATCCCAGAAGCATTTGAGCTATTGATGCCTAAATCAGATATAAGTTTTAAGACCCAAACCAGTGGAGAAATAGCTGTGATCCGCAAAGTCTTGTGAAAAGGCCCCTCATACCCCCACCTCCCTATCCCCAGCTGTCCCAATCCATCCATAGCTTGATTTTTCCTGCATGTCCTGGAGCTGTGGCAACTGAGTTTGATTTCTTCAAACCATGTGGTAGCTGAAGCTGAAAAGAGAGGATTGCCTCACCCCTGCCCTTTCCTCTTTTTGCCAAAGGGGTTATTTTCCAGCCCTTGTCTTCAGATCAAATCTTCAGTGCAAGGTTAGACTCAGTTGCCTTCAGTAATTTGAGAAAGTGCTGGAAGCCCTGATCCTTTTTCTCTGCCTCCTACTGAGAGAGGCAGATCTCAGAAAACCTTAATTGACCATAGACAGTTAATATTCAAGTATAATGATGTTGACATTATTGATGACATGTGAAGAGTCCTCTGCCCCTGTTTTAAAAGAAAAAAATATGATAATTTGGAACATATTGCAATTAAGCATGCATTTTATGTAACATCTTTCACCTGAGAATCTCAGAGGTTTATAGAAAATTAGCTGATTTGACCTGAAATGAATGATGTGCTTTCAATGTTAGAGAGTGCTGACCATGTCTAAAAACCACAAATGGAATTTAAAGGTGTTAAAGAAAGGGGTAGAATAATTAAAATATATTGTCGTTTCAGGGGCTTTAAATATGTCCAGTAGAAAGAAACATTGCATTTAACAGATAAGAGCATCTGTGTGACATGGTGTACAAAAAAAACCACATTATTCCCATTTAGCTTTTTTTTTCCCCACCAGATTCAAATAATATGCATATAAACACTTTTGTGTATGAAGAGCCTTTTTTACTCAGGCATCTTTGGCTTTTTGGTGACATCTACTGTACAAAGGAGAAAACGCTCTCGAATATTTCTCAGAAACAATAGTTGAGCTGCCTAGGTATTATTTAGGTTTTATTTCATTTTCTTTTTGTATTTACAATTCTGTAACTCCTTTAATACTTCTCTTCAATGTAAGAAATCTTCCTTTTATAAAAGGTCAGATATTTAAATAACTTCCATATGTTTTGTATTATAAAGAAATATTGATCTGTGATGGCAAATTCTAACACTTTACTGGTAAATTGATTGCATTTCAGTTTAATGACTTCACTAAGATTCTAATCAAATATCATGAAAAAGTGAATAGTTAAATTTATTTTCTTGTATTAAAAATTATCACTTCTGTGGGTTAATTAAAATGTTATTAATATAATATTAATATTTACCATAAAATTTGAATTTTAGCAGGAATCAAAACTCCTAATAAGTTGTCAACTTGACTTTTTGGCATGGAGATAGGATCAGCCTGAACACAGAGTCACCCAGTAGTCTGGTCACTGGGGACACACATGGTTATGAAAGGAGAACTAGGAAACAAAGGCTCATCCTGTGCAGGGTCCTCAACTTCAAATTAAGGAGCCTGGATGCTTTTATCAGGAAAGTCAGTTGCTTATTCTTGATTCCTAGATCACATCTTCATTTCAAGTTAACTTCCTTGAAGCTTCAACTCAGAGCCAGTGTTCAGGATTAGGTTTCCTCTACCTCCCTTCTTCCTGTGCTTTTAATTTCTTCCTGGTCTTAGGCCAAAGCATTCTTGGCCAGTTATTTGCTACAGATCCTTCATACTAGATCAGTTTACATCCTAGTTTCTGAAATATCTTACTTTCCCCTAGTTAGTCTAAATTTTAGTCTAAAAATTACAAATTATAGACAACCAACACTATTCCAGTGGAAATTTATTTTTACACTATTAATTTTAAAATACTTTAGATTTTCCTCCCCAAATATATTTTATCATACTCACTCCTTCACTTTCCTTACCACTTTCCTTACCTGTACTTAAAGGACATTTCCTTTAGCAAGGACAGGAAAGTCCATCTTCTCCCCTGACTGCAAAAGCTAGGAAAGCCAAGACCTAGAAAAAGGAAGATTCAAGAAGGAATGTTACCAAACTTAGTCACTCTCACCCACTTTTCCTAAAAAACTTCAGTTCACTTTCTCTTAAAGTTTGAAATAATTCTGTGACTTGTCAATAAAATATATTTGAAATGACTGTGTAAGTACAAAATATTCATAGCTAATTAAATTCAGTTGATAACTCAACAGCAAATCATAAATACCATGCTATTTAAGATTCTGTCTAAAATTAATTTTCATTCTAATTCTAGCAGTAACTAAATAGTTTTCTACCATATCATATTTGGGGTTTTCAAGACTACCCTAAGCAGGCATAATTTTTGAGTTTCCAGTATATGAATTTATAAATTTTTACCATTTGTCATTACCCTTTTACAGTAATCTCAGTCTAAAAGTAAAATCAAACAAAAAATTTAAAAGAAAGAAAAAGTAAAATTAAACCATTATTTCTGATTTTTAATTTGTAGTTTGTGTCTAACTTCAATTAAATTAAGATAGGACAAGTCCAATTAAGTAAAAAAAAAAAAAAAAAATATATATATATATATATATATATATATATATATATATATATATATATATATATATATTCAGGAGTAGAGTGCTCACCTCACGTGTGCAAAGCCCTGGGTTCTATCCTCAGCACCACATAAAAATAAATAAATAAATAAACAAACAAATAAATAAATAAAGGTATTGTGTCCAACTACAACTACAAAAAAATAAATATTAAAAAAATCACATTTATGATTTTTTAATGTCTGCATGCATCAGCTTAATTTGGCTTTCCATAAGTCTATGTTAAGTAAATGAAATGGCCAAGAATAAACCACAATTCACTGTAATACTCTGAACATGTACATTTGTCTGGAATTGGTATTCCCAACTGCTTGATTCTTAGCATTGTCAGTACTGCCACCTACTGACAGATCTGGGTACATCTGAAGTGAGACAATTTAAGATTGAAATTTATTGTTCATTCAGCACACTTGATTGAAAAAATAATAATTTTTTAGTGTTCATCAAAAATATTAATTTTTATAAAATTAAAATTACATATATTTGTAAACTGAAAAAAGTATAAAACCTATTCATTTTCTGCACATTCAAAACTCATACAAACATAATAAATATTATTGATACATATTCACATTCTTTGATATCTTAGAGTCTGTCTCTAATACACATCACCAGAATTTTCTTAAAAGTTGTATTTTTTAAATGTGACTTTATTAGTTTGGCTTTTAAAATGAAAAATGCTTTACTGAAATCTTTGTTTTGTTTTGCTTTGTGTTAAGATGAGGCCCACTATGTTGCTAACGTTTGTCTCAAGCACAGGAGCTCTGAGATCTTTTCAAATGCCACCTTAGGGATAACAAACTTGAAATTGTTGGCATATTCAATTTTCTCTTCTCTATAGGCCATAATGAAGAACATACTCCTCTTCGGAGAATGAAGTAAATTCTACTAAATGGCAGACACTCTCATATGCTCTTATATTTTTCCCAACAGATTTCTCATCAAAACAGTAATAAATTCAGCAGGGACCCCAAATAACCAAACTGTATGTGTGTGCAATTTGTGAAGCAAATATCTATATTGGATTTTAAACTTAATATCTCAAAAACTAATTATTTGATCAATTTAAAACAGTAAGAAATCATAGGCCATGCAGGTAGGACCCTTGCCAACCTTTTAAACAAAAATATAGTGTTTCCAACCAGAGATGGGACCTAAAAACTGGAAAGAAGAAACTAAGACAATGATACCAAGAAACTATTCTTCCAGACATTTCTTAGAATTTTAGTTCCACAATCACAAGTCTTTGTTCTTATTTCAGGTGACACCACCTCTGTCCCCATTATTCTGCTCTGCAAGTCAACATAAGTGTCCTACAATGCTATGGAAGTACAGTAGTATGTACAGCTTTTGAGAAGTCATTTGAAAATTTTGAAACCTTAAAATAGAACTACTTAAATAGAAATCTTTAGTAAATAATTGAGTAAATGGAACACTGATGAACCCTGAAAACCAATATCCAGTTCTTGAATTAATCACTTGTTTGTTTTCACACTTAACACTTAGCTATTCTGTACCCATTCAAAGTGCACACACACACACAGAACCATAACATTTACATGCTTGAATATGAGAGACATTTTCATAATCTGTCTTTTTTCACCTTCCTCCTGTGCCTGTAATATCCCTCCTTACATCCTTATTCCTTCCACCAAGTCCTTATAGTTTCCTGTACACAATTCACTGCAGCGCCAAGATTTCTTTATGATTCACATTTCATATTCATCCCTCTTCACTATAAACTCCTCTTAGGTGGGGTCCTTTCCAGTTTATTTTTGTAGCAAGCCCCTAGCACAGTGCCTATCATGTTATAAATATTAATATTCTTTGTTTGATGAATAAATGAATGACTGCTTGGGTAATGAGGAATAAATGAATGATATTCAGGGAGCCCTACCTGGAAGATACATTTTGATGTCCCAATTCTTCAATTCTTTTTGGTACCAGGGATTGAACTCAAGGGCACACGACCACTGAGCCACATCCGCAGCCCTATTTTGCATTTTTATTTAAAGACAAGGTTTCACTGAGTTGCTTAGTGCCTCACTTTTGCTGAGGCTGGCTTTGAACTCTCAATCCTCCTGCCTCTGCCTCCCATGCCACCGGGATTACAGGCATGTGCCACAACACAGCACTGGTGATGTCCCAATATTTTCTGGTATAAAACATATCTTCTATTAAATCAGACATCCAAAATACTGCATTATTTTTACCTCAGGCAGAATTACTTGGCTTTGATTTGAATATGGCAATAAAAACAACTCTTTGAAACTTATATTTAAATTTAGCATTTTTCAATATTTTATTTACTATATTTCTCAGAGCCATTTTTATCTTTGGTAATACACTAGAAAATTTTTTCTTCAACTTTGGAAGCTGAAAATGCTTTGTTTTCTATGGTACACAAAACAAATTTATATAATGATTTCGTACCTTTATCTGCATTGGCTTCTAGGAATCTTAGATCTGCAATTGTGTCCCATCATTAACAATTAAACATGTTTGATGTACATGTATTGTCATTATTGTTCTTTGATTTTTCTTTTAATTGTATTTGTTTGAACATATAAAGACAAATACAAATATAATACAAATTTTGAGTGGTTTAAAATTTAAAATATAAATACATATACATGAAAAGTTGTATTAATTTCTTCATTCTTCAGCTTCTTATTCCCCCAGTTCTATCAAGAAAAAAAATACCATTTCTTTTTTATTCTTCTAGTGGTCAGAGACCACTGTGCATATAACTTTTCTTTTCTTTCTAATTTTTTTTTTGTAGAAAGGGAGCAAGCCACACACAATTCTACTCTTTACTATCTTCACTTAACAATATATGTAGACATAGCTCCATATTGGTATATAAAGATCTTCTACATTCTTATTTATAACTATTTACTAAATCATCACTCTGTGTGCATGAGGAAATGTTTTCAAGTCCCCGCTTAAATATCTAAATCTGCAGATATTCAAATCCCTTTTTTGGAATAGTATATGATATTTTCACATAATCTATGCACTTCCTTCTATATACTTGAAATCATCTCTAGATAACTTATGATACCCAATAAAACATAAATGTCACAGAAATAGTTGTTACACTGTATCATTTAGGAGATAATGACAAAAATGTCTATATATTTAAAATATATTTTTAAAAATATTATTGACCCATGGTTGGTTGAATCTCAAATACTTAGGGCTGATTGTATTTTATTCACGGGATATGCCATAATTTGGTGTTGTCTTCAATCTTTGCTATTTCAAACAGTGGTCCAGTGAGCAACCATATAAATAGATATTATTTCACATGCATAAATATTTCCAATTTTGAAGGGATTTTCCCAAAAGCTACTTTATTCAAGTATTCCTAATTTAGATTCTCACTGGCATATTCTCTTTTTTTAAATCTTTGCCAATTTTTCTGGTGAAGAATAACGTTTAGTGATAGTATTCTTTTATTATGAGTGAAGATGGGAATCACTTTGTGATGAAGATCCATTTTCAACTAATTGTCTATTTATGCCATTTACCCTTTTCTATTGTATTGATGGTCCTTTCTTTACTGATTTTTTAAAAGTTTCTTTTAGTTGTTAATGGACATACATACATACATTTATTTAGTTATTTAGTTAGTTAGTTATTTGTGATGCTGAGAATTGAACCCGGTGCCTCACATAGGCTAGGCAAACTCTGCCACTGAGCCACAACCCCAGCCCATCTTTACTGATTTTTATTTTTTTATTTTTTTTTTAATTTTTTATTGTGGGTTGTTCAAAACATTACAAATTTCTTGATATATCATATTCCACACTTTGATTCAAGTGGGTTATGAACTCCCACCTTCACCCCATACACAGATTGCAGAATCACATCAGTTACACATCCATTGATTTACAAATTGCCATACTAGTGTCTGTTGTGCTCCGCTGCCTTTCCCATCCCTTTACTGATTTTTAAAGGTTCTTTTTGTATTAAGAAAACTACGTCTTTGAATGTAATGGTGGCAAATGTTTCTTCCAGTTCTTCAATGGGGTTTACCTTGCAAAAATTTTATTATTAACTTTGTTACATGTAGTTGAACTTATTAATCTTTTATCATATGCATTCTGAGTTTGAATTATACTTAGATTAGACCTCTCCTTTCTGAGATTATTTAAAATTCATAATTCCTTGTAGTATTATTGAGCCCAACCCTGATGTTTCTTCTCCACTGTTTATGAAATCCTTTCCAAATACCTTTGCATCTGAGATTTCACTAGTGAGCTGGTTTTGTTGAAGAAGGATTTCATGTTTAACTTTCTTCTTGTTATTGCCTTTTTGTAACTTTTTACAGGAGAAGAAGAAAATATTGACTCTGTTTCCATTTTCAAACTGGAAGACCTTCCATTTTATTTAATTGATTTTATTTTTTTAAATACACTACAGTGGAATGCCTTACAATTCTTATTACACATAGAGAGCACAATTTTCATATCTTTGTATAAAGTAGGTTCACGCCAATTCATGTTTTTATACAAGTACTTTTTTGCATTACAATTCTTATTATACATATATACTACAATTTTTCACATCTCTGTTTGTATATAAAGTAGGTTGACACCCAATTCGTATCTTCATACATGTACTTTGGATAATGATGTCCATCACATTCCACCATCTTTGCTAATCCCCTGCCTTAAAAAAAAATCTTACTTTATCCGATGTACTTTCTATAAATCAAGTCAAATCCTTTGTAGAACAACCATATGAATGGATAAACATAATTATTATACTATGCAATTAGTGTTACTTTTGTTTGTTTTGTTTTATAGCACTCCTTTTTTTCACCAAAATACTTATTGATTTTTTTTAAATTATCTTGTTTTTAAGACCACCCTTCTAAGATTAAGTTGCACTATAATGACTTACAAACTTATACAAAGATTTTGCACACAACTTCATGTGCTTAAGAGTCCTCTTTGAGACTCTTAGTGTCCATTATGACTTATTATGAGAATTAGAGGTCAAATATGAAAGTCTCATCCTCAAAAGACAAAATCATTTAATAAAAAAGAAAACGTGTCCTGGATGTTATCATTGATGTGTATATATTAAAATGTCAAGTGAGATAAGACCATTTTAAGGACCCATCACAAATGTCATTATGTATTTTAGAATTATTATGGAAAATATATGACTCAACATAAAATTTTACTGTTTGTAGGAATGAGTTTAGGAAATATATACTCAACACATTTTCAAACAAATCATTGGGTTTTCTGCAGAATTTTTAGCTAAATGTATCAAGTCCATGGGCAATTAATTTCCTTTATAGAAAAAGGTCTAGGCAGACTATTAAGAATATAAATAATATTGTAGAAAATAAGATTTAGATATAAAACATAACAAGATGTTAGAACAAACTTCATCTGCTTCAGTTTTATGTCAGATACAAAGGGAAAAAGAAGGATGTATGTCATTTGTCTTCCATTTCAAAGTAACTTACTAGATCACCAATGTAGGATCTACAAAGTAGATAGTGAAAAAAATATCTTGCATTCATTGATGGATTACCTAATTTAAAGACCTGAGAAGTTCAATAAACCTAAGAAAAGAGTTTAATAAGAATAAGCTATCCACATATGGTGGTATTATATCTACCCTCTTTCTTTGGGTACTTCTCCTTTACCTCATGGCTAATGAAGGAATCTTCCAAGGTACTGCTCAGAGAATTTGATACTGGTCTACTTAAATTTGGAGAAGAAAAAAATCTGAAAAATTCAGGGTTGGGGTTGTGGTAGAGCGCTTGCCTAGCATGTGTGAGGCACTGGTTGGAGTCTCTGCACCACATATAAGTAAATAAAGGTCCACCAAAAACTAAAAAAATATATTTTAAAAATTCTGAAAAATTCAAAAGTGGAAGTCTGTTCCTAAATTTGAAGAGTGAAGAGACAAAATTATATTTTCCATCTATGGCAGGTCAGAGAAGTGTGGTTCCTAGTCTTCAAGGAGAGGACCAGCCAGAAATCAATTTAGGGGAGGGCCCCTCTCCTGCTTCTAGGAACAAGGAGCTTTTAGCATAAAGAGGCGAAGAACGTACTGTCCACATAGAATTTGCTGGGAGACAGCGGTGTGTAGGGAACAACTATCAGAGAAACATTCCTTACACATGAGAGCTGAATGTGGATCTTATGTGTTGCCCACATAGGCTCATTCGTTAGAGGACTTGATCCTCAGGTTGGCATTATTGCAGATTCTGGAAACTTTAAAAGGTAGGGCTTAATGGGGAATGTTTAGGTCATTGATGATAGGACCTAAAAGGAGATTTTAAGACACTAGTCCCTTCTTTTCTTCTACTCTTTCATTCTCTGGCAATGAAGAGAGTAGTTTTGCTATGCCACACAGAGTTTGCCATGATATGTATATGTAGGCCCAAAGCAGTGGGTCCAATGAATTACAAACTGGAAACTCCAAAACTGTGAGCCCAAATAACCCTTTTCTTTTTATGTTGATTAGCTCAAATATTTCTCATAGTGGTTGGAAGCTAACACAGGGAAATAATTAAGGAACCCCCCCACACACAAAAAAAAAATATCCCAGGAGGAAAAAGAATGAATACTGGGAACCTGCCAATCTCACAGGGCACCAAACACCAAGTTACATCTACCTTTGTCAGGTAGGACATCTTTTCTGACCCCTTTTCCTTGAGAACAAGCCCAGGAAGTCTCAGTAGCAGCTTTGTGGGCGAAGTGAGGTCAAGAAAGATCAATTGGAACACAATGAGGAAATGGAAAAATCACCACACCCTCCTCTTCTGCTCATATCTTCCCAGGTGGAAGTATTGTGAATGGCCTAATTGTAAGACTTTAATTTAAATGAGGCACAGAGATTGGATTATTAAAAATTACAGGGCATTCCATTTGTAATACTCTGTCCCATTGGAGGATTTGAATTTTATTGAGATAAACAAAAACTTCCTTCCAAAATAGAAAATTTACCTCTTCTTCACCCTCTTGATGAGGAAGAATAGCTACCCTGGGTGTTATTGGGGATGGATGAAAACACAACACTTTACACTGAACAGATGCATTATATCAGTCACATATACTCATAGCCCACAGGAGGAGGACATCACACACCATTCAGGGTCACATGGATACCTGGGGGAATAGATGAACAGGCAGTGGTGGTATGGGTCAGGCTTTGTAGTAATAAGAAGGTGGGATATCCTACAGAAGGATGCAACTGGCTTATTTGAATAATTTTATAGGCTGGCATGGGACTGGAACCAAGGAATTTAGGGATAAATACTCATTGTTCTGGTCCTCATGATAGGAATATTGTTTCACTAGGGGATGTTATATATCAGAGCAGAAGAAGAATAGAACTTTTAATTACACCATTCAATAACCTTCTAATTTTATCAGATGTCAAGGTAACATTAATAATGAGTCTCAATATCAGGCCTTATACCATAATGTACAAGGACCAGAGAAAACATTGTGTAGTGTCTTTCCAGTAATTTGGAAAGTATGGAATATGGGCTACAGGACAGAGAGTTCTGGATGAGGCAAACAGAGAAGCAGGGACAAGAATGTAGAGTCTCAAATGCTCTGCTACAGAGTTCTTCCCTGTAAGGGTAAATAGAAGGTTTTAAACC
This sequence comes from Marmota flaviventris, assembly GCF_047511675.1. Classification (NCBI taxonomy): domain Eukaryota; kingdom Metazoa; phylum Chordata; class Mammalia; order Rodentia; family Sciuridae; genus Marmota; species Marmota flaviventris. Next base: position 106,348,793 of record NC_092504.1, read on the forward strand.
TTCTTAAATGAAGTGACAGCATGAGATCTGGTTTTCATTTAGAGAGCCTCTAGCTAAAATAAAGGGATGTTTGGAGTTGGTACAACCAGAGACAGTAGACCCATTATGAGGATTTTAGAATTATGTAGGAGACTGAAATTTACCAAAAGTAGTATTGGGAATAGAAAGATGCGGAGGAATCTCAGAAAGAGTAAACAAAAGGAAAAACCTAAGGATTTTATTTTCTGGATTTAGCAACTAGATAAATAACCATGTTTTTCATTTTAGTAGGAAAAACCAGGTAGACATAGTTCAGAAATGGGCATAACAATTCACAAAACTACCATAAATTAATCACATGGTAGGAGGTTGAGAGTTATATATTACAAAGTTAGATTTTTCCACTTCTTGTGTTTATTAGTATTAAAAAGCTTATAGCACAATGGAATCCATATATAGGTAATGAGTCAGTCAACAAAAATTTTCAACATATACACTAAATAGGTTATTCTCAAAGATTTTTTTTACTTGGATATATGGACACCAATCTCATATAATATGTATCATGCTGATATTTAATACATTCCAAATTATCAAATCAGGAAGTAATTTTTAAAAATATTTTAAAATGTATGATAACAATAGTAAAAACTCCTTTCAAAACACAAAATTAGAAATGTCTTCTCTTTATCTAGCAGTTCTGCTTCTCAAAATTTGTTCTTGGAAACTAGCCATTGGAAAGTATGAATATCTATGCATAGACTAGTACTTGTGTTTTAAGAGTGAAAATGTAGCCATTGCCTATATTAATATCAAAATTTTTAGTTATAGTTATATAATTTTTAGTTATATACTGTGCACAATTTTAATCCTAGCAGCTCAGTAGGCCGAGGCAGCTGGATCACAAGTTTGAGACCAGCCCCAGCCACTTAGCAAGGCCCTAAGCAATTTAGGGAGACCATGTCTTAAAATAAAAAATAAAAAGAGTTGGGGATGTAGTTCAGTGGTAAAGTGACTCTGGGCTAGAACCTCAATACCAATAAAAACTAAAATAAACTTGATGATATATATATGTTATATATATATATATATATATATATATATATATATATATATATATATATATATATATATGATATGTATACATATGATATATATATATATATATATATATATATGATATGTATACATATGATATATATATATATATAATATATATATATATCAGTATAATTACATAATAGAATATTGTTATGTCATTAAAAACAATAGAGCAAAAAGTATTACATAAAAGGCATCAAATAATGTATTATTCTATTAAAATGCAGTCAATAGAAGAGTATTATGGCATAATTATATCCCTATATCTGTCTAAGAAATTCTGAAAGTAATCACCCAGCAGGCATAACATAGTCTTTCCTGAGGATGTGGGATTGCAGGGTTACTTTCACTCGCCCTCTATCATTTAAAATTTTAGAATATTATGTATATTCCTCCGGGTTCTCCGGAGGAACAGAACTAAGAGGATATATGTAGAGATATAAGCAATTTATTATGGGACTTGGCTCATGTGATTATGGAGGCTGACAATATGCCATCTGTCAACTGCAGACCCAGGAAAGCTGGTAATAAAATTTAATTTGAGTCCAAGAGCTTGAGAACCAGTGGAGACTGACAGTGGAATTTGAAGTCCTGAGGCTAAAGGCCTGGGAAAGTGGGAGAGAGGTCAGGGGCACTAATGTAAGTCCAGAGTGTGAAAGTTCAAGGGTTCCAGGGTCTGAGGAAAGGAGCAGATGGATGTCCTAGCGCAAGGGGAGAAGTAATTTTTCCTTCCTCCTCCTTTTGTTCTATTTGGGCCCTCAGCATATTATGTGGTAGACCAGATCTTCTTTACTCAGTCTACTGATTCTTCCAAAAACACCCTCGCACGTACGCTGAGAAATGCTTAACCAGCTGTCTGGACATCACTTAGCCAAGTCAACTGACAAATAAAATCAACAATCAAATATATTATGCAAAAAAAATGATTTTATGAAATGACTTCTATTGTCACCTCATGAGGAGCTTTCTGGACAATACTTCTTTAGACAGAGAAAAATCATCAGGACAAATGACAGAAACTTTTTTCTATGGTTTCATCTTGACTCTTACCACTAAATGCTTTCCATTCCCCAGAAACTAGAATTAAAACTGAAATACTTGCCACTTTGATAACTATTTAATATTTATTATTCTAGCTTCAAATAATGGTAAATTGTACAAAAGTGTCTGACCATTTGAGAAAAATCCAAATGTAGCGATTTTTTTTATTAAGGTAAAACATTCTCTCAATAACCCAAATTAAAAACTATAGAACTATCTTTCATTTCTTCTTGCTTCCTATATTAAATCAATAACTCAGTCACCGAAACTCTCCCACTCCTTTCATTTTCACAGTAATGGTTGGAAACTTGTTGTACAAAGGAACAGACAGTAAATATTTTGGCACAACAACATGTTCAAGTCTTAAATGCACTTTGCTAAGTGAAAGAAGTCAGACATAAAAGGCTAAGCTACATAATTACATTTCTATGACATTTTCTGGGAAGGATAAAACTTTAGAAACAAAGCAGTGTAGTGGTTGCCAATGGTAAAGGAGGGAGGGGTTGACCATAAATGGGCAGAATTTGGGGACTTGGGAAGTGAGCAAGATCTGTATGGATCTGTGGTAGTAGATGCATGCCTCATCACATTTATGAAAACTCAAATAAATGTACATCATAGAGTGAAATTCACTGAAGTTTTTTTTTAAATCAAATTGTATAGGGAGGTGGAATACAGATTGTGACAAATCTAGCTATATTATAGGTCAACCTCAAATCGTACTAAAGGAGATAGGGAAGAAACAATCTGACCCAAGTAATTTTTGGTGAACAGTTACATGACTGTTTATAGTTTAAAGCTATAGACAAAAGGAGTACGCTGACAGTGTGCTCTAGTTTAAGGATGGGCAAACTTTTTCAATAGAGAACAAGATAGTAAATATATTAAACCTTATGAGCCATAGAGCTGTTATTACAACTATTAGATCTGGTTGTTGGAACACAGAAGCACACATAAACAAAACATAAAAGAATGAGCATGGCTAAATTCCAGTAAAACTTTATGCATAGAAAGAAAATGTGTCAGGTCAGCTTCGACTTATGTGCTGTAGATTAGTATTCCTCAGAGTTGACACATTTACTTATTACAGGAGTATGGGTTAGGAATTCTGAAAACACTGCATTTTCACACTAAGTATGAGCTGATGTGTAAATAAACTGTAGATGATGAGATCTTTATTTCTTACTCTCAAAGGAACAAGTTACAGATAGGGAAAGAGTAGACTCTAGAATGAGCCATGTAATACTAGATTAGAGATGGAGATATTAAGATGAACTCCTGATTTTTTGTGTTTTTGTTTGTTTGTTTGTTTTTTGGAGCTGGGGACTGAACCCAGGACCTTGTGCATACAAGGCAAGCACTCTGCCAACTGAGCTATATCCCCAGCCCTCTTCATGATTTTTATATATATAAACATATAGGCATAAGTAAATATAGATGTGTTTATAACACAGAGTACATATAATATCAGTCTTGAATATCAAGATCAGGTCCTCATTCCCCTGGTGTTGAAGATTAAACACCCAAGAAACATCAAGGCAAGAATAGAAAAATAAATTTTATTTAAGAAACAGAACAGAGAGAGAGAGAGAGACAGACAGACAGGCAAAGAGAGAGACTCTTCTCCAGAGAAGAGGGGACCCAGAACTGATGCAGATGGGTGTGGGGGTATCTCATCCCTTTATAGATTTTAGGTTACCTTTCTTCTCATGCCCCTTCCTCCTATCTTGCCTACATGACCAAAAGGCAGGAAACAAGTGACCCAGCAGGTGGTTGCTTGTGTTGGAAAGTGTGATTATTCTTCTCTTCCCCAGGGGTATTTGCAACTGGTTGATATAGAAGTGGTATGTACCCTTTTCCTTTTCTTTGATAATCAGCTGCCTGTCCTTTGCCCTGGTCTCACATACACACATTTCTTGGTTCTATCCATTAAAAGATACTAGAGGGGCTGGGGTTGTGGCTCAGTGGTCGAGTACTTGCCTAGCACAAGTGAAGCACTGGGTTTAATCCTCAGCACCACGTAAAAATAAATAAATAAATAAAGGTATTGTGTCCCTCTACAACTAAAAAAAAATTAATAAAAAAAAGATACTAGCAATATTGCCCCAACCTAATGGACTTCATTTCTAAATAGCATTTTCTAATAATAGGACCCAGGATTCTTTAGAAAACTGTTTTGTTCCAGGGCAGGATCAGGTTCCAGATGATCCTGGAACAGTTTGTTATATTAGAAAGTAAAGAAAAAATTAAAGATAAATGAAAAAGGCTGGGGCTGGGGTTCAGTGGTAGAGCACTTGCCTGGCACATGTGAGGCACTGGGTTTGATCCTCAGCAGAACATAAAAATAAAGGTATTGTGTTCATTTAAATTTAAAAAAAAATGAATAAATAAACCAGGACCTATTGAAAGGGCACAAAAGACAACCTAAGCAAAGTTCCCATACCAAAAATTAGGACAATTAAGAAACAAAATATGTAACCATAGCATTGGATTGTAACCCAAAGAATGAAATAAACATTCGTTTTGATGTAAATAGCAGATTGAAGGGCTAGGGTTGTGGCTCAGTGGTAGGGCGCTCGCCTGGCACATGCAAGGCCCTGGGTTGGATCCTCAGCACCACATAAAAAAATAAATAAATAAAAATAGCAAATTGAAGAAATGTGTGTTTTTTTAAATAGAAGGAACAAGCCTTCATTCTAAAATAAATTCCAATTAAAAGTGGAGAAGAAATGAGGACAATAGAACACCACATTAATAATTGTCTCTTGCAGAATCCAGAAATGGGTGCTAAAATTGGTAAGTAAAAGTTAAAGCAGAAATAGGATTTTGCATTGTCACTGCCTAGTTTAGGTATGTGGTTTCCCCCCCAAAAAAACTTATATGTGAGACAAGAATGTTTACAGGTGAAATTATTAAGTTATAAAAGTTATAACTGAATCTGTGGCTCAATCCATTGATATGAATTAACTAGGTAGGAACTGCAGGCAGGTAGGTTGTAGCTGCAGGAGGCAGGTCACTGGGAGTGTGTTTATATTTTGTCCCTGGTGAGCAGAGTTTTCCCTCTGCTTCCTGGTGGCCATGCCATGAGGGGCTTTTCTCTGACATGCCCTTCTGCCATGATGTTCCTCCTCACACAGGTCCAGTGCAATGAGTCAGCCATCTATTGACTAAGACCTTCGAAACCATGAGCCAACATAAAGTTTTTCTCCTCTAATTGTTCTTGTCAGGTCTTTTGGTTGCAGCAATGAAAAAGCTAGCTAAAACACTGTCTTGAGTCATTCAGGAGGCTGTAACAAATTTCCATATTCTGAATGGCTTGTAAATAACAGAAATTTATTTCACATGGGTCTTGGGGCTTGAAAGTCCAAGATAAAATTGCTGGCAGATTCAATGTTTGGTGGGGGCCTGCTTTTTGAGGGAGCAACCTGAAACTTCACAATGACTAAGGGGGTGAGTCTTCTCTCTGGAGTCCATTTTGTAAGGAAGCCAATTCCATTCTTGAGTGTACCACTCTCAGGAACTAATCACCTTCCCAAAACCCCTATCCCTAATACCATCTCCTTGAATATCAGGATTCAGCATATAAATTTTGGGGGAAAGACATTCACTTTATGGAAGTCATAAGTTCTTTCTGTAAAATATTCAGTAATCACAAAATGAAAACCATCAACTTTACAATGGAAAAACCTGGCAGACACCAAGTGATCAAAGCTAATATCATAAGTAATAAGATTTATCAACATTATTGACCCTTGAGCTGATACATTAAAAATGCACATCATCTCTAAGATATTTTAATAATATGTAGACTTAATATGATTAAGAAAAAAAAATCTAAAAAACCTGAAAGAAGTGAATTTCTACAAAACAACTCTCTCTTAAATAGTGTCAAGGTCATTAAGGACAAAGACTGAGGAATCATCTCAGATTGGAAAAGATTTAGGAGACATGGAAACTATATGTGATGTGGGATCTTGGATTAGATTCTAGAACCAATAATCAAATAAATAAAGTGGAAAAACTGGTAAAATCCAGATGAATGCTTTTATTCCATTAATACCACCACACCAAGGTCTATTTCCTAGATTTGATCATTCCCCAACCTTCACTGTGGTCAAGAGAGATGTTGGCATAAGGGTAAGCTGGTTGAAAAGTACATGGGAACTCTGGGCATTATTTTTTGCAACCTTCTGTCCACCTAAAATTACCTCATTTTTTTTAAATGTTAAGGGCAAAAGTTCTTTAGTGTATACTAACTTTATGCTAAATATAAGATTAATGCTAGAGTTATTAAAACCTATTACACTGGTTTATAAATGCTTATTCAATGGAGCTAGAACTAAACAGACTATAAATAGGTTCTTCGAGGTGCAGTTTGTAATTTGGGGCTCTGGATAAGAGGATGCCATTTGATAACTCCTAATAGGTTCCAAATCTGAAGAATTATATATATGAACATCAATAATTCCCCTGGCATGGCTTGAAGGAAGATTCAAGGACTCTGTTAGAGTGCTATTTGACTTGGCACTCAGCTCATACCAACATTAATGAGGAAGGTTTTATGCTAGTTTAACACATTCCATAGATCTAAATACCATGGATCTTCATGTTCTTTACATATGGATCCTGAAATGTTCATAGAATATTAGTTACAAAATACAGAAAAGATGAATGGGCAGACTAAGGCTGGGGGGTTATAACTGAAATATTCCAGGACATTAACTTTGGTGGCAAATAACTAGAAACATAGACTTTTGAGTAGAGGCTAGCAGAATGTCTCAACTAGACAGACAGAAGTGGTCACGTCCCAGTGGACACCAGTCAGGGGTTGGTAAGACTCCTTATCTCACAAGAATCCAGCATGGATTCATATGACTCAATATGTCTACCCCTCTTTCCTTCTGTTCCCACAGGACATTTAAATTTCTAAAAACACATAAATCATTTAGAATTAGGAAGGAAGGAGAAGAAAGAAATCTGAAATACCTAAAACGTATACCAAAAAAGGAAAAATCCTAAAATAAACCAAAGAGATTACTCATACTAGAAAAAAGTGAGTGACCATTACTTTATATTCCGGAGTATAGTCTTTTGCAGGAAATGAAAGTTATACTTTACTTTCTGAGTAGTTAATCAATTAGTGACCTTACAGTGCTTACTCTGATGCAGTGTTGGAACAAAGGTTCTGTAGTAGCTGGATCTGCATCTTTTCATTTTACCATTATACCTAGCAGGGTAATGATGTTTGATAAACATTGTTATATGAACAAAAAAAGGAGGGAATGAATCCGGAAAATTAAAATCGGTACCCTGGCTCAAGAGTTAGAGAGGCAAACAGTTATGTAAACAAATAATTAAAATAAACTTTAGTAAAGGATGTGAAGCTACCCAACCACATCTACCTCTGGGAGGCTAAAGAGACTTCAGAGAGTAGTGTAGATTTTGAAATATTAGTAGGATTTGTCAACTAGGGATTTTCCGAACTAGGAGAAAAACTTAAAATTTTCTTGAGTTTAAAACAATATATTTTTACTTTTTTATATTTTCTCTGAGTCCCAGGACAGATACAGGCATTTTGTAAATATATTAATTTGATTTGAGTTTTGGTTTATAATCCTTTACTCTTAAAAAAAATTGCCAGTGCCTAAAACACATTTCCAATTAACGATGTTAGATAAATGCTTTTTTTTAAGCTAAATTGATCATGTTAGTGGTCTTTTACAGTGAATGAGGTTTGTTTATCAAATTACCACAGGATCAAATCAAATAATGATCATGGATGAGTATGCAAGTAGATTGGTCTTTTTGTTTGTTTGTTTTAAATATATAAAAATTTAATAATAATGCCATTCATCAATGCTTTAATTTCAGTTCTCTCAGCAAATCTTCTATATTCTTCATTTCAATCTCTCTATCTACTTTATTAAAATGTAATTGTATCTTTGTAATAAGCATTGAGCTTTAAATGTTATATAAAAGATTAATTTGATATGTCTTCTCCCTTCTTTGAATCTTCTTATTCTCATTGTATCAAAAATATACATAGAGACAGAAAATTTCAACTGGAGACATACTAGTCACAATTGGATCAGATTTCTTTCAGATTTTGATACAGAATTATAGAATCATAAAAATCCAAATTATATTTCTAGAGTCAATCTTAGAAATCATCTACTTAGTTCTTTTGTTTTACATGGAAATTTTATTAAACTAGAACTTGTGTTGTACCCCAAAACAAAATAGTATCTTAAATGCCTTGGTTGGAATTATTATTATTTTTAATTCAGTGTTTTTAAGGACAGCATTATTGTGTGTGGTAGTAGACATACTCATAAAACTAACCATCATAAAATATAAAATTCAATGGGTTTTAGTAGATTGAGAGAGTTATGCAGCCATCACCAACATCTAAATTTAAAATATTTCACCAGCCCCCAAATAAATCCCATAGTCATTATAATCATACTCCATTCCTACCCCAGCTCCTAAAGACCTAATGTACTTTCCATCTCCTGAGGTTTGGAGTAGAGACAGAAAGCTTCAGGTCCCAGAGACAGCAACCAGCTGAGAACACAGGGATAGTGATGTCTCTGTCTTGTTATGAACTTCATTTTGAGTCACAACTTCAGTATCACAGTACTTCATGGAAGATACTGATGATTTTAAAAACTCTCTGACAAACTGAAAGTCCTCTGTGGACTAGATTTTTACCACTCAAGCCTTCCATCTCAGGGAAACTTTTGAAAACAATTATTCTGTTTTTGATCAACAGTTGTCAAAGTATTTGAATTAAACTTCAAATTACACGAGATTTTTTTATTTGCAAAAAAACATGGTAATTACTAAATTGTATTTTTTAAATATTTTGATTTTATTTTATATAGTGCTGAGGATTGAATGCAGTGCCTCACACATGCTAGGCAAGCACTCTACCTCAGAGTCACAACCCCAGCCCCTAATTTGTAATTTTTACCAATAATTTTAGGCACTGAATAAACTTAATTCATACTTAAAGAGCATGAAGAAAGAAAACACATAACTATAAAACTTGAAAAATAATTATGAAGTATTTCTGAACATGTAAAATAAAAGTTATTGTTACTAATAATATGGACAATTGAAGAATGACTTAATCCCTTTAAATTTTTCAACCTAAAAAAAGCAAAAGCCTGACTCTTATCCATAAGTTAGGAACAATAATATTCATGCGAAATATTCTATTTATTCTCTTCTATAAAATTGAGGAATGGGAAAATTGGAAAAGCAACAAATTATTTATGACATCAAATGTTATTAGAGTACAGCATATGGAAATGGGAAATCTGAGCAAAAGTAAAATCATTGTATTTACCTGGCATTTGAAGCTACAAAGGCTTTTTTTGTAAACACTGATTTTAGCAACTTAGACCCTTTTAAAACTCTGGGTATGTGTGGGTGTGTGCTGGTGCATGCCAGATTGTAAGTAAAAAAAAAAAGACACATGTTTATATTGGCTTATATTGAAAGCAATGTATTAGATATGACAAATTAATTATCCAAATGAATGTTTATCTAAAGAATCATTTCATGCCAGTTTTATACATATACATGTACATATAGCCAAATATTTTCAAATTTAATCAAGGAAATATTTTATTTGCCAAGACTTCTTACTCAAACCCACAGAGTATAAGCTCTTTTTTTGCTAAACAATTTTTTCTTTACAATAAATAACATGGCACCCTTAGAAATGCTGTTCACAACATGTTTTCAAGCAAAATTAAAGTGTTAGAATTATATTGCTAAACTCTAAAGGCCTGTGTCAGGAAGATGGATCAACATGTTAACTTTGTATTGTAGACTGACTCAACTTTGATCTCCTTGGGTAGAAACCTCAGGATTCCTATGTTCTTGGCTCTGTCTCTGACCTCTCTCAGTGCCTTGCTACAAAGATTATTTGTACTTTATCTTGTATGTTTTCCCACTCAATCCACAAAAACACACAAGTCTTCTATTCTAAAGCTCTTAGTGTCTTAGATTCTATTCAACACACTTCCTTATGTCTATACCAAACTTCATGGAAAATTAATGTATTTTCCTTTGACTTACCATACCCCATTGAGATAGAGATTGCTGGCTGCCTACCCAGCACCCAAACTCCCGTCCTTTGTATCTAACTGGAGCCTCATCAGTGGGCCCAGCTAAAAATCTTTATTTCCATCTTTCTGGCAGTTAGAGGAGTTCAATGAATCTTAAACAGAATTTAAACCGACTTCAAAAAAGTCTCTTAAAAGGGATTAGATTCTTGAAACATACCCTCTTACCATTAGTTCCTTCTCCTTCATCCTGGATACAGGTGTAGTCCCCATAGCTCCAACAACCATTTTGAACAATAAAAAAAAAAAAAAAAATTCAGGATGGAGCCAGGGCTAACCACAATGGCACAGAAAAATAAAAGAGCCCAAGAGTCAGATGATTCTTGAACATGGTCACTTCCATTGACCAAACTCAGGTGCTATGATTGGCTGAATTCAGATATTTATTACAAGGACAAATTCCTAAACATAAGGACTCAAGCATGTGAGGAAGACTCTCAGACCAGTTGAATTTCATTGAACACTATGGAGTTTCATGCCATCTTTGAGATGGCTTTTTCCTGATTTGAAGAAAGAAAGGAAGGAAGGAAGGAAGGAAGGAAGGAAGGAAGGAAGGAAGGAAGGAAGGAAGGAAGGAGAGAGAGAGAGAGAGAGAGAGAGAGAGAGAGAGAGAAAGAAAGAGAGAAAGAAAGAAAGAAAGAAAGGTCTACATTTTTATTACTATTTTAATTTTTTTAAATTGCTACACTTTAGCTTCTTTTATTTAAATTTTTATTAACATACTGTTAAATGCTTATCATAATCTATGTAAAATTAGATATTATTATTTAAAGATTTAAACTTTAACTTTAAAATATAAGTAATATTTTGACACAATAAAATACAGTGAACATATCATGTTGATTTTAATTAGCTGAACTTTTATATACATGCTTTTTTTAATTGTCCACTGTTTTATTTTTCCAAATGAGCAATAGGCTTCATACAAATAAGAAGATCTCTAGCGATATGTATTAAAATGGCAAACTTATCACTTGTTCGCAATCTAAATTTTAAAAATTTATTAAGGCAAATTTAATCTGTGAGTTAAAAACAAACATTCTGGTATAATGAGAGTCATTTCACTCTCATACCCAAAACACATGGGCACCAAATTATCCAAGAACACTTACTATTTAAAAAACCAGGAATATAAAAAATTAAGGAGGATTCAACTTAACTGATACATTCAAGCACCCTTCAATCTCTAAAATCTTTTCCATTCCTTTCCTCTAACAAAACTCCTCTCTGAAAGGTCACTAGTTAACTCAAGTTGCCAAATCCAATATTTAAATGTTAAATAAGTTTATGTCATTCCTCTTATTTTCCAACACGTGCACCAAAACCTCCTCACAACTCTGTTCTCATTTCTTTGTTTCATTGTTCACTCTTAGATTTTCTTCTCCTTTTCAGATCAGTCCTTTCCCAGTGGCTGCTCTCTTCTAGCTCCTGTTAAGTATCAGGTCCCTTACAGATCAGGCTCAATCATGCCTTTGCAGCCTGTCTAGTACAATGCCCAAACTCTCGCCCTTACTGTTCTGACAATGCTTTCTGCATCTATGTCTCAGCCCTGGCATTTCTCTTGTGTTCCACATCCATGCCTCACAGTGGCTGCAGCCCCACAAAGGACATGCTCTCAATAATCTAAATGAGCATGCACCTCACTGTGACTCCCACAGAGCCTGCCACCTCTCAGACTGCTCTGTTCCATGGCCAAGGGAGGGCAGGAGAGTCCTACTCAAAACAATGCTACGAGGTCCTCATGCAAGAGGAAGTCACAAAGATAGCCTGTGCCTATGAGTGATAGCTGTTACTGTTTCAAGTGAAAAATAGGCCAGGCCCAGCAAATAAAAAACATACTGGCTCATATGCCTGAAAATATCTGGAATAACTAGCTATAGTTTAGTTTGGTTTGGTTGTTTAATCCTTATATTCTATAATATTTGTTTTCCCTCTCTTTATTATTTAGTTTATTTTCCTCTATGCTGGCTTCTTTCTCAATGATGTTCATCCCAGAGTCACCAAACATGGGCTACAAATTTACTCAAATTTGAGGATTTCAATAGAAGAGAATCTCTTCTTCAACAACCCAACCAAAAGTGAAAACAAGATTCTCATCAGCTTGCCCCTATAGGATAATTAAAACTTTTCACTACCTACCTACACCCAAGTCAGTGGGACCCCTGACCTTAACTCCTATGATACTGTGATACAATAAGAAATAAATATTTGAGTACTGTCCCCATTCCTAGCACAGAACTTCTAAAACACTTATAATTTCCTAAGTGATATGGGTGATAAGAACATCTTTTTTAATATGTGGTTTTGTTCCCAGTTCATGACACAAGAACCTTGGATTAAAACCCTAGGCTTTTCCTTAGTGATGGTAATGAGAAAAGTGACTTCATGATTTATAACAAACCTTTACCAACCATACCAAGTTTTTGGAATGAAGTGATTTTTGGTAGTGCCTACAAGACTTCAGGATAGGCACTAGTTGCCAGAGGAACAAACCATGTGATTTGAGAGTTGGAACTTTGTTTTTTTAATTTTTTTTTTTTTTTTTAGTTATTGATGGACCTTTATTTTATTCATTTAATTTATATGTGGTGCTGAGAATTCAACCCATGTGAGGCAAGCGCTCTACCACAGAGCCACAACTCCAGCCTGGGAGTTGGAACTTTTAACCCCACTCCCCAATATGTAGGGAGAGAAGAGGGGCTAGAGATAAAGGTAATCACCAGTGATCAATTGCCGCAGTATGGCTGGCTGCAGCAAACTAACCAGGGGGTGATGAGCAACTTGTGTACATTGATACAGCAGGAGTGGGAGCCGTTTATTGTAGGACAACAGAGGTATTTATACATTTCACACAGCTTATCTTAATTAACATAAACTAGATACAGCAGTCAACCAATAAGGAATCTCCACACTTAATGGCTCGCTGGTGTTACTTCACAAACCACTCCCTCTGGCAAAATGCCAGGCGCCATCCTGACTTGTTTACAGACTCTAACAATCAATGGTGTAATCAATCATGCTTATGATCAATGGTGTAATCAATCATGATTATATAACAAAGATTCCATTAAAACCCTAAACATTGGAGTCTGGAGAGTTTCTGGATGGTAGACCCATTCACTTTCTGGGATAATGGTGCATCCCAACTTTGTAGGACAGAAGCTCCTGCACTCAGCACCCTTCTGGATCCCACTGTATATACACTTCATCTGTTTGTTTATTGATACCATTTGTAAGTGCAAAGTTGATAATATATACATTTCACACCTTCTGTTTTAATATTGGACGTAGTACATGCCTATGTAGTTATGTAATGCCAGGTTTTTTATATAGTTGTATTTACAATCATGTATGTATTTATTTATCTAAATTTCATTGAGTATCAGAAATTAGAATAATCACTGTTCTCCCAGAAATATATACCATATCAAAATGCTGCAGACAAGAATATGGATAAATAATTACATTATAGATACATAGGTAGGTAGAGAGATGTAGTCACATATAATTTTAAAGCATGAATGATGTTAAATAAAATGGTCTTACCTCAGATATCCTTTTTTTTTCTCTATTTCCCACCCATCTTCATTTTCTTTATACTCCCTGTTATGACTTGAATTGTGTCCTCCCAAAAGATATGCTGACTTCTATCCCCAGTGCATGTGAATGAGATCTTACTTGAAAATAGGATCCATATAGATGCAATCAAGTTAAAATGAGGTCATGCTTGACTATAGTGGTTCTTGATCCAAAGTCACTGGTGTCACTGGAAGAAGAAATAACTGAGAGGGAGGAAATCTACCATGGGAAGACACAAAGATACACAAACAGAGGAAGATGCCTGGTGAAGATGGAGTCTGCCAGTGGAACTTTGCTGTCAAGGAGACTCTGGGGCCACACAAGAAGCTAGAATGACAAAGGAGTATTCTCTTCCAGGGGCTTCAGAGGGAGCATAACCCTACCAATACCTTGGTTGAACTTCTCGCCTCCAGAGCTGCGAGACAATAAATCTCTGTTGTCTTAACCTACCTAGATTTGGGGAATTTGTTAAAGCCGCCCTGGGAAACTAACACACTTACCCACTCCTTTCCAATAATTCATCTTAATTCATATAAACTCAGTCCCACAAAAGAGCCTGCAATTGTACTAATACTGGGACTATACAGTGAAGATAGAGCCCTTCCTCAACAGAATTACTATTGATTGGCAAAGACAGACATTGGAAAGTACATGTGCTCATGTGTAGCTAGTGACACTCAAGAAAGTCCTTAGGGCTTGCCCATCAATCCTACTACTGTATTTCCTTAAGTAAGGGGCCAGAGGTGTGGGCAAGGCTGCAGGGCTGGGAATTCGGACCTGTATAGTTGGTGCAGTATCTCTGGCGGTTCAATGAACCTAGTTTGGGGAGTGTAGGGAAAACAAGGAACCCAATGCTGCTATTGCAACTGAACCACCAGCTTCCAATATGAATAGCCATGCTGGGCTGAAGCTGAGCAGAATCACACAGCAAACCGTAAAGAGGGAGCCCCCTTCCCTTTTCTTGCCTTCCAGTCTTCTTCCTGTGCACTCTTATCAACAGAGCTTGACAGGAAGCCAGCTGGCAAAGGATAAATGTGGTCTACAGAGTCCTTGCTCCCAATTAGGAGGGTTAGAAGCGGAGAGCCAACAACTGAAGAACCAGTGAACTCACTGTCTAAGCAGCCTTCCTATTATTCTCACTTTTTAAAAATTAGTAGACTTTATATTTTAGAACACTTTTAGGTTTACAAAGAAACTGGGCAGAGGGCACACAGAGTTCTAGCATAAACCCTCTCACTGTCCCCTCCTCCCTCGGTTTTCCCTGTTAACTCTTCCATTAGTGTAGCATATTTGTTCTACTTGGTGATTTAATAGTGATGTGACCATTAACTAAATTTCATAGTTTGCATTAGGATTCATTCATTCTGTGTTACACAGTTCCTTTTTGAACCTGTTTAAATCAAGTTTCCATCCTCCATATTCCACTAAAACGCTTGTCAAGGATATTCTTGCCAAATCCAAAGTTCAAGTCTTAAGCATCCTGTTATCCAATCCACCTGTAATGTGAAGCAGTCAGCCTCTTCCCGCTTTTGGAAAACACTGTCTTCACTTGTCCTCAACGCAATCCCTGGGGTGTCCTTGTATCTCATAGGAGAGCCTAATACTTTTGTGGAAACCTATTTTCTTCCTTACAAATTGAAAAAGTGTCCGAGAGGTCCTCTGATCTCTTCTCTTTGATCTACATCTGTTCTCAAAATAATGTCATTTAGTTTCAGTCTTAAAATACCATCTATTTGCAGATGACTCCAAAACATATACCTCTAGCCCAGAATCTCTCTGCTAAACTCCAGATTTTCTTACCTGACTCTAATAGTTGTCTTGAACTCAAGGTGGTCTAGGCAGAATTCTTCATTCTAGCTGCAGCAGCAGTAGTAACCCCACGCACCCCCCACCACCACTCCCACCCTGAGAGTTTCTCTAGGTTTTCAACATTGTAGTAAATGACTATCTATGCCCCATTCTTTATATTTGCTCAAGCCAGGACATTAGAACAATTCTTGACACTTGTCTTCCTCCCACCTTACATTAGCAAGTTTTATTGGCTCTACCAGCAAAATAAATTTAGACCCTAGACCCACATCAGCACCTATGTCACCATTGCATAAGCTACCATCATCATTTATCAGGACTTCTACAATAATCACCTAACCATGCTCCCTGCCATTATTCTTCTCCCCTCGGCTCTGTCAGCAGGCAGAGTGACATTCCAAATATATGTCATATCATGCTGTGCTTCTGCTTAAACTATTCAAAGCCATGAGAGCTTCACTCAAAGGAACAGGCAGGCTCATTCATTAATTTCCTATTTGCAGTGCGCTCTGGCCAAACCCCTAACCCCTCTCCTCTCCAGTTTCCTCTCCCCATGTTCACCCCTTTACTCACTCCATTCCAGATTTTCATCCTGTTTCAGATCAAAATCCAAACCTCTTACTATCCTCTCTAATGTCTGAGTTTGACTTCTAGCACTTTCTCCTCCCTTAATACCCACCGTACTGATTTTCTTGCTGGTCCTCAAACATGAAATCCTTCTCACCCCAGGCCCCTGATCTACCTACTGCTGGCTCACCTGGATTCCTTGTCCCCAGAGGTCCCAATCCCAACAGGTCACTTCTTAAGTGACAGTTGATCAACAGGGCCTTTCTTCATTTCCCATGCCAAGCCACCCTCCCTCTTCTCATTTCCCTATAGCAATGAAGGCCCTCTGAATAGATGTTTATTTCCTCTTCTTCCTCTTTAGGACCAAGTCAAGGAAGAACTTTCCGGAGGAAGCTGTGCTTCTGATGTGATCTGAGCAGAAGTGGATCATAAAAAATGGCAGAAAGCACATTCTCCACAGAAGGATGAGAAAGTTCAAAGCCCTGCTTCTGGAAAAGGCAGACACAGGAAACGTGTGTTACAAAGAAACACATAAATCAGGTCAAGGATTTTTCATTTTATTCCAAGCCCAATGCAAGATTTAAGGAGTAGTATGATATGATTAAGATTTCATTTTGAGAAAAATGCCTTTGGCTAATCACAAGATGAGATTGAAAGAAAGACAAGGAAGGAAAGCCAGCAAGAGACTCTTGTTATGGCAGATGTAGGTGCAGTGTAGTGGATACTAACTAAAACTAGTCTTCTATAGGATCAACTGGGAATCTCCTGCAGCCCCTTGTCCCAGAAAATTCTCCCTTTACTTATATTGAGATAGTCATGTTTTTACTTGGTTTGATATTAGCCATTTACAATATCTTAGATGAATTTAACTCCAGAGTTAATTTTTCCACGTCTCTATATATCTTAAGTCCAGAGTTGATTTTTCCATGTCTATATGTATTTTAAGTTTCTTCTTTAGGATTCAATAAAAAATTATCATACCTGGTAAAGTGATTTTAATCATCAGCTGAGGTTTTGTATTTGTAGATGGAGATTAGATGCCTTCAAGAGCAAGTCCTGCCATTGTAAAGAGTAACTAGTGCAAATATAGAAGAAAAATATAGCATGTTTCAAATGGTGTGCATTTTTCTGTGATTGCATTCATGTTGGAAATCTATGAAGAGAATGGTTTTCTCTTACCGGATAATGGTGTCCACAAAATCGGTCTCTAATGGGATATTCCTGTGGCAAAATAAATACTTGTAAATGTTTACATTCACTTTTTTCCTACAAATGAAAGTGACAAAATAATACCATATGTCCTTGATAATTCTAACCCGAGTGCTTTTAACTGGCAGCTCCTCCTGTAATATGTACAGATTATTGCTTTCAACCTCACATGTGACGCTTTCAGCCTTCTAAATTTGACCTTCATCTGTCATTTTTTAAAACTGTGAAAATGGCTATAGAATATCCAGGATAACTAATTCATAGTAAATATATCACTAACTACCTCATCTACTAAGTGATTTTATATGGTTAGTAGCTTAGCAAGTGATAGTGAAGTCTAGGTTATTTTAATTTCTCAGACTAGTTGAATTTTTGCCTTACATTATTTTATCACATAAAATTATAACTACACATAAAATTCCTCTTTTGCATAATAGATCAGGCATGAACAATTTTGGAAAATTCAATATTTTGGTTTTCTAATTGTGTGTGAGGGTGAAATTTTTAGCCAGATATACATAGACTTTGATTCTATCCTTAGAGATGAAACTTAAAATTCATATAATCTTGGAAAGGTTAACTATGGGCTTAAATTGTGTTTTATCAGTCTGTGAAAAGTTTGAACATAATATAGTTGCCTTAACTGCCAAACTACACTGATTAAAGTTTAGCCTTTTTGAAAAAAAGTTTTGTGGGGGTACACAGGATTGAATTTAGGGTACTTGACCACTGAGCCACATCCCCAGCCCTATTTTTTGAAGGTTTTGTTTGTTTGTTGTTTGTTTTTTTGTTTTTTGTTTTGTTTTGCTTTTAATTTAGAGACAGAGTTCCTTAGCTCCTCACTTTTGCTGAATCTGGCTTTGAACTTGTGATCCTCTTGCCTCAGCCTCCCCAGCCACTGGGATTATAGACGAGTGCCACCATGCCTAGCTATTTTTTTTTTTAAATGATGCTGAGTATTCTCCAAAGGGGAGAGGAAGGGAGGGACCAGAGGAAGGGAGCCATACACTCAAAATTACCTGCTTTGCTATAATGGCTACCAGACAAAAATTCATTCGAAGAGTGTGTTCTGCAGATTTAGGTGGTCAGGAGTTTTTTAAAATATAAATGAAATAATTTATGAAAAGAAAGTTACACAGTGCTCAGTAAATGTCAAATTTATTCTTCCTTCCTATTCCTTCCCCTCCCGGTTGCTCTCCTTCCCTTTCTGTCATCCTGAATTTCTGGATGTAACCACAGTGAAATAATTTTACACATAAAATAGAAAAATAGAAATATTTTATATCGAAAAAAGCTCCTCCATATGGATTTCAAAAATAACCCTTGATATGAAATAGCTTACAGATTTTATTTTCTATAAACTACATAAAGAAAAGATTTCTGATCACTTGAGAGTTCCAACTGCTAATTTTTTTGGTATAAATCACAATTATTACATTGGGCCTCCATGCCAAGGTATCACAACAGAGTTTTGAATATGCAATCCTGATCTTGATTTTTTTTTTCAATTGTGAAAAACATTATTTGGTGAAGTCTACTGCTAAAATACATTGCTAGACAGAAAGGCAGGACACAAATGTCATGACTATGTCAATTCTCTGGCCTCCCAATATTCATTCTGATCCTCAATAGTTTTCTTATTACCATCTCTGGTGTCTTTATGGAAGAAGAGAGGGCCTCCAACCTCTCATATCTTCTTGTATTAGTCAGAGATGGGAGCATGATATAAGTTGAGTGACTACAATTACCTGCTGGCAATTAGACCTGAGTGTCTGAGTTCTGTGTTATATCAACCCTACCACCAGCTACATTAGCGGCGGTGCACTGACTTGACTGATTCTGATATGTGACCTTGACTGTTCTTCACAGATGTTCAATTTTATCTCTGTTTGAACATGCCCAATTGCTTTGTCTTGCTCACCCAAATTCTAACCCTCCAAGTGAGTCATAGTGGTCACTTTTTGTTCACCCCTAAAACCCTCCTTTTTCACACCTCTTTTTTTTTCTCCTATAAGATAACCATATTTGATATCTGATATTGGAACTGTCTTAATCCATTTTGGAGTTGCTGTAACAAAATACCTGAGATTGAGTAATTCATAAAGAAGAAGTTTATCTGGCTTATATTTCTGGGTGACGAAAAGTGCAAAAGTAAGACAGCAGTATCTAGTGAGGGTCTTCTTTTTGTACCATGACATAGCAGAGGTTAGTTCCTGGCGAGATAGAGCAAGTATGCTTACTCTGGACTCTCTCCCTCTTCTTATAAGGCCAACATGAGGGCCTACCTCATGACCTCAAATAATCTTGATTATGTCCAAAAGGCCCCTCCTCCAAATACCATTGACATGAATCTGGAGATTAAATTCTTAACATATAAACTTTGTGGGACACAGTCAAACCATAGCAAGAAGTAAGACCTTTGATACAGAAAGTAGGAGCTAGGATGGGGTGACATTAAGACACTCTAAAAAATTTTAGAAGGTTGACCTTTGAGACAACTCTATGCATTGATTGGAAGATTGCAGTAATTGCTTTGTGTCATGAAAATAATACTAATTTCTGTCTTTGGTCCTTGAGAATCTAATCATGTACATATTGAAGCTTTATCATTTAAGAAAATTAGGAGAAAACATTAGGGTGTTAGAGTATGCTGATTACTTTTCATGATCTTTAATAAATTTCTACATAAAAGAGATAAGAGAGTTTGACACTAGAAACTGAAATCATCGGAAAAAAGACCTTGCTTAGAGAAACTCTATTTTTGATTACTAATCAGTAGCCTAAGAGTCTGGTATCTGCAACCCTGAATGGAAAAGTAGTTATCTCCTGCAAGTGAAAGTGTTTGCTGAGGGAAGGGGTGAGGACATTGGAATGAGACTACTTCTCAGGAGAATATTGCTGCTACCTGTCCTCCATACAGGCCTCTGTTAATTATCTCCTATTAATTAGGAAAAACATGTCTAATTACTCACTTTGACAAGGAGTTCCTCAGACAGCCTTCAGGGAGAGAGGATTTTAATGGGACTTTCATGCCCCAACTTATTTCAAAATTCTCCAAATAGCAATCACAAAAACCATGGTCTCCACCTTTATCATGAACCAGAAATTTGTAGGCTACATCCATGAGTGTAGGGATATTAAGTTAAGGGAATACTATGCTGCCCCCACACATGCTTTCTTTAAAAGGAAGAAAGACAGAAAGAAAGAAAGAAAGAAAGACAAGAAAGAAAGAAAGAATTAATTAATTAACCTAAGGTTACTCTCGCCCTGCCCTGGCTTAAGTCAATAAAAATCTGTTATCTGCAGTTTTTGTTGGGGCCTTTTGCCAGTAAGAACACAAATCACCTTATGGGGGGACTTTTATGACATTTATACAGCCCAAAGATTCCAGGACTCAGCAAGACAGGATAATTAAAAGCAAAAACACCCACCATAAAATCTATAAGAGCAAGTTGCAATTAGAACCAGGCAGCACAGGCCAATGTACCCTAGAGGTGCCTTTAGATCTTTAGCATATATTCATAATAGTAAAATTCCCCCATGAATTTTACTTGGGTACCCATGGGTTGGGCCATGATTAGTAGGGACTTAAAAAGCTAATGCAATCCTACTGTCATTCAAAAGCTAAGAAATGGTACCTGGACAGAACTCTCTAGAAACTTCCCCAAGACCCCCAATAAAACTAGAAAACAAAGGAGGCCCATGGTCCCTCTCATCTCTGAGAGTCTTTTTCCCTTCTCCTTCAAATAACATCACTATATTTTTACTAAGTCTCATGTTGTCTTACCTAAAATCTTCTAATGCAAGAGCACAAGAGTCAAGAACACAATACAATCTGTGGTAACAAATCATTCTGAAGGATTATTGCAACACAGATCATAGTGCACCGTCTCCAGCATTTTTAGGTAGATGTGGACGTACCTGAGAGTGCAACCAGTTCCCAGGTGATACTGTGGAAGATCCATTATCCTCACTCTTCATATGGAAACCAAATTTATTCTTTGTAAGTTAAGAGTTAGGTGTAGGTTGTCCTGATAGGACCTATAGTGCTCAGAACAAACATGTGAAATATACCTTTGCTGCATAAATAAATCATTTCACCCCCAAAATTCTTGATATTACATGTTGTACCTGAGGCAAATACTAGCATATGAAGTCAAGTTCTATTAAAAGGCACTGTATTCTGATAGGAGTATAGACAGGTGCTGTCCCTTGATCTGTAGGAGTGCTATGACAGCTATCAATTCACTTAATTCACATAACTACCTCTGAAACAGCCCAATGTACATGTACACACACACAGAGACACACACACACACACCACATACTCACACACAATGTTTATTTTCCTATTTTCCCTTATCTTGTCTTGTTCACAAGTTCCCATTAACCTTGACAGCAGGGGACAAAAAAAAAACAAAAAAAAACAGTATTGCCAATAAGTAACTAATACAGTCTTTTCTAGTTTAAAAGCCTCTTTCTGGTTCATTAATGTCCTCTGAGTAAGTGCTCTCCAGAGTTTATTTGCCCTTCAGCACCTTACTCCCAAGGTTTCTCTCTCTTTTCCCAGAGTAACCTGAAGTCTCAGGTAGTGGAAGCATCTTACAGTGTAGGTAAAGGAGTGGGTGAGATATCAGGGTCTCTGTTCCCTCTGCACCAGCTCCTGAGGTGCCAAGAGGTGTGTTTCTCACAGCCTGATCTCAGATAACCTGACAATCAGATGGCAGATTGGCTGACTCAACCTTCCTGGGCTTTCCTCTGTGTTGATAATGCTCTGAGGCCTGCCCTGGGACCCATTTTTTTTTTGGGGGGGGTCCATCTTGAAGCTCTCTGTCTCAGTCACTTTGCCTCTGGTTCTAGTATCACTTCAAACCATACCATCTCCAGTGGCCATTTTTACTCTACCACTTAAAAGCCATATCAAGTGTGGCACTGTTATTCTGTGGTTGCTGTAAGATATCTATATCCTTTTTGGGCCACCCCTCTGAAGAACCCAGAACAAGGCTCTGGCTCCCTTGAATTCATGGCAAAGGATGTCAGAATTTTGGGTGTCCTCCCCCCCACTATCAAGGACAGCGTGAAGACATCCAGTTTGGATGTGTCTGCATTGCTATCCTCTTTCTATGGTTCCTCACCTCCCCCAGGGTCAGAAGGACTTTCTACTTCTTCTCCTTTGGGACCTTCCCTGACATCATAACCTTCTTTCAATTTACTAGATGTCTTATAGTAAAACACTGGTGATGTGAGTCATAAGTAGGTGTCTTGATTACATGAGAGAATGGGAATTTCAAGAAAACTTTTTTACCTATAAAAATTCTGATATTCAAGGCAATTGTTTCACTGAGTGCTCAAAATATGTCTAACTTGACATTGGAAGTTGAGCATCACCTTCTCTATGTCAGGTGATGTCTACTTCTATCCTGAAACAACTGGATCCTGAAAGAAGGGTGGGAATCCAGGGAAATATAATTTATGGGGAATAAAAAAAGATGTTTTATTTAATACACCCATCATAGAAACAAATCAAAGTCACACTGCACAATCATGAAATTTAAATCTTGCCTCCCAATCCTGACAAATAAACATGACTCCAGATATTATCAAAATTGCCCAGTTAGGAATCACTGATCTTGGTCTCCGGCTCAATGCCCCAACCTCAAGAGAAGCTTTCTTGGCACTTCCCCCCTCACTCATGTACCTGTGCTGTTCTGTTGTAGCATTCACGCCAGCTGGAGATAAAAATTATTTGAATTTGCTTGCTCTCCGTCTTTTCCCCTACATGGACAACTTTCTGAAAGCAGAGACCACTTCTGGGTTTTCTTTTCTTTTCTTTTTTAAATTACTCTTTTGTAAGCAAAACTCTCAATAACAATAATTCCATGTTAATCTAATAAATAATTTGTTAGAGAATAAGTGAAAATTCAGTAAATAAAAACACAAAGCTGGGCATGGTAGTGCATGCCTATAATCCCAGTGGCTCAGGAGGTTGAGGCAGGAGGATCACAAATTCAAAGCCAGCCTCAGTAAAAGCGAGGAACTAAGCAACTCAGTGAGACCCTGTTTCTAAACAAAATACAAAATATAGGACTGAGGAGATGTGGCTCAGTGGTTGAGTGTTCCTGAGTCCAATCCCTAGTACCCCTCAAACACACACACACACACACACACACACAAAGATGTTACATAACTAGTAGTTACAAATCAGAACTCACCATCATCTTATATTTGGGGAATAACAACTAATTATTAAGGGATAAAGTGAGAGGAAAAGAAAAGAGAGGAGAGAGAAAGGAAAGGAAAGGGGAAAGACAAAATCAAGGGGAACAGGAAAGTGTGGGGTTTCCTTAAGCCCAAAGCATAGATGACATTTTTGAGAAGCAGAGCTACAGCAATCCTAAATATGGCTGCATATTGAAACAAACGTGTGTTTGAGGAGTGTGATGTGTTCCTTAAAAGTTCCTATGCTTTTAAGGAACATCTTTAATATAGGTATCTAAATATTACCTGGAAAGTTTTTTGTTTCCTTCTGGATACCTGTTTATATTCCTGTCTAATTCAAAACAGTTATTTATTGTTATTTAAACATACAATAAAGCCTGATGACTAAATCGCAGGCAAATCAGAGTTAAAGAGTATAAGCACTCTGTATTGGGCATTTAAATTAGACTGAAGAATAATTATGACAGTCTAAAAGTTTAGTCTAAAATATAATTGTAGTAAGCTAAATATTTTAAAAGATTCCGAATCAAATAAAAAAATCCCAGAAGGCTTAAGAAGATGGCGGAAGGGAGTTAGGCAGTGAGGCCCATTCTCCTCATAACACAGAAAGCAGGCAACAAAATGAAAATTAGAATTGAGAGGTGGGTAACAACGTAAATGCTCTGAGAATCAATATTACAATGTCTGAGACCTGGAGAGACTTGAAGATAGGTCACCAGCTTAGAAAATAAGTACAGAGTCACCAAACCCTTAAATGGAACCAGGGTAAGGGAAGGGGGACGGGCAACAGAGAGTGGAAAAGAGAAAGAGAGAAAGAGGAGGAGACAGCAGAAAAGCTCTTAAGATCACCCACTTAAAAACATGTGGCAAGGCAGACAAACTTTAAAGCAATGGGAAGAGCAGCATCCTTGAAGCAGATGAAACAGCTTCAAACCAAATGGTGCAAAGCTGTGCTGGGAGTGTGTAGCCATCTTGTGGAGCCCTCAGCCAACTAGTCACTTCCTTAAATCAATACAGCCTCTGTCCCCACACCCAGACAGATGCAAATTAAACCAGAGAGAAGTCCCCTGCAGTGGGAATCCTTAAGAATTCAGCTAGAAAGAACTTCTAGAAGGATTGCTATTAACCAAGCTGAAAATGAAAATCCCTAAACCCCTCTCCCTCACCAGAAACAACGGGAGAGAGGAGGAGCACACACTGTGCCTAAGCCGGTGCTTGGCTTATCCTCCTTGTAACCTAGGCAGAGGTGGAAAGCTCTGTGCAGACTTCATGGGGCCCAGGCAGAGAGAAGAAGCAAGACAACTTTGGCCCCAGCAGAAGCAACCAGGCGCATCAGGAACACACCAGCACTGACTGGGGTGTGGGGTGAGAGGCTGCACCAGACACTGTGGGAAACCTAGGGACTGTTCCTCAATCATGGGTCACTGTACCAGAGGGAAGCTGGTTGATTATCCAGTGACAGATATGGTTTCTGAATGTTGGCAGCCACTAGCAGAAAGTCTCTAGGAGAAATTGCAGGAGAACCCCCAGGAAACTTAAGCAAACATGTCCACAACCACAGCCAGAGGGAGGTCAGTTAAGATGGAAAATTGCCTGACTTGTGGCTGCAACTGGAGTGGAAAGCACATTTTTTTGGACACTGGCTGGACCCTGCATCAGTCATAGTCAACAGACGGAATCAGAACCCACCATTCACAATGTGGGGCAGTGGAAATTAGAATCCAGTTGAACCACGAATGCCTTTACTACAGTACTCCAGAGAGCAGCATTGCCCAGGAATATTTCTGTAACAGATCAACCATGGAAAATACACAACTGGAAGACCTGTACTTACAGACAGCCACCAAGACTTTACCATCACCAAGAGGATCCTATAGAGGAGAGCAGGTACATGGTGACCCACAGAAATCACAAGAATGCTCCAGAGCCTGCAACCTGAATTCCTGCACATAATAGAAACAATCAAGAT
Organism: Marmota flaviventris; assembly: GCF_047511675.1. Lineage (NCBI taxonomy): Eukaryota > Metazoa > Chordata > Mammalia > Rodentia > Sciuridae > Marmota > Marmota flaviventris. The sequence continues at coordinate 106,374,401 of NC_092504.1, forward strand.
GCAATAATGTATCCTCTGAGCTATCAATAACATGCCCCTGAGCTGAAAAACCCGAACTGGATGGTGGGGAGTCCATAGCAACTCTGGAATGATGCATAGCTAAAGAATGATGGATATCTGCTAAATGTCCAATCCTCAATGAAATCCAAAACAAGATTCAACAAGAATTTTCTTCACTTTGGCAAGGTTTATTACAAATAACTGTAATGTCAACTTTGATCATACATATTTTCTTTAATTTGTTTGGTAGTTGATACCCTAATAGCCAATATTGTAACTTCAACTTATTTGGATATATTTCTTCTAAAGGTTTAATGCATTAATTGAATCAATCTTTCTACCTTTCCCTAGCTCTGGTTTATACTTGCTCCTCTTACTCCCTATCTGTCCTCTTACATTCTCTGCTTCTACCTCAAAAACCCAGCATTCATCTATTTCTCTTTTCTATCTTGTTGTGCATTATTTTTTTCTATCTTTTCTCTTTTTTATTTCCTCCTTCCTTGTCTTTTTTGTTGAATTTTTCTTCTTCCCTTCTTTTAGCCATCATTTAAAGTTATACCAATTTTGCTAAATTTAATAAGGAATTTTTTGACCTATTTCAGAACTATACTACAAGTTTATACCTGGATTTGAGTAACTATGGAGAACATTAACAACAAGGTTTTTGTTTTTCATAAGGTTAAATAGCATGAGGCTTGGCTCTGAAGAGATTGTAGAAAATACAGTGTCAGTGACATCTCTCAATGTGGTTCTGATATTGGGAGCAGCAGAAGTCACACATCGAATTAGAGTATCAATCAATATCTGGATATTTGCTCAAATCAGGGTTTTAAGAGAAAGATGCTTATAAAGCAGTCTCTTGCTTAAAGGAAGAAATGATCACTGTTCCAATAGATGGGTTTACATACAAAAAACATAAAATAGAAAAGAAACAAACCACTTCAAATAGCCCATAATGCTTTAACAACTAACTCCATAGATATTACAGTGGAAAAAATGTCAGAGAACAAATTTAGAAAGTTCATAGTTAAAATGTTCTATGAGCTAAAAGAAGACATAAGAAGTGAATTTACAAAAAAAAAACATAGGAAGTGAAAGATTATTTTAATAAGGAGAATTTTATTTTTTAGAGATTTTTAAAAAGAATCAAACAGAAATCCTAGAAATAAAAACTCAATAGATGAAATTAAACCTTCAATGGAAAGAATCACCAATAGTTTAGACCACTTTAAAGATGGATTTTCAGGCCTCCAAGACAAAGTATTTCATCTACCCAAATGGAACCATGAGGCTATAGAAATCTTAAACCAATCAATATCAAGTGATGAAGTTGAAGCAGCGATCAAAAGCCTCCCAACAAAGAAAAGCTCAGGACCAGACAGAGTCTCAGCAGAATTCTGCCAGATCTTTAAAAAAGAACTAAAACCAATTCTCAAATTATTCCATGAACTAGAAAAGGAGAGAATACTACCAAACTCATTCTACTAAGCCAATATCACCCTGATACCAAAACCAAACAAATACATATCAAGGAAAGAAAACTTCAGGATGAATATAGATGCGAAAATTCTTAATAAAATATTGGCAAACTCCATACAAAAACACATTAAAAAGATAGTACATCATGATCAAGTGGGTTTCATTCCAGGAATGCAAGTTTGGTTCAATATACAGAAATGAATTAATGTAATTCACCACATAAATAGACTTAAAGACAAGAATCACATGGTTATCTCCATAGGTGCAGAGAAAGCATCTGATAAAGTACAGCACCCATCATGCTTAAAACATTCAAAAAATTAGGGATAGCAGGAACTTACCTCAACATTGTAAAGCCTATGTATGAATGGAGAAAACCTGAATGCATGTCCTCTAAAAACAGGAACAAGACAAGGAGGCCCACTTTCACCACTCCTACTCAAAATAGTCCTTGAAATCCTAGTCAGAGCAATTAGGCAAGAGAAGGAAATTAAAAGTATAAGCATAGGAAAAGAAGAGCTCAAATTATCTATTTGCTGGAAACATGATCCTATACTTAGAAAACCCAAGAAACTCCACCAGAAGAATTTTAGAGCTCATAAATTAATTCATCAATATAACAGGATATTCAAGATGAACACCCATAAATCAATTGTGTTTCTATATTCCAATGATGAATCTGCTGAAAGAGAAAGGAGGAAAACTATCTCAGTCACAATAGCCCAAGAAATAATGTTTGGGAGTCAATCTAATAAAAGAGGTGTAGGAACTCTACAATGAAAACTATAGAATACTAAAGAAAGAAATTGAAGAAGACCTTAGAAGATGGAAATATCTCCCATGTTCTTGGATAGGCATAATAAATATTGTCAAAATAGCCATACTACCCAAAGTCTAAACAGATTCAATGTGAGATTATATATATATATATATATATATATATATATATATATATATATATATATATATATAGTGTGTGTATGTGTGTGTATCAAAGTAGATCAAAAAACTATAATTAGACCAGAAAATCTGCAACTGCTACAGGAAAATGTAGACCCAATACTCTGGCGTGTTGCATAGAAACCAACTTCCTTAAGAAGACTCCAAAAGCACAAGAAATAAAATAAAAATCAATACGTGGAATGTCATAAAATTGAAAGCTATGCAAAGCAAATGAAACAAAATTAAGGGTATGAAATGAAGTAAGCCTTCAGAATGGAAGAAGATCTTTGCTACCTGCTCTTCAGATAGGGCATTAATATACAAAATATATAAAGAACTCAAAAAACGTAACAAATGGGCAAAATACCTAATTAGACACTTCTCAAATGTTAAAATACAGATGGTCAAAAGTATTTAAAAATATTCAATATCTCTTGTAATTAAGGAAATGTAAATCAAAACTACACTGAAATTTCATCTCACTCCAGTCAGAATGGCACTTATCAAGAATACAAGAAATAATAAATATTGGTGAGGACGAGGGTGGGAAAGGTACACTCATACACTGATGGGTGGGACAACAGATGAGTGCAACCACTCTGGAATAGCAGTATGGAGATTCCTCAAAACCTAGGATGCAACCACCATGACTCAGTTATCCTACTCCTCAGCATATATCCAAAAGATTTTAAATCAAAATACTACAGTGATACAGCCACATCAATGTTTTAGAGCAGCATAATTCACAATAGCCAAGCTATGTAAAAACTAAGTGCCCTTCAACAGAAGAACGGATAAAGAAAATGTGATATACATAAACATACGTGTGTGTGTGTGTGTGTGTGTGTGTGTGTGTATAATGGAGTATTAGCCGTATAGAAATTATGGCATTTTCTGGTAAATGGATGGAAGGGGAGACTATCATTAAGTGAAATAAGCCATTCCCAAAAAGGAAAATGTCAGATGCTTTCTCTGGTATGAGGAAGCTAATTCAAAACAAGAAGAAAGAAATAGCAGGAGAAAGAAGGATAGGGCCGAGAGAAAGGAAAATAAGGGAGTGGGAAACTCATCAACATGGAGGAAAGATTAGGAGAGTAAAGGTGATTGAGAGGGAGGAAGCAGGGATGGGCAAAGGGAGGAACAGTGGAATAAATCGAAACAAACTTTCCTATGTCCATGAGTATCACACAGTGAATCCCAACATGGAGTATACTCACAAGATACTAATGTAAGAAAACTATAAATAGATGGCAGAAAAATCAGTAGAGGAGAGGATGGGGAGCAGGGGGACACTGCTGGGGACTGAATTAGAGCAAGTTACATTCCATGTTTTTGTGATTGTGTCAAAAATGTGTCCTAATGTTCTATGTAACTAAAAGGAAACAATTAAAATTGATAAAAACAATAAATAAGAAATCCCAAAGAACTCCACTTAATTTGAATCAGAACAAACTGAAAATACTTTGTTACCCTTTTATATTTTCTGTACTTTTAAAAAATGTCTATTGCTGTTTTCACTTTTAAATGTGTCATTTTCATCATATTTGAGATGTCTACAATAAAGACTTCATTTGGTTATAATAGTTTCCTTCTCCTTTTCCCCATTTGAAAATGAATAGGTACTTTTATCTTATGCAGCTTGCACCAAGAAATTACAGAATGAGTAATTATTCCCCTCCTGCAGGTATTCTTTTAAAGTTTTAATCATAATTAAAAGATTACTGGCTTTATTTCCATAAGCCATTCACTCTGAGCACTTAATTATAAAAGTGAAATCATAATGCATATGCCATTAAACCTTATTGATAAGAAAATGAGCACAGAAAAGACTCAGTATGATAGGATCTTTATAGAACTGTTCTTTTATGTGGTTCTTCTATTGTACATAATTTTGCTAAAACCATCTTACTCAAATTGTGTTTTCTACCATTAGCTTGCTGAATTTTCTTTTTGGCCACTAGAGGTCTGCCAGAGCTAACTTGAGAACATGATGGCCTTAGCGTCTAGGTCCTGGAGTTGGCTTGAACACACCCATCATCATTCCTCCATCCTTTCACTGATTCATTAATTCACTCAGTGTTTATTTTTTGCTGGTGTGTGCCAGTATTGGTGCTATTTACAAAGGAGCAGGGAGCTGTGAGTTCTCTCTCCCCTGGTCTATCAGACTCTCTATCTCCCACCTCCCTTTTCTCTCAGGCATCTCCATCCTTTCTTGGTCTTTGACTTTTGCCTCCTTATTTGCCCCATCTCACTCACCTTTGCATTTCAACTTACTAATTAAGTCACCCATCCTAAGATCTTTTTTCATTCTGATCTTTCTCTGACTACCACTCTGAGTCTCTCTACCCTCTCACAGATGAACTCTCAACAGAGTTATCAGTGCTTTCTCCCTCTCACCTCCTTTCCTATTCCTATTCTCATTGCAGCTGGACTCCATTGAAGCCGCCCTAAGGTAGCAATTGCATCCTTGAGACCTTCTCTCCTTGTCCTCAGGTCTCATTGTTTGAGTCCTGAGGAGTTACCTCCTTAGTGCCTCCAGAGTGTGACCACCTTCTTCCTTGCCTCACCTTTATCCAGACTCTAATCATTTCTCATCTAAATTATACCCACAACCTGCAATACTCTGAGGTATTAATCATGTTTCCTTCCAATACATTCTCTTCCTCTACCGCAGTGATCTTATGGAAGCACGAATCTAAATGTGCACCAACTCTCTAAGACCCTTCAATATTCCTTGAATTTTCAGGAAAAGCACAAATCCCTAGTAGAGGATAAAAGCAGCAGTTGTCACAGGCCTCAGTTTTATCTCCCTGTACCTGCATCAACCTCTTCTTCTCCCAGGCCTCCAAATACCTCAGGCTTTCTACTTGCCTCTGTTCCTTTGATCACCACTGATTTTTGTACCCATCCTTCTTTTCTGTGTTGCATCTCATCTTTTTGAGTATTTTTTCAAGAGTCTATGGGTAAGCTAGGCCTGGTGGCTCACATCTATAACCCCAGCAGCTCAGGAGGCTGAGGCAGGAGGATCTCAAGTTCAAAGCCAGCCTCAGCAACAGTGTGTTATTAAGCAACTTGGTGAGACCCTGTCTCTAAATAAAATACAAAATAGAGCTGGGGATTTGGCTCTGTGGTTGACTGTCCCTGAGTTCAATCCCCAGTACCCTCCCCAAACACAAAGAATCTAAGGGTAATACATAGTCTGTGTATATTTGGAAATGGCTTCATTTCATTCTTATTTTCAAATAATAACTTGATGGGAACCAAATGCCAGCCTGGCAGATAATTTTCCACATTCCTTTGAAGATAGGATTCTAATTTTTTTTTAGTTTGTCTCATTGCTAATGAGAATTCTGCTGTCATTCCTGTTGTTGTTATTTTATGAATAAGTTATTTTTCCTCTCTGCTTATTTTTTTTTCAATTTTCAGTTTTTCTTTTTTTGCTCTATAGTTTCATCTTTAATGTCTATGTATGATTTGTTTGTAGTTTTACTGATTAAAAAGCATTGGAATTTTTAAATCTGAAAAACTCTTAGATACTTTATTCTAGAAAAGTCAGAGCTTCTACCTTTCCCCTATTCTTTTTAGTCTCTCCTTTTCTTACTATAACTAAACATATGCAGAAGTTGATCACTTCATCCTACCTGTATGTCACTCTGGCATATTCTGAGTGAGCATCTCAAATCTATCTTCCAATCCACTTTCTGTTTTGTTCAGCCATTTCTATTCTATTGCTTAAGCTCAACCCCCTACTTGGAGAGGTAAGCTAAGTTTTCTTTGAGTCAACACAGCTTTATGTACAGGCCAAGACATAATCATATTGTACATGTTTTAATGATCTGCTTTTTTCTCTCTCTCCCATTTTAAACTCTTTTTTGAGGGAAGATCTGTGTCTTATCTTTGTATTCTCTGTACTTGATACTGTGCCTGTGGCATAAGGGGGAGTCTATAAACACTGAATAAATTAGGGAGTTAGTCAATGTTCTACATATCCCCACCTTTTGTCTCAATGTGCATACCTGTCTGGTGTTATTGATGCCCTCTTTCCTCTCTACATGTCCTTATACTTCCTAGGCAATATATTGTGGGGGCTTAGACTATACTTACTTTGTACACTACTATACTACCAGGGCTTGGCACATAAAAAACAACCAAATATATCTGTCATGCATCTGTGCTTTCTTAATTATTTCCTTCTCGCTAGCTAGAAGAAAACCCAAAGGATGGTATATGTGACTTGAAGACATTTGCAATATTAGTATTAGTAGAGTTGAGGGGATATTAAAGGATCTACATTTTTAAATCATAGACTTCCAACTCTTCTGCTGACTGCAATAAGTTAGGCCCTAGTTATATATTTTCAGCAATTCTTTCATTCTAATCAGGTGAACTGATTTTTCATCTCTATGGGAGAAGAAAAGTAAGAATTCCAAATATCTGATATATATTACTTCTAACCAAAAAGGAGACATTTCAAAAGAGAAAGAACTTAGGTATTATTAGAAAGATAATGCTTTTTTCCCATTCCTAACATTTTCTCTATATGAAGGGATATTTATTAGAGCAACACTAGGACCCCTCTCTCTATGCCCTCACCACACATTCCCCTGTCCCTACCTCAGCTGCTCTACCTCCCACCCATAATTGGAACAATTATTGTTGAATACATACATGGATATTCCAGCTCCTTCCTTTTTCTTTGTTCTGAGGAGTAGCCATGCTGCAGTACTGGTTCTGCTTCTATTGGGAGACATCTGCCACAGTCCAGAGCTGCTTCGTAGATACTTGTACATAATTTGGGGGTTCAGTATTTGGTAACTAACTTGACTACAGACATAATCATGATCTTTTTATTTTTTTAAATTGGTTCTTTTAGTGTAACTGTGATATTTTCTCCTCTGTCTGCAAAAAAAATAGCTTCATTTATGAGTAGATTTAGACCTAGACAAGACAGGAGGGAGCTATTTATTAGTACTCTTTCAAAAATAACAACACATTTCAGCAGCAGGTAACAGTCTATGTTATGGTGACCCAAAGCATTTTCTGTCACTTTTATAAAATATCAATAGATACATTCATTCATTCAACAAATATCTACTGCGCATCTATACTGTGCCAGACTTTGCACTTCTCTTAATTAAACAAAACAGCCCAAGTCCCTATCTTTGTGAAACTCACATTCCAATGGATCAAGGAAACATATAATTAATAAATAAGTAGGTAATCACAGCAACTCAGGAGTCTGAGATGGTAGGATCACAAATTTAGTGCCAACCTGGGATACATAGCAGAACCCCATCTTAAAGTAAATAAACAAATAATATTTTTTAAAATAAAATTAGTAAGTGAAATGAGGTGAGAGGAGGGGTGTCAGGTTAAAGTAATTGGGAGTATCCAGTGGGGAAGTGGGGAATAAAGGAACAACCTCATAGAGAGCATACCATTTGAAATATTTGAACCAAGAATTGAAAGAAGCAAAGGTATAGGGTGTAGAGATATCTGGGGGAAGAAATCTCCACACAGAGAACACATATCTAAGGCACAAAGAGTGAGAAGGCCAGAGGCAGTGATGTGAAAGGAACGGAGGGCAAGAGAGGAAGCATTCCTGTGATAACCAGTCAGAGATGGGGAAGGGAACTAAAGGCGGTAAAGGGTATACTAACAATATGTGCTTTCTCTCAGAGTGATATGGGCTACTGTTGCAAGGTGGAAGACAAGGAGAGACATGTTTCACATTTCCAGAGGCTTCCTCTTGCCACTGTGTTGAGAATAAACCTAGACAGCCCAAGCATAATGCTAAAAGAACATCCCTTACGGATGACATTTGAAGTTTACCAGAGACAATACCTCTGATATTCTGTGAAATTCTGTTCAATTTAAATCTTGATACATTGTTCAGGAATACTGGAAAAAATACATCCTTTCTCTCTTTTTGTAGTTTTTCACATAAAAGGCTGAAAGAAGACCCATCCTCTGAATAGGAACATATTAAAACATTCTTTCTTCAATTTACGTGCTAAGTCATGTATCACTTGAAAAATTCAACTATGAATAATTATTTCAACAAAATTAGAAAATAAAACTTCACAGACATGTCTTTAAGATTACCAACTTGCATATACTCTGCAATCTAAATTAAGGCTGTGAAACTACCAGTTTCCTAAGATAAGCAACAGGATGTTTGCATAATCATCTTTTTTTTTTTCTTTATTATTACTCAAGTGTACAGAGTATAGGTCAAAAGCAGCATTGTTCTCACAGGAACAATAAAATGCTAATTTTACTTGCTATTTGCCTGAAGTTAACAAAATTAGAACATGGAGGAAAATAACCTGTAGTCACAAATGTGTGCAAATGGTACAATCTTAGCTAACAAATGTTTTCCTGTTACAGGTGCCATCCATGCCAATCCCAAGTATCATTTCCTTTTATCTGCTGCCATTTTGCCTTTGAAGAAACATCTAAGCATCAAAGCAAGAATGACCTTCCCTGCTTCCTCCAGATAACAAAGTGGATGTCACCATCTCCTTGGAAGAACAGGAAGAATGTCAAGGACTTGCTTTTACAACATAGTAATCTGGGGATTTTTTTTTTTATTATTCATTCAGGGATCCTATTGTTTTTTCCACTACCATCTGTAACAAAACAGGGAAATGAGATTTTAAAAATCAATGTGAAGTGTAAACAAATCATTTGGGCTCCACTTGGCTCCCGAGTGTTTTATGTTTACTTTACAGATGTAACCTTTGCAGGCATTGGCCAATTCTGGTGTGATAAATAAAATTATCTGTAAAACTAGAGTATGACGTCACCACAAACATGGTATGATGGAAACAAAGATATAACCAGTGCCCATTTATCCAGAATGACAGGAAAATGGATACTTGGATTGTCTCATTAAGTAAGAATTATTGTACATAGATTATCCATTTTCCAAGAAATGAAATAAAAATAGAATGTACTTAACCTATAGTAAGAACAAGTTAACCCACTCAGTTCACAACAGTAACTATGCCACACTAGTAATTATGAATGTCAGTGGCTATAATTTAGGAATGGGAAGTATGTTGGATACTAGGTTGAATTGATGCTAGATTTCTAATTTGACCTGAAAGTTGTTAATCTCAACAAATTCCTGCCAAATGATAATATCATTATTATTTGTCTCATAAAAGAGATGTACAAATGTACATTTTTATAAGTCAAATAATTTAAGCTTTTTAAATACTTTATTTCAGGGGAAAAAAAAGAAAAATCCCTCTAATGATAATCTTCCTACAGGAATAATATAAAAATGCATATTTTTCCCAAATTCAAATTACTAATCATATAGTACAAGCAGGAATCATGTATTAAAATACTCAAAATTCTTGATTGGAGTTGCAAAAAAAAAATTATTTAAGCTGAATGCTCTCATCCTGCATTTGCTTTTTTTCTTGTAGCCAGTCTAAACCTCATCAAGAACATTGAATTGTAAGTGTAATAAATCTGAATGCAAACTATCCTGAAAATACTTCAGTTGGCCTTTGGATACTGATCCAGAAATAACCTACCATTGAAATCTTTTATGCATATTAAAGGTTCAAACTCTGTTTTCTATATAGAATGTTGTTTTGATATGAACTCAAAGCTCTCTGATTTTACTTACCCCAAAGCAATAAAAACCTGTTCTTTTTCTGTTTCTGAAGTGACAATAGCTTTCAAAGAATACAGGCATTTTGTGTTGGAACTCAGCCTAGAGAAGCAGTCCACCTAATTATAGTGGGTAGAAAAAGGCTGAGGAGATGTGGGACCTGAAACATTCTGCTCAGTATCTCAGGCATGCATTTGGAAAAAATTTGGTGTTAGTCTGCAATAGATGGCTCACTAGATCCCTTCTGTTCCCTTGAGCAGAATTCCCCATCTTCTGACTGCTGTGCTGCTAACAGCTAGAACCAGTGACTTTCTAAGGCTCATCCTGTGCACTGACGTTATCTCCCTGGAAATGGTTGGGAGTTTACAGCTTCCCCCACAGACTATAGTGGCCACCTGTAGCCAATGTGCAATGTGCATGTGGGTATGAACTTCAAGTTCCTTTGCCTCAAGATAAAACATGTTCTGAAATGTAATTCATGCTCAGGTTCTTCACAGAATCATACTGAGTATGGAGCCACACCTGAAACTATTGCTTGACTTCTTTACGTCTCCATTCTCTTCCCCTGCTTGCTTACTTTTCCTTCTGTGATTACTCCTTTACAAATTACTTATACTTGAATCTTTAACCAAGGCTTTACCTCTGAGAAAGCTTCATCTACAAGAGAGGTAAAGTTCAGAATATAAAAGGCATGAAAATATCTCAGCTTAAACGGATTAGGTATCCAAATGCTAGGATTCAAATATGCCCGCCCCCCCAAAGATCACATGTTGGAAGCGTGGAACCCAATGCATCAATCTTGAAAGATGGGATCTTTATAAGGTGATAGGATTATGAGGGCTCTACTGTCACAAATGCATCAATTCACACATGGATTAATGGGTTATTGAGGGAGAGGTTTTGTTATAAATGTGAATTCTCTCTGGCATGCTTGCTTTGTCTCACTGTGCAATATCCTCTGCCATGTTAGGATATAGTGGAAAAGACCTTAGCAGAAGCCAAGCAGATGCCAGTACCATGCTCTTGGACTTTCTAGCCTCCAGAATTATGAGCAAATTAAGCTTCTACTTGTCAAGTATTTTGTTACAGCAGTGGAAAATGGGTAAAGACACCAAGAAAGTAAATAGATGCAGAAATATGGGATCTACAAGTGCAGGTGCCATTCAGAATCAGGACCTAGGGCTGACAGGCAGCATCCAAGAAGTCTAATGGACACTATTAAAAATAGTTACTATCCAGGGGCAGAACTCCATTCTCCTGTAAACTATCCAAGTATTAAGGCAGGGATTGTGAGTGAAAAGAATTTGGTAAGTCATGAGAATTGGGATCTAGAAGTGAGACCAATACAGAGATCTAGTTATATAAAAGGTATGGAAAACTTTTTAATTCTTTTATGCCTTTTATTATTATTATTATTCCTTTACTCCCAGTCTCCCCATATCACTTTCTCTTGAATCAGGAAAATCCTGATTAGTCTTTGAAAACATAATCCTGTTGTGTCCTCTGTATAAGACCTTTTCAGCACCTGTAATACCAAAATAAACATTCCTTCCTCTCTGCCACCTCTATCATAGCTACATTGTTATTATAATTATCAACCTATAGTAATACTAATGCTTCCGTTTTTCTCCTCTTACCTTAAATCTGTCTCATTCATCATTTTATCTGTAGAACCTATGTCATGTCTGAAGCACCCACCATGAATTGATAGGTATATGTCCTAGAACAATTCAGAACCCACCTTACCTCCCTCAGAGAAAGTTCAGAGGCACAGTGGACACATTCAAATAGATCAGGTCCAAGCCAAGCTGAATTCTAGTTTCAGAGTTAGTGGTTGGGGAGTTAGAGGCAAACCTGAGAGGGTGGGGAAAGGCAGTAGCTATTGTGTGGCAAAGAACCAAAGTGGGTAGGAAAAATATATATTTCTCATATCATGCCTTAGGTTTGCAGCAAAATCAAGTGGAAGGTAAGGGATATCCCATATGCCCCCCCCACCCAACATATGCTTAGCTCCCCATAATGTTCAGCCTCCACCAGAGTAGTACACTTATTGTACACGGTGAACCTATGTCAACACGTCATTAGCAACCAGAATTCACAGTTTACATTAGGGTTCACTCTTGGTGCACATTCTATGGATTTGGACAAATATATAATATCTATTCAACATTAGAGTATCATGCACAGTAGTTTCATTTCCCTAAAAATCCTCTATGTTCTGTGTTATCTTTTTATTTTTTTCATCTTTCCTCCGCTTCAGTAGTTTGTTAATAGTACTACTTGTTTGATGGTTGGGAAAATGAATCTATTAAAGAATGTATTGGAGAAATAAAATCTAATTACCAATTGAAATGACAATATTAAGTTATTGAAAAATTTTATTCAGGACATCTCTTTCACTATAACTTTTAGGAAATAGATTTATTTGTGTGTGTGTGTGTGTGTGTGTGTGTGTGTGTGTGTGTTAAGAATCCTATCTGTATTTAAGTGTGGATTGATTCATGTGATTATAACTAGTTTGGCAACTTATTTTTTAAAGCCCAATGAATTGCATTAAGTCTATACTCTATTTCAACATATATGGATACAAGCATTATTACTCATATTTCTGTTCTACAAAATTTAATTATGGAAGGGTAGTAGTGTGAAGATTTCAGAATCTAATTTTTTGTATAATGGTTAAAGAATTTTCTGTGAAGGACCAGATAAATATTTGATAAATATACTAGTCCTTGTGAGTCATATATTCTCAAATGCTAGATCTTCCATTGAAGAGATTTAATTTTCTTTTCCATGGTCATAATTCCCATTCTTAGCATTGCAACTTCTCAATGTTTAATGGGATAGTAAGGAAAAGAAATATGTAATGCATAGACCCTGACTCTGACTTGCTCCAAAATGCTGAAATTTGAAGTAACTGAAACTTAAAATATATTCTGATTCAATGGTCTTATCTAATCTGTGCTTAACCATTTACCCATGTTTCTCCCAATGAAAAGGGAGTCTGTTCTTTTTCAAACTGACTAGGTACCACCTTCTGTATATGGAAAGTGCCAGTAAATTGAAGTATTCCTATTCACCAAGGCTAACCAGTGGCGCTCCTTCAGTTCATTAGGGTTTGGTCTTTATCTCCTCTACCGCAGCAATTACACTAATTCAGGATTTCATCATCTTGCTTTGGAGCTATTTCTACAGTCTTTTTCTTGCTTTTCTCACCTACAGGGTAGTCAAAACACCATCACCAAAATTTTCATCCTACAATATTGGTCATGTTATGGTGTATCTCCTGAAAACCTCTTCATGCTTCCTCATTGCCTATGGAATACTCCACACTCTTTGTCAGAGTAAGCAGGTTGCCATCTGTCTTGTAGTTAGTACTCTTACATTCCCTGAGTGCTTCTCTCACAGTAGAATACCTGGTTGGCCAGACTGGGTTTGCAAACCATTCCATCCTCCTGGGCTTTGTTTACTCCAACAATCTAGATTAGTCTACTCATCAGATTTGTGTTCATTCTTCAGTATTCTCTTCAAACACCATATCCTCCATTAAGTACTTTCTTTTGAACTGCCTACTCATATTTCATTACACATTTCAAGGGCATCCTAACTTGTAATCATTTCAAGTGTCAGGACTGTATCTTGTTCAGTTTTGTCTTGCTGGTCCTATACGTCAAACAGTATTTGGCCTGAAAAATGTGTTCAATTAATATTTTTTAATTGAAAGTTTTCTAAATCATCTGTCTTGGAAATTTGGAAGATTTGACTCTCACTCTCCAGTCTGAGCCTCCTTAAATTTCAAATTGTCTCCAGGATGACCCAAATAAGATTTAAAAGACTTTGTTGTTTCAATTATTAAAATGTTTCTGCAACACCCCCCCCCATTATTTACTCAAGTTATTCAGTAAATATTCTTGGAAGACTTTCTATATGAAGGACACTGAGATTAAAAATGTCACCAAATGAACGTTGTCCCTGTCTTCATGGAAACCATAGTACAAAGACCCAATTAATACACACGACTTGCACACATGAAGTACAAATTTTCCTAACAAATAGGAGGAAGTACAGATGTGTGAAAGAGAACAACAAGAGATCTGAACTTTATCTGTTTGCCTTTCAGTCCCCAGTGTCTGCAAATTACCTGGGTGGAGACAAATTTTTACAGTTATGTAAGCCAAGCAGAATTCTTCCTGCTTTGCTGTTACACAACATCAAATAAGTATCAGAAGAGCTGGGCAAAGGCCTCTTCATCTTCAGTTTATATTTTCAGTTCATCAGAGGTTAAAAACAAGTTTTCAACACTCATATGCATACAGATGAATATATCTTTTGTGCAAAAAGCCCTTATGCTTTATGTGAACCCTAAAATTATCACTATCAAAACATATGTAGAAAATATATTAGAGGTAGAACATAGGTAAATGACAAGAGAAGACAGAATAATAAAAAACAAAAGGGAAAAATAAGGCAAGGAAAAAATAAATAAAATTAGAAGAAAATTGTAGTTACAGATATAAAAGAAAGTTTCTTCTATTTATCTCTGTACATGATAAAGTTCTTACTCAGTAATGCATTTTTTCATCTTCATGTGCCAATAGTGAAGAATAAAATTAAATTCAGTGTAATGAAATCATTAAACCAGAGAGGATTTTCTTTTTTTAAGTAGCCATGTCTTGGAATTTTCTGTGAAGGACCAGATAAATATTTGGTAAATATACTAGTCTTTGTAAGTCATATACTCTCTATTAAAACTACCCAAGTCCATCACATATTTGGAAAGGAACCCTGAACAATACATACATAAAGGGCATTGCTGGGCTTAAATAAAATTTTATCTACAAAACAAGTCCCAACCTGTCTGATGTTGTTTGTCAACCCCTTTTAAACTGTCCCATTAAATATAATTTCCATGTGCATATTTGGGCTACACAATGCATCTTTCACATACATGTCGGGGAACAGTACCAGGGATTGAACTCAGGGGGACTCTACCGCTGAGCCACATCCTCAGCCCAATTTTGTATTTTATTAAACACAGGGTTTCTTTGAGTTACTTAGCACCTCACCATTGCTGAGGCTTGCTTTGAACTTGTGATCCTCCTGTCTCAGCCTTCTGAACTGCTGGGATTACAGGCATGCCCCACTGTGCCTGGCAAGGACATATATTTTTCAAGTGTTTATATTTTAAATTATTTATAAAATGTAATGCACTTTTAACTATATTGTAATCATCACCCTTCCATTTTTTCTAAGACATTTTGATTCATATACAAGCCTTCCCATTTTTATGATCCTCAAATTTTAGTAATCTATAATTAATTTTATCATCATACTTTATAATAGTATTACCACAATGCAAATAGCAAGCTTGACATGGGTGCGTTATTCCCTACTAAAATAGAGTTCTGTGGCTTTAGCTATTAATTAGTTGTAGAAAAAGATCTAATCACCTAATTCTTCAAATTTAATTTTTTCATTGCTGAGAATTGTTTCCAACAGATAGGCCAGTATTTATATGATTTCCTGTAAACACACACACACACACACACACACAATTTGGATACCTCCTGATGAGTTGCTTTAGTTGTAAATGTTTTGTGCCATTTTTCCAGATGGATTTTAAGAGGAAAGTTTTATGCACTTCATTGTTTGAAGAGGGGCAACATCTGGCTGATCATTATCTTAGGCTCTATCAGTTTTCCCACTTGAGACTAACATGAATACTTTCTAGGTGACACATTTTTCTTTCTCCCCCACCTCCTAAACCCCAGCTCAGTGTACTGTTTCCATAACCTAACCTTGGCCCTTTTGCTGATTTACATGGTAGGACAAAAAGGGAAGGAAAGATGCCTTCACATCAGGAAAGGTAAATCGATATTTACAGCATAAAAGCCAAAATTGTGCACTCCTGAAAAGAGAAAAGGAGTTCTGTTTTCCTGTTTTCAGAAACAGGCACAGAGCCAAATTAATTTCTTCTAAAATTGAGGTGTGTATTACATGGTCATTAAGTCTGAGCTCAGAAATGAAGTTGACAGCTAAATTATAGGCAAAAGTCATGGTTAAGTACAGATCTCATAGCCTTTACTTGGGGATCCAGGTATGGAGCTATTTCAGCGTTTGATGTGTTAATCTGATCCTGCTCACCTCACCCTGGTGTAACTCCAGATGAAGCCTGAGAAATCAATGGAGAAATTGTATGTAGACAGGATTCAGCAGGAAGGAGAGCAGGGCAGTGTTTAGGGCCCCTGGAAAGATAGCAGGCTTGAATTGGGGCTTTGATATTAACATCAATTAAGATTGACTAGCATAACAGCCAACAGCATTCTCATCCTGCATTTGTAGATTGACCTATGTGTCCTGCAACTACAAACTGAGCGAGCACAGGCAGCCTGTTCTTCAGCTATGGTAAATAACTGGTTGATCAAGTTTAAAAAAATAGTACACAAACAAATGAGAGAATAGCATACTGACAATTTGTAAGTTCAGCAATCAGACTAAGTATATTGCTTTTTAGTTTATGATATTTTATTTATTTTTGAGACAAGGTATCTTTTCTGCAGTTGCCCACATTGACCTTGAATTCCTGATCCTCTTGCCTCAACCTCCTAAAAGACAGGGATTACAGGAGCCACTGTGCCCTACTTATTATTTTATATTTATATTTCATTTCTATTTGCATTCTTAGCAGGAGTATTTGTTAGAAAATAAAAATACAGGTAGATACAGCTAAATTTGAATTTTCCAGATAAGCAATAAAAAATGTGATAGAAGTATATTTCCTTCAATATATAAGACATAGTATGCTAAGAAATGATTCATTTATTTTCTGAAATTCAAATTTAACTAGGCATCCTGCATTTTATCTGGCACCTCTAATTCTCAGTGAAGCATAGAAAATGGAAAAGTGTGAGGTTTCAACTGGAGATATTAATTATTGAATAGATCAGATGAGATTAGTTTGTTGTTTCTTATACAGATAATACATTCTAATTCAGAAAAATTGGAGAAGTTCAGTCTAAAAGTAAAATATTTTTAAACAAATGATGCAGTGTAGGACAAAATTATTGTAGAATCCAGTTTAATCAACAGGCACTTAAGAATATTTATTGAAAAAATCAGCAAGATAAATTGTCATACATGGCAGGGTTGTTAATTTCAATTGAAGTTAAGATGATAATGAGTTTTTCCTTAAAGACAATAAATAACATTTAAAGTCCTTCGGGTGTTGGACAGTAGTGTAGAAAATAAGACATAATAAAAGGTGATTAGACAAACATCAATCAACAATTTCTTTTTGAAATTAACACAAAATAATAATAATAAATATAATAGTATCTAATAGTTTATTGAACCCTCTGTTTATACATTTGGGTTGCACATTTTGCCAAGCATTTTATATGGCTCATCTCTTTGTTTTTAACCCTCAGAGTATCCCTATGAGAAAGATATTCCTACTTTCTCTATTGTATAAATAAAGTCACACAAAAGCAGAAAGGGACTTTCAAGCTACATTTAACTAATATTATAAAATTCCAAGCTCTTAGCTAGTACATATTACCAACCCCCACATGCAAAATATCAATCTGATTTCTATTTGAAAATAAGAAATAGGTTAAATAAAAGACTTGGTAGCCAACATTGGAAGACTTAGAAACCAGAAGATATGTACAAGTACAGGAAATTTAAAGAAAGAAGAAAAAATAAGAATCTGCAGTCTATTT
This sequence comes from Marmota flaviventris, assembly GCF_047511675.1. Classification (NCBI taxonomy): domain Eukaryota; kingdom Metazoa; phylum Chordata; class Mammalia; order Rodentia; family Sciuridae; genus Marmota; species Marmota flaviventris. The sequence goes on from NC_092504.1 coordinate 106,392,173, forward strand.
TCTGCTTTTATTGAAGATTAGCCTGACCATGAGTTGACTAGAATCTCATGCGAATCTTGTGTGATGGAAGGGAAACTATACTCTTCTTGCATAGTTTGCAAATGCTCCCAAAGTGAATAAGATAGGCTCTCCTAGTAGAGAACCACTGGTTTGGACAGATGCATAATTCTAACAGATACAAGTGATTCATTAGGCCGCCATATGTTGGGAATATTAATTGAGACATAGGGTTGAATGTGGCAGGATTGGCACTGTTGTCATTAATTACCACTCTGCAATTTGGGTGGCTACCAAGGACTCATTGGGCATGGGTAGAGCACATGTTAGGAAAACATCCTTTTGTAAAAATAGAATACTTTATTAAAGTTGCTAATGGCTTAGTCAACTGTACAGTGTAAGGGAGATATAAAATTTGAATATCCAAAGCAATCAAGACAGGGAAGAAATAAACATCTATGTATAATAGGATACTATTTTACAAGGTGTATATTTGCTTTGAAATAAGAACTTTAGTGCCTTTTATAATTCTTAATTTACAAACTTATAAAGCCACAAAATGATTCTGTTCCTCTGCTTACAACTAGGCATGGTCACAATTTTATGATGTGTAAATAAACAAACAGAATAATATACAGCAGATTATAATTCTTATAGTAACCTTAAGTGTTTTGTGAAACTTTATTCCAGTTACATATATTTGTGTACATAATCATAATATAAAATGTATTATTACTTATTCTGAATCACACCCAAAAAAGTTAGGAAAAAAACGGTTTCTCCTCTTTGCATTCATTTGACTTTCCAAACTTTGTTTTATCTTTGCCTCACCTTTTTCTTACTTATTTTAAACCATCCTCCCTTATTCTGTTGACTGTATTTTCATTAACATATTAACATTCTTAAGTTCTTTTTGGAGCCAGGCAAAGTAAAAATAAATAAATAAATGAGGCAAAAGATGTGGAAAAATGGAGAGTGCAATTGTTCATCAGTTTCTTTCTTTTTTTTTTTAAGAGAGAGAGATTTTTTTTTTTTTTAATATTTATTTTTTAGTTTTCGGCGAACACAACATCTTTGTTTGTATGTGGTACTGAAGATCGAACCCCGGCCGAACGCATGCCAGGTGAGCGCGCTACCGCTTGAGCCACATCCCCAGCCCTTGTTCATCAGTTTCTATGGGGACAGGTTCCAGGACCCCATGGATACCAAAATCTGCAGATGCTCAAGTCCCTTCTATAAAATGGCATAGTATTTACATATAACCTATACACATCCTCCTATGCACTTGAAGTTCTCTCTAGATTATTTATAATATCTTATGTTAATAGTTGTTATACTGTGTTTTATGGACTAACTACAAGGAAAGAAATCCTGTGTGTATTTACTACAGATACAATTTTTTTTGGAATACTTTTGATCAGCTGTTGGTTGAGTCCAAGAATACAGGATCCATGGATATAGAAGACTGACTACATTTTGGAAAAGGCACATAGGTAGTATTTCATTGATTTATTCATTCATTCAATAAATATGTATTGGGCTTTCTAACTGACAAAATGCTAAAGGCATTAATAAGCAAAACATACCTAGCTTCTGGTCTCACAGATCTTAGAATCTACTGGAAGAGTCTAAGAATCTTAGAATCTACAAGTGAATAAATAAATAAGTTTAAGTTGTGAAAGTACAATGAGGAAAGAGTCTTTGGTGGCCGAGACTAGACTACAGGCTCTTTTGAGCCTAGGGGTACTCGAGGTGTGTCTCATTTCCTTTGGGTTCACTATCTAGCACTGCTCCTTGTATATAAATGCTTAAGAAATGAGTGAATTATTATGATAAATTTGGTGATGGTGAGAATTAAGAGATTAAATTGAAGCAATAGAGTAGATGAGAGAGAAAGCACAATATTAAACAGAAACAATGCATGTAATAGGAAAATATTGAATTATATTTCTTATAATCCTTCCTTTCATCTTTTAGGAATGGCGGATTCCAAGGACAAGATTTTGTTGTGCTAAATTGATTGGTGATGGATGAAAACATGAATAGAAAAATGGAGGAAGATTAAATTATTTTCTGTAAGAAAAATTCTAGACATCATCTGTGGGAATGACAGAAAAGAGCTAGCATAAGAAGCAGCCAATGTGAACAAAAGGGGACAAGGGTTAAGAGGAGCTATGGTGGAGAAATAGGGAGAAATGGAAAAGGTGTCAGTGGAATGGTGAATGGAACTTTGGGAAAACATAAGAGCATTTAAAAAGAATCTTTAGGAAAATGTTCTGGGTAAAGTGTAAAGTAGTATATGTATACTACTATATATAGTAGTATATATAGTATATATAGTAGTATAATAGGTTTGCATATTTAGATACATTTACATATTTATACACACACACATATATATATATATATATATATTTTTTTTTTATTTATTTCTGTGTCCTTATGACAACTGCCACAAAATCCAAAATCCACATTATTTATTTTATATCTTCGGAGAGAACATTTTTCCTCTTTCTCTCTTCTGAATCACTCTCATTTGTGTGCGTGTGCATGCATGTGCATAAGTGTGTGTGTGTGTATGTGTGTGTGTGTTAGATATAACAAGGCCAATTCTGTGCTAGATGAAGGTAGACCCAATAAAGACACCTTTATGTAGAGAAGTGGAGCTATATGATGGAAAAATAGCAGGAGGTTCAAAGGTAGAGTATGCTCTCCAATCTGTCCCAGAAGGGAATGGATATCAGTGGATATATATGTTCCAACTTGCTGTTGAGAGTATGGGGCAAAGAAAGCTATTGAGATACAGATATCAAGTCACTGAAAATGAATATGAACAGTATTTAACTTACGTAAAATGATCTATGTCATCTGTCAGAAGTGTTGACTGTGAGTCAGGGATTTTGAAAAAGTCTGGGACAGCAACTTCTAATAATTAGCAACTCAAAAAGTCATCAGAGGATGAACTTTTAAATGACTCTCTGAATAATGGTGAATATTTGTCTGAAATTAGTACTGAGCGACTTTGTGTCACTGTAGCTATGATATCCCTCATCAACTAGCAACCTTAGAAAAAGTACTGAGAATCACTTGTGAACTGGTGATATTTGTATTTGCTTTGTTTCTGTGACTGTCACCAATTCAGTTGCTATGAACTTGAGTCCTGGGTATTGGATGATATACTGTGATTCATTTTTCAGAAGTTATTGAAAAGAATTATTAATAACAAAAAAAGGAAGAAAGAAAAATAAAAAAGTACTAAGAAAGTAGACATGCAAAAAGTCCAGGGCATGGGTGACTGCTCCGGTCTGAATGTTTGTGTTCTCCCAAAATTCATAGGTTGAAACCCAATCTACACAGCAATAGTATTAAGAGGTGGTGACTTTAGATGTGATTAGGTCATGAGGGTGGGGTGCTTATGAATGGGACTGCTACCCTTAAAAAGAGGTCCAAGGGAGTGTGTTTGCCCCTTCCACCATGAGAAGATGCAGCGATAAGGTGCCTTCTATGAGGAACCAACAGTCACTACAAAAAATTTACTTTGTTCCCAAATCTGCTGTTTGAGTAGGTTAGGTGGTGACATCTTGACTATGCTCAGCCTCTGCAGGGGTGGCTCAAAGGCTGGGACTGGGAATCAAATAGAGATTTTTTTCACTTCCATGATTGGTAGTCACTCTGTATATTAGCTGGGACCTTAGCTGGATTCAACCAGAACATTCAGACGTGGACTAGGGATGTGGCTCAGTGGTAGTATGTTTGCCCAGCATACACAAGGCCCTGGATTCCATTCTTAGCACAAGAGAAAACTTTTTAAAAAGAAAGAAAGAAAACATATAGACATGGCTTCTCTATGTGGCCTATGCTTCCTCACAACATGGAGGCTCCATTGAAAAGGCAAGTATCCCAAGAGTGGGCAAGTCAGGTGGAAGCTATATCACATTTTATGGTTGAGCCTCAGAAGCATCATTTCCTTGCATTTTATTCACTGGGGCAGTCACATGTGTCCACCCAAAATCAAAGGACATGAGTAGAGAAATAAACACACTGAGTCTCTTGTGCTACATTCTTTCCATCTAAACATATCACAAGACCTGCTTAGTTTCAAGGGGAAAAGACTCTTCTTTATGGGAAAATGGTAATGCTCTATAGGAATACCTGATCCTTGGAATATTGCTTTGGCTATTATTAGAGAATACAGTTTACCACATTCTACAAACTTCTTTTCAAATATAGTAAAGTTATGAAAAGTAAGGTCCAATTTCATTTAGTCACAGAAAAAAGAAAATCTAAAACTTTCACAAGTAAGAGCACAGAAAAAATCATTACCTTTCTTCAGCAAATCAAATTTCCAGAGGTTCTGCGTCAATAGGAATTTTATTCCAGTAGTCAAAGGTAGAGTTTGACCCTACAATTTTATGGGTGCATCTCAGAAGAGAATCTGAGGATATAAGGAAAATTCTATTCTGTTTGAAGCTTATTTTAGAAATAAGTAACCAATGAATCACTAAATAGCTTATGGTTATGTTTTTATTGACTCATGACTCATCATGTGCTTCTATTTTTTGGCAAAAATAATGCCTTTCCTTGTAGGTGATTTGCTCTATTAGACCTCATGCAGAAAAAGAGTTCTTTGCTTTATGTTTTACTCTGACTAGGTAATAACCTTAGTCCTGTTTTGGAGAAGTGACTAAGATGCTCAGTTGGGAAGATACTTAATTAAGTGTTCAAGCTATATGAATTCCATTTATGAGCTTATTGCTACTCATACATTATTATCTAAAAGAGTTACTGTTCCTTATTAACACATAGAATTAGCTGTGAAGACCTAGTCCACCCAGGACACACAAGCCACCAAAGGGAGACCATGGATCTATTCTGGGAAGTTGTGCTCAGGATCAGGAAAATGAACCAGAAGAACTTTGAAGAGTTTGAGCATCTTTTTGCACTGTCAAAAGCAGAGGGTGACCCCCACATCACATGACTTTGTTCTTTTATTCACTTCATTTCCTCCCCCATTGAGAGTCCTACTTCTAGTTCAACTGTTAGCATCTCCAGAAATCTATCTGGAACCTTGCCCTGTTTCTCCAACATTATGTACTATAAGTTCATCAGAATGAACCTGATGAACTACTTACTTTTATAAATTCGATATATGCAATTAAAAATTTAATATAGTATTTTATATATTGTCTCCCTATGTCTCCTATCTCTGTCTCTTTCTTCCTGTCTTTTAACATTTAACACAATAGTTTGAATTAGTCTTCCTTTTGATCTCCTACTGCAGAGATTGGTAATACTTGCCATTGTAATCCAAAACAAGTCCTGCCTGACAGTCCTGGGCTTTCCAATACTGACTTTATGTTAGAATCATGCAGAGTACTTTGTCAAGATACTGATCACTGAAACTTACCCTGGACCCAATGATTATAGAAGAAGCAGAGGAGAATTCTACATTAGTCTTACTTGGAAATTAGACCTGCCAATGTCTTCATATAAAATTGTGAGAGAATTTATTACCAAAACATATATGAGCTCCTTTCAAACAAACACTGGCAAGACTTAGGAGCACTGGTTTAGGGAATGTACTTTTCCTGGACAAAAAATAAAAATAAGTTATGCAAAAACAAATGAATGCATAATATATCACATCACAATAATAGGACATGATAAAAAATTTAATAACTTCACTTTTTGGTGCTCCTTTTCAGGCTTTCACATTTATTACAGGGAAGGCAAGCATTGATAAATATTACTGGTGATACAATTCTGACATAAACTTTTGACTACTACTCTTTCAAGTTTCCAAATCAATGTAACCTAAAAGTAACCTTATAGCTTAAACTGATCTATTTTTAAAGACAATTTATGCATTTATAACTACTTACTTTTATAAATTCAATATATGCAATTAAAACTTTTTAAATAAATTGTAGGGCTGGGGTTGTGGCTCAGAGTTAGAGTACTAGCCTATCATGTGTGAGGCCCTGGGTTCAATCCTCAGCACCACATAAAAATAAATAAATAAAATAAAGGTATTTTAAAAAATTAATAAACTTAAAATAATTGTATGTTAATGCCAATAAAGTGCAGTAAATGTCATCTCTCATCGGCAGCCACAGATTTTATTAGTAAATCTGTCTTTCGTAAACATGCTACATTGATTTTATTAAGCTTATTATAAGTAAATATATGTTTCATCTTACATATTTCACTTATTAACAAATTACAAATCTGTATTTTATATGCAAGTATTTCAGATAAGTTTTCTTGGAGGGGTGTGAAATTAAAATATTTGGAAAAAATCTTGAGTAGCCACTGATTTAAGAGACTGGGATTACATGTATCGATTTTCTCTTCTCTTTTCATGCTTATTACAAAGTCGTGTGTGTGTATGTGTGTGTGTATGTGTGTGTGTGTGTGTGGTTTTGTTTTTTTGGTACTGAAGATTGAACCCAGAGGTGATTTACCATTTGGTGGTACATTTACCATATGGTGATATATCATAGCTATATCCCCAGCCCTTTTTTATTTTGTATATTTATGCAGGGTCTCAGTTGCCCAGGCTGGCCTTGAACTTGTGGTCCTCCTGCCTCAGCCTCTCAAGTAGCTCAAGTAGCTGGGATTACAGATATGAGTCACTGCTCCCAGCTTACTGAATATATTCTTCTGCTATATTATCTCTCACCAAAAATATTGCAATAATCCCTTACTTGTTTGCCCTCCCTTTAATATGACCATCAAATTTTCTGCGTCTCGCTGCCATGAGAGTAAAATTTCTAAAACCTTGATGTGGCAATGTCACTCTCCTGATTAAAAACCTCCAATGTTTCTTCACTGCCTAAAATAAAGCCTGAACCCATTTGCTTAGCATTCAAGACCCTTCAGCTTCCCTTTTTTAGATTTCTACCCCCCCATCCCCACCCCCACCTCCAGGCCCAGCATCTGTCACAAGTGTCCTTGGCCTCAGCCTCCTAGGGCTCTATTCACATTACCGTGATTCACACATGTTATTCCTCTACCTACAATATTCTTCTCTCTCCCCTTTCTTCCTTAGGTCTACCTAAAGAACATAAACTCATTCTTCAAAACCCTATTTAAGTGCCACTTTCTCTGTGAGGGTTTCTTTGGTCTCCCCTTAAACCATTTTATTTATGAGTCCGTTTCTCTTGCTACACCATGAACTCTGTAGAAGCTTGGACTAGACTCTAACTTAATCCCATACAGTAACTCCAGAAATCATAAGACAGTAGAGAGTGGATCCTCAGTATTGGTTAAAACAAGTTATATAATAATTTTCAAGTGTCTCTACTACCTGTCCTTATGGTGAGGATTTACAAACTAATTCTCAGTAGGAAGCCATCTTAAATTTTGGTAACGGTACTGGAGACAGTTTCAAGTATATTATTACCTAGATATTACCTAGAGTCCCCAAGAAACTAGAGACAAAGCAGCCAAACAAGACATAACCCCTTGCTGCTTTTCAAACACACTTTGTTGGCTATTGTAATGAGAAATACATATGGTAAAGAGACTGTGCTAGGAAAATCAAATTACCAAATTCAGACTTGGAAGTGTGCATTTGGCATTTCAAAAAAGTTCTCTAGTTTTATATGGAACTGTGTTTTTCCAGAAAACCAACTTCCTTTTTAGTAAGGTACAATTGTTTCAGATATATCTCAGGGCAGATGGAAAATACCAGGGACATGTATATCAGCACTGAGAAGCATGTTTAAAATTGGAGCTAGTTAAAGTTCCTTCAAGTCTATTAAATTGCAAATAGAATGTTTGCTTGTCAATTTCACATTTTGTAATTACCGGGCTTCAGAACCTTGGATGTGCATGCAAGAGGGATAGTGGAAGCTTCTCTACTTTGCCTTCTTCTCTTTATTCTGAAGATATCAGTACTTGAAGACTCTCTACAGTGAACCTCTAGCTAAGTAGGCTAATTAGGAGGGGGAAAAGGAACTAACCATGCTAATTTTCTACCATTACATCAACCCAAAGTAATACTGTCCTCTCATGAAGTGGGAGGGGGAGCAGCAATAAGGGTTCAATCCAGATCACTTACTATCCATTAGGAATAGCATCTTCCACCAGAACATGTTAAGTCTTGCCTTGATCCTAAGGTGTAATAAGTTTAAGCACTTTTTTTCTGGATAGCTCTCTAATCCAGCACAGAGCACCACACTATAAGGTTTATGGAAGCATCACTTGCACTTTAATGGAATGGAGAAGACTGAAGTTATCAGAAGGCACCTCAGAGAGTAGAATAGTGGGGATAATGAAAGGAATACTGCAAAGAGCCCCTTAGGGAAATTGGTGGAGGAACTGTACCCTCCCACAAAAACAGGGAGAGAAAACATGCTGGAGTAGATTTAGAAGGAGAAGCTAATAAGCTGTGGGCTTCAGTTTGATTCCAAGGCCAATAGGCATTAGGACCACTTCCTAAGCAACTCAATCTCTGCCCTTTGCTGAAGCAGCAGGACTCAGACCATATTTGAGTTGGAATTGCTCCTGGGCCACAAGGCCACAGAGGAGGGATGTGGAGCTGGACGTGTTATGTAACTCATTGCTTTTACCTTGTTATCTGAAAACAGCAGTGCATTCTGTGTATAGCATGTTGAAAAGATTCAAGAAAATAAGACATGCAAAATGCGTAGAACAGAACCTGACCTAGTCAGTGCTCAATGCATGGTAGTTACTTTAAAAAGATGTCAAGAATATTCATTTGAAATATTGCCAAATTTATCTTAGCCAGGGAAGTCCACAAGCCTCTGTTTATTTAGCTTTGTCTTTGGGATTTTAACCTTGCCACTTCTAGTCTCTTCTAAATTCTTTAGGCCTGGAAAACAGAACAACTATAAATAAGTTGTGTAGACCATAATCTGGAAATAAAATTAAATTTCATTTTTTTCTTGGAGAAGGTCAGCTAATTGAAGTTTCAAACATGATGAGATATTTCTCCTTGAGAATAAATTTCCTGCCTCTACTAACACTCATAACACACTTCCTTTTTTGGGGGGGGTGGGCGGGTGTAGAAAACCCAGTCCTTTGTGAGCTATTGAATCCTATAAGGTGCTGATGTGAAAATCTCAACTTGTTCTGTTAATTCTTTCAGAAGAACTATATGCATGTCCCTTTTTACAGGCATTTTTTTTTTTTTGGTGGGATGGTAGCAGACAACTCTCACATTAGGGACCTGGGTCTTTGGTTTCTCTGTAACTCAGAAGACATCCAATATTAATGTTCTCTCCATTTCTAACATGATCGCAGCAAAGTCTTGATGGCTACAGAGTTACCCAGTGATCTAAATTTCAAAACACTTGTGAAAATAGACACTTGGCAAGCAAGATAAACTACATCAAGAATCATTTTGCAAAAGTTGAAAATATATCTCAAAACAAGATTATCTGTCTTTTACTTTACAGAATGTAGTATGTTTATATTCCCATTACTTAGAAAGATCTTCAAAAACAAAATGGAGTTATTTGGGAATTAGTTGGATATTTTATTTTAAAAAGGAAACACTATTGCCTGCCAGATATTTTGTTAAATGCTGAATGTACTTAGGACACAAAATAGACATAGATCCTAGGTTCCTGGAATTTAATTTATACATATAATTCTTCCATGAAGTTTAAACCCAGGAAGCTTCTAGGTTCTCAGGACATGAATTCTGATGCAAATAATTTGAAAGGAGCCCTGGAATCTGCAATTTCCCTCGGCACCTCAGGTGATACTAATACTAAACACCCAAATTGAAAACTCTGGAGCTGTAGATGATCTAGCCATGTCTCGTCAAGAAGAAAAGGGTTGTGGTCAGCATTTCCATAGCAGTCACTTAAAATGAAGGGACACAGATGTCTGTTACCTCCTATAGCATATTGTGAGCCCAAAGTCTAACTGTAAAACGGAGGGGGATGATTCTATTTTATAGGGAAATTTTGCATAAGAAGCAAGCTTTATGGTTACTGAGGCTCTTTCAGGCACTCCATCTTCCAGCTGTGACCAAGTCTCTTAGGACCCTTCAGTACGTGTTCAGCCTCTTTCCCAAGCCCCTTGATACTCATCCAGCTGTTCAAAGAATAAGCCAACTGAATCAACATGAGCTATATTTACCACAAGTGAAAGACTATCACTACTTGAGATAGCAGCAGGGAATTCTGACATCTGGTAGCACCAGATGATTAAGAAAAGCATTTGGCAAATCAAAATAGGTGAAGCTTAGGAAAGACAGCTGCTTCGTGGGATCAGGATTAAACCAAGCCGGTTAGAAGAGGAATTGTCTCAAATGACAGCAGACTTGCCTGATAATTTGCAAAACTGATCCTTAATTCTTCAAGGTGCTCATCCTTATAGATGCCTAGATAAAGCACCTGGTGTTACTATATTATATAAACAAATACCATATAAAATTAGATGCTCATTCAGACATTGTCTTTCTCAGCTGAAGATTTGAAAAAGAGCATTTCCTAGCAATACTAAGAAACTCTGAATGTTTTTCATCAGTAAGGTTTCTTGTGGGAAATTTAGTTTACTTATTCTTTTGGGGTAGTTTCCATAAATAAATGATGTGCCCAATACTGGTGTGAGATGGAAGGCAGTCTTCTCAAGCAAATGATCCTTCTAGAAAATGCAGAAATCCTACATACTTCTATCCTTTGGCTTAAATATTTATATCTCTGTTTGAAATGATGATGTATCTTCTGTATACCAGAGCTCAAGTAACACTGACCACGGAAAAATGTGCACTAAATAGGTTGCAGAGACCACACTGCTAAAGAGTTGAGATTAAAGGTCTGGAAAATCATCTATTGTCTAATGAGATAAAGAAGAAGGATTGGAAAAAGGGTTTTACTGAGATGCCTTAGGCTCTATGGTTAGCATTTCCACTCTTCATTCATTATCCATTCCTTGAGCAGTTCTTTCTTTAATGTCCAGAGTATGCTCCCTCCAGGGCTTAGTGATGGGGACACCAAGATGAGCCAAGCAATCCCCACACACTACTTTGCTTCTCCAGCATTTCTCAACACCAGCACACTGTGGTGGGTGAGTCACTACATAGAGAATGAAGAGGCATATCTGCAATGCTACAGTCTCCTCAAATTTTCTGACTTCTTCAAATTTCTTACCTTTTGTCTTTGTGCTAATATCCAGGAACTCACTTCAGTGAGTTGCATTAAAACACATTTATTTTTTAAGAGCCATTAAATAATTATGAAACTACTTAGTATAGCTTCAGGTGCTTTGACTAAGGATACTTAATGCCCTCAAAGACAGTTTCAACCCTAGTTTTCCCATTATTTAAATCAGTTCCTGACAGATTATTAGTAAATTATTCAAGATGAATATTAAATGTTCTAATTCCTCAACTATGGCAATAATGTGAAATTGGTGCATTATAAAACATTCTAAACCATCACTGATAGATAATTTTGAAGTGGATGTTATGCAAGGGTGCTTATTTAAGATTTGCCTCATGAATGATGGTCATTAACCAATTTTAAGAGCTCAAATTTTTTTCCCCTATGGTCTTATTTACCCAGATTTCTTTTTACCTTACTCTGAGAACTCTGTAGAAATTATTTTCAAAGTTATCTCAATAAAAGGATAGAAGCATCGATATGTGGTCTCTTTATGCATTATCTAAGTTTCCTAATATTCCAAAGCCCATTTACCACTAAAAACAATTACTATTTGCTATCTGCTAAAACTGAGCCAGGCATTGTGTAGATCTTGCATAAGCACTGATTCACCATCACATACACCAGTTCTGCCAAATAAGATTTATACCACTTTAACAGTAAACCAAGACTTAGAAGATTGAGTAATTTGGCTGAGTTTACACAGCTAGTGAGCAAAAATGCCAGATCCAAGCTACAGGGAACAAGACTCCTAAGACTACCCCCCACACACACACACACCCCATTATACAACAGTCAAGAAACTCTGCAAATACATAAGTAATTTCTCTAAGTGACCCAAAACCATAAAGAAGGAAAGACTACATACTCTCTAGAACTAGACATAAATAAGGATGATTCATTTTTTAATCTTGGTATTCAAATTCTTTATATATTTACTTATTCTTTAGCTATTTGGTCTGTCAAGTTCTTTCAAAAGATGAAAGGTGCTTGTTAAGTCATTTGATCTAAAAATATAATTTTTTCAGCTCAGATTATTTTTTCATGTTATTTTATGACTTATTGCTTTCCCTCCATATGTTCTATTTTTCCTTTTAAACTTGCTGATATCTGCTTGCTAAACTCCTAGCCACTTTATCTCTTATCTTTTAAATCATTATTTCCATTTCTTGGTATTTTTTTACCTTCATTTTATAAGGTTGTATGTTAATTTGAATCTTTCATATTATTAATTCATTTCAGCAAGGTCCATTCGCTTTTCATTTTCTCTACAGTTTTTTAAATCACATTTTTATTTACCAAATAGCTATTGAGCACCTATAATGTTCTTAGCACTGATCTAGGGTATTGGGTTATATCAATGATTAAAACAATAACTATCCCTACTTATGCAAAGCTCATAATTTGGTGGGGAAAGACAAATTGATAAGAAGCACAATGATTGAGTTAATTATATAACAGTAAGAGATTAAAGGCTGCGGAAGAGGAGGGAAAAAAATAAGTAGGGAAGAGAGTTCAAAAATGCAAGAAGGTGGAAACAGATGCTTGTATTAAATAGGTAGATTAGGCCTCACTGGGAAATGGAGATTTGAAGAAGGAAGTAAAGGAGGTAAGGTAGTTAGCAACACTGATCTCTGAGGGAGACCATTCCAGGCATAGACGACAAGTGATCTTTACTATAAGTGAAGTGTCTTGTTTGGGTTCTAATGTGGTCGGAAAAGAATGGTAATGGGAAGATAAATAGTGGAAAGGGTGGAGTGGATTGGCTATGGACTGTAGCCCCCTCTAGTGGCTCTGTTCTCAATGAAATCCGGAGCCATTGCAACATTCTTGGGCTTAAGAGTCATGATATGACAAATGTTTTAAAAGGCTCACCCTGTCTACTCTGTTGACAACAGATTCTAGAGGTGAAGTATTGAATGAGGGAGACCCAGTGCAGTAATTCAGGTGTAAGATAATGATAGCTGGGACCCACAAAGTCACGTAGGCAAAGACATATTCTAGTTACAATCCATAGAATTACTGGCTGACTGATTATGGAAAACATGAGAAAAAGAAGAGTTCAACATGACTCCAAGGTTTTCTACCTGAGCAATTAGAAAAATGAACTTATCTTTAACTGAGATAACAAGAATTCAATTTGGATCACACTGAATTTCAAGTAACTATTGAGTATTTAAGTGGAGATGTCAAGCTGGAAATTGAATATTACTTTTCTATGATGGCTGTCACACATTACCATAAACTTAATGATTTACAACACAAATTTATTATCTTATGTTGCTGTTGGTCTGAAGTTCAACATGGGTCTTATTGGACTGATGTAAAGGAACTGGCAGGGCTGCATTTCTTTTGGAGGTTTAAGAGAAAAGCAGTTTCCTGATAATTTGGGTTGTTGCAGTATTTGCAGTTGTAGAACTGAGATCCCTGTTTGCTACGGCTGTTCTCTGAAACCACTCGCAACTTCTTTGGTTTTACTCACCCTTTCTCCAACATTGAAGTCAAAAATGGTAGGTGGAGTCCTTCTTGTGTTTCAAATTTTTCTCCTTCTTCTTCCATCTCATCTGACTCCTTTTCTCTGCCTTCTTTTTTCAGTCTTAAAAACACATTTGATTATGTTGGGCACACCTGGCTAATTCAGAATGCTCTCCCCATATAATTTCCCTTTACCTTGATCACCTATGAAAAACCCCTTATTCACAGGTTCCAAGGATTAGGGCAGTGAAATCTTTTAGGGAGCCATTCTTTTGCCTTCTCAGACATATAAACATGAAATTCAAAAGAAAATTTTAGACTGAGGGAGTTACCAATTTGATGTAGTTGACATACAGGCGAGTTTCATAGGAGAGGTGATTTAGATAAAGAATACAACAAAGGTTTGCTCTGGAAGAATAGTGTCCATTGAAAGAGGCCAAGAAGAGACAAAAGAAAAAACAAGTGTATTAGTCCATTGGTATTTAATCCAACAAAAATACTATAGACTGTGTAGATCGTAAATAATAGAAATGTATTTCTTACTCTTAGCAGGCTGAAAGTCTGATCTTAAGGTACCAGAATGGTTGGGTTGTAATGAGGACCATCCTCTGGATTACACATGCTGTCTACATGTTTTATCATCACATGGCAAAAAAAGAAGATAGTTCTCTAAAGTCCCTTTTATAAGGGCACCAGTCTCCTTCATGGGGGCTCTGCCCTCCTGGCCTAACTACTTCCAAAAAGCCCACCCTTCAACTATCATTACACTGAAAGTTAGGATTTCCACCTATGAATTTTGAGATGGCATAAATATTCAGTACCTTGCAAACACATTGTGGTTTTCTGCAAATGGATTAAATGCATTCTATTATTTTTTTTGGTCTTAAAAATCCTTTGTTTTCTTCCAGTATTTGTTGTGATTTAGATATGAGGTGTCCCCTAAAAGCTCATTTGTGAAACAATCCAAGAACTTTCAGAGGTGAAATTATTAAACTATGAGATTTATACACTAATCAATGAATCAAACCACTTGAATGGATTAACGGAGTAGTAATTATAGACAGGTAAGTTATGGCTAGAGGAGGTAGGTCACTGAGGACATGTCTTTGGGATATATATTTTTTCGCTTGTGAGAAAAGGTCTCTCTCTGCTTCCTAGCAACCATAACCTGAGCAGCTTCCCCCACCATGCCCTTCCACCATGACATTCTGCCTCACCTTGGGCCCAGAGCAATGAAGTCACCCATTATTGGACCCCTAAAACCATGAGTCACAAATAAATATTTCTTCCTCTACATTGTTCTTGTCAGATCTTTTGGTCACAGCAATGCAAAAATGAGTAAAATACTAATTTTATCTTCTTTTAGAATTGTCATTCTTTTATTGTAGCACACTTTCATTACTACTAGTAATTCTCCTTTAGTAACAGACATCTGTTATTATTTTGCTTGGTCTTCTTCCAGCAATGTGCTGAGCCCCTTTTAAAAAAAAATTAGTGCCACTTAGCATCCTCACGCTGTGGGACATCATGTTTACCTCAGCATCTATGGAGACAATTCCAGAAATGGATTTTCAGATAATGAAATTAAAACAAAAGTTTCTTTTCCAATGGAAAGACAAGTACTCAAACTGGGGTCTTTCTTCACATATGAAGGGGATCTTCAAATTACTCTGGGTGTGAAGGAAAGGTAGAAGAAGATTTCATCTAACCCTATGAAACAGGGTCAATTTAACCCAACACGGCAATGCCCATGATGGCTACCAGCAATTTTGGCACCTTCAGGCCTTCCCCAAGGATGACCACATCATAATAATCCTGTTCTGAATTTAGTCTCCAGTTGACTTGACACCCTCTTCGCAAGGTTGGTGGTCTTCATCCTAGCTTCTCATGAAAAGGCAAAACTCTTGGGCCCCCATTACCATTTGTGTATGATAAACAGTTTAGCACCACACATACTTTTTCTTGTCAGTGTGGAATCAACAAACAAAATCACAAAAGCTTTAGTTTAAAGCTTTCAATTGGCTTTATTTGCAATTCTAGAATTAACACCTCATTCTATAGAAAAGAATGGGTATTCCCATGACCTGAGCTGAGTTGGTTGACTTTAGGGACAAAAAGGAGTGAGTTAAGCAGAAATGAGGAACAAAATGGTTGTTTCAAAATTACTTTCCTTATAGAGTTAAAACTGAGAGAACTTTTTTAGCTCACCAGTTAAGGTAAACTGGGCCACTTTGGGTTAGTTTCTGTGAAGCTCCTGGGTTTGGTTTTGTTTTGTTAAACTGGTGTGTTTCAGATTTCAGTATGATTACATGCACCTAGCATGAGTGAGTCCGTCTGAATTGTTCTGCTCTGCTCTGCTAGGCATAGCACAAGAGGCTAGTCCCAAACAACGGCCTCCTACAAACTGCATTTAACAATGCTAAGGAACTTAGACTTAGCGGCTGGTCTACCACCAAATCAGTGCTAAGTCACTCAAGCAGAGAAAGGAAAACAGATCACAGACAAATATGGAGGCTGCTGTCCTAGTTTGCAATTTTAAAATAACACTTTTCCTGGTTGCTCATTAAAACTATTTTTTTTAAAAAGCCTTGCACTTCAACATAACACATGTATTACATGTAGAAAAACATGGGGACTCTTGTCTTGATTATGATCCCCAGACTGTCGCAGAAGATGTGTCTCCAGAAGAGTCTGAGGAGTTTTCAGAGGAAAGAAGGGACTCGACTCAGACCAGTGGAGTCCTTGGCATGTATGACAGAAAACAATTTCAGCATGCACCACTCAGAGGCATAGACAGAGGAAGTAGATACACATTTGAAGAAGGATGCCGGCCATCTCAAGAGTGAGAGATGCAGTGGGGGGGATTTCCAGTTCTTTTAAAGATAACTCAGTGAGAGGTGGTTATGCAACAGTATGCAGAAATGATATCAGTCTGGTGATCTCAAGACAGGTTTTAGTGGTCTGGTCAGTCTCCAGATCCTTAGGCTGATGTGGTCTTTATTATTTGATCAATAGATAGTACTGGAAAGTTCCCTAAATTACAAGTTCCCCAAGATATTATATCTCTCTCTGCTTAATCTATTTATTGGGTCTTAATTAATAGTGCACAGACACGTTCGTTCACAGATTTCTCAGGAGTTCTGGGAGTAATAGTCCTGCAAGAGAGACAGGCTTAGAGAATGACATGCCTGGAGAAATATGCAAGGCTTCCAAATTGAAATTAGCATTCCTTGTCCTTCCTTTTCCTACTTTGTCCTTCCTCTTCTATTCTACCTCAAGATCATGCTTGGGCTCAAAATTACTTAGGAGTACATTGAGGACACAGATCTACAAGGACACATGGTGCCTCTTCTTCTGGAGCCCCTAGGGATGCCTGAGAATGGACCTGCACTCGCCTAGCTCTGAAAGGTATGCTTACCTGGCCACTGGGTTATTCTCTACACTTGAACCTGAGCAGGCAGACACACCACCAAAGTCCCCTGAAATGAGTTGGCAACAGAAAATGGCAATGGCTTGAGGGATCTATACTTCTCAGACTTTGACAGGTTTCCCAAATGAGGACCCTTCCCAAATGATGGCCCTGGGAAACTGCTCTTTACCTGAAAGGATAATGCATTTCTTTTAATTTGTGTGGAATCTCTACACAGGATAAGTCCAGGTCCATTCCCACTAAAATCAACAAAGCCTCATTTCCTCTAATCGTACTATTGGATTACTTGCATCTATCTCAATCTCACTGTGATGCCCCCACAGGAAGGCAGATCCTAGTTATGTAGGCCTGAAGCTAATATGATCAGAAGAGGATGGGCTCTTTAATAAAAAGAATATAAAATTATAGATGCAAAATTAAGGTTAATATTGATTTGGAATGAGAAATAATAAACAACAAATTGATGGTAGCTTGAAGATTCAAACCCTTATCTTTTAAAATTTCTTTAAGGCAATTTGTAAAAAAATTCTTACTTAAAATTCTTCCTGGTGGTGCCCTGATTCCTCCTCATCAATAATATTCTGTAACTCTGAAGGTTTCCATTATTTAAAAGTTTAAGCTTCAATTAAAACCTCCTCTGCAATTTGTGATCCCTTCTGGTCCAATTTCCCTTGAAATCAAGAAGCTATTTTCCAACTTGAAACTTACCATTGCTGGAAGGTAAATTCTACAGAACCAGCTTAAATTGTTTATTCTTGATTTGGGGCCTCATTGAAAGAAAAGTTATTAGTTAGGTTATTAATAACTAGTTGACAAAACATATGGGTTAAATACTCTCTAATCTAATTTCCAAGAATGGGCAGGGAATGGGGAATATATGTCTTTTGCTCATTTATATATAGAACTTGGGGTTGGAGTTGTAGCTCAGTATCAGAGCACTTGCTTAGTATATGTGAGGCACTGGACTCAATCCTCAGCACCACATAAACACATAAATAAATAAAATAAAGGAATTGTGTGTTAGAGTCTGTAAACAAGTCAGGATGGTGCCTGGCATTTTGCTAGAGAATTGTTAGAGTCTGTAAACAAGTCAGGATGGCACCTGGCATTTTGCCAGAGGGAGTGGTTTGTGAAGTAACACCAGCGAGCCATTAAGTGTGGAGATTCCTTATTGGTTGACTACTGTATCTATTTTATGTTAATTAGATAAGCTGTGTGGAATATATATACCCCTCGGGTCCTACAATAAACGGCTTCCACTCCTGCTGTATCAATCTACACAAGTTGTTCGTCACCCCTCGGTTATTTTGCTGCAGCCAGGCTGCGTGCGGCAATTGTTTCCATATATGGAACTTATGGGCCCTTTTTCCTATTTATCTCTGAATTTCTAGCACTAAGTAAGCAAAGTACCTAGCCTATATATTAAAGAATTTTTTTGAGTGAACAGTACAAAGACTGATTATTTGATATGTATTTCTCATTGCTTTACAAAAAAACTTAATGATAAAAAAAACATGAACAATGCACAACTTAACAATAGCTTACTGAAATTCAGTGTAAGAAAAATGAGTAATAAACCACTGCAGAATTTCCTTCAGAATTATTAAGTGAAAAGACAAAATAACTTTTTCCAATATGTCTCCCTATTAATAAAATTAGCATCCTTTTAGGATTTGTATTTGGTGGTCTTTGATTTTTCAACAAATGAAAAATAATTTGGTGTCTTTGCTTCAAGCTCTTAATTTCAGTCTTAACTAGAAAGTAGAGATTTCATTATACTTAGATCATTGTTCTGTTCTTTTACTTTTCGTTTATTATCTGTGTTATATATTTCAAAAGTATTAGAAAAATATTAAAATCAACCTTTGTTTGTGGGATTTTCTTTTTTTTGGGGGGGGGGTATTAATTTGTACCTTGATTTTTGCTTTGTAGACACACAAAAAAATAAAAATTATTTTTCCCTTTCCCTTACACAAGAACTTAGTATCTCTAAGAAAATGCCTACATGGATTTTACAGGTAACATCAATGAGTGGAATAAATGAGGTATTTGTGAGAGATGAAATGGAAAGTTCTTTCTAACCAAGGCAGCTGCTACTCAGCTCCAATTCTGAGGAACACAAGCCCACCATTTCCACACTCTACACCTTCCAGTTTTCCATGAACAGCCAGAAATAAGGATTTTAAAAAAAAACATTGGTTAAGTAATTCAATTTAACAACAATTTTAAAAAAATACAGGCCAAACAAAATACATCAGTGGGCACATTCTGTCCACAGCTGCCAATTTGTAACATATGGTTTAGTGACTATAAATTTCTTAATCCTAGAAGGAACTAAATTTTTATTTTGTCTTATTATTCTGTACAAAAACTTTTTAAGCCTTCTCTCCCTTACTTGAGGGCTCAGGAGCCTATGAAAAATAGGATGGAATTATCTCAGAATTCAAGGATACAAAGACAAAAATTGGAAGGATTTAAAGATAAGAAAGTAGCACAAACCCAGGAAAGATTTGTTTCATCAGATTGAGAGACAATTAAGGGCAAGAGATTTTTCAAATGGCAGAACTGAGAGTTCAGCCACCATATTATTTCCAGGAGAGGGCAGAGCTGGCTGTAGGGATGGGTATGCCCATGAAATGAACATGAAAAGGTAGAGTAATCTGTCTTCAGAGGGATCGTGTCTTATTCAGCCTGCTATAACAAAATCACCTGGGCTAGATAATTTATAAACAATAGTATTTCTCAGTATTCTAGAAACGGGGAAGTCCAAGATCAAGACATCAGCAGATCCAGGGACTAGTGAGGGCTGATTTCTCATAAAGGGATTTGGGGAGTGGCAAGATGGCACTTGAGTGAAACTCACCTGTAATCAATCATGTCCCCATAGAAATATCAATTTGAATGACTATTCAGTCCCAAAACTATCTTCCCAAGAGTTAAGGATACCAGGTGAGAGACCACAGTCTGGTTTTAGCATTATAATAAGTGAAGACAGGTTGAAGAAGGTAGAAAAAAAGAGTTATCAGAGTCACCCCTCCATCAACTCCATACAGTATGCAGAGAGGTGCCTCTGCTTGGGAAGGAAGAGAGAACTAGGCCCACGCTTGGATGTGAACCTCAGAAGCAAGCCCACCATGGTAAAACCCTCTACTGAGCAGAGCCCCATAATCTGTTTACTCCCCAGGCCAGGTCATGCCTTCCAAGTAGCTGGACCCATGTTACCCTGGTGGCCATAAAACTGCCTCCTCAGAGATGGACTTTCTTGCTGTATCCTCACATGGTGGAGGGGCAAACAAGCTCCCTCAGGCCTCTTTTATGAGGGCACTGAACCTATTCATGAGAGTTTCCACTTCAAAGACCTAATCACCTCCCAACACACCACTTTTTAATAACAACATATTGGGGATTAGGTTTCAATATACAAATTTGGGAGAAGAAGGGATAGAAACATCTAGACCATACAAAACTTTGGAGACTCAAACAATCATTTCAATAGTAAACATTGTGGCCACAGTCTGGAAACCGTTTCTAAATTTCTTCAGTTACTTTGCTTGGGTGTTTAAGCTGTTCTCCGTTCCCCTACTTCCATGGTAATATAATTTTTAGTGAGGCCCGTGGCTACCCAGCCAATGATATTCCTAAGTACCCTCACAGCTAACTGTGGCCATATGAACACCTTCTGGCCAGTGAAGAAGAAATGTGTACACTTTTAAGGCGGCCTAATCTCTCGTCTCTTTCCTTCAGTGGAAATGTGGACTTAATCCATCTTGGATCAAGAGTTGAAAACCACAAGTTGAAAAAAAAACAAAGTAATAACACCGAAGGAAATACCATCAACCCTTGACTACCTATCCATAATTTAATGTGAGAAAGAAATGTTTCTAACTTGTATAAGTGACTGAATTTGTGGGTCACTTTATTACATAAGCCTGGTTTACTCCCTAATGAGTTAAAGAGGCTTGGAGTTTTTATAAAATCCCAGGATAATATCTCAGGGATGCCTCAAAACAAAAACAAACAAGGAATATTTAAAGCCCAGGAGGATGAGCTCTGTATCTGATTTTATTTAATTATTTTTATTATGATTTTGTTTTGTTTTGGTGTTGAATACTAGGGATCAAAGCCAGAGACTTGCATATGCTAGGCAATCACTATGACACTTAGCTATACCTCTAGCCCCAGATAGTTTATTTAGAAAAATGTAATATTTACATGCCCAAATACTATGAAAGAATTCATACTGATTACATGTTTTTTGCCACTGAAAATAGAAATAAAACTGAGTGTCTTGCCTTGGCAGCTCTAGTCTTGAAACATTTAGTATTTTCTCGGATAACTCTGCCTTGGCGGGGGTCTGGGTTAGGAGTTATTGCCCATGAGTATGGTATCTGTTTATGTAATACATCTATTCCTAGATACAATTGCATCATGTTTTTATTTTTAGGCTATTGTAACTTGTTTTTATGTCTAGAGCTAACTATGGTGTGTGCTTTGGTTACTCTAGACTGTAGCCTGAGATTTTTTGAGATGAAATCTTAAAAAGAAACTAATTTACTCTCTCTCAACAATAAATGAGGCATAAAGATTTTTTTATCCACCCACTTTATCATGATTGATATTCTTAATTCTTCTTTGCAAAATGATACTAAAAATTATTTCATTTAACATATTGAGGAAATGAAGATACAAGAAAAGAGGCAGAAACACAATTCAGTTAAAAGAACCTTGTGAGGTATAACAGACCATCTGTGTTTATAAGAACTTTAACTTATCACTAGATGTATCATTTATGAATACAAACTTCAAGCTACAATGATCCTCAACACAATATTAGAATGGACATCAATGATCCCTTTAAAATATTACATAATCCTTAATAGAGCAAAAATATATTTCATGGAGTTTTGTTGTTGTTCTAAAGTCAAGGGAACATTTCCTTTTATGGTAAAATAAAACCCAGGATCTATTTCTTTCTTTTAAAGACGACTCTGATCAGTATTAAAAAAAATTGAAAAAATCAGGCAGTTTTATTTTAACAAATAATTCCTCAAAGCCATGTACTGAGAGTAATTGTATATAATAAGTAATCTATATCAAAACATTTTCAATAACAGTACAGTGTGTTTACATTCCTTGAACTTCTTCAATCCCTAAATTCTTGGACAATGTTATATAATAGGCACCATACCCAGGCAGCCCTCATTAATGTATCTGTGGAACAAATGAATGAGTGAAGGGAGAAATAAATGAGCACCTGCCAAAATTTCCACTGAGATAAACTATTAACTACCTAGATGTAGCATCATGCTTTGGTTGCATTATTTTGTTTACTTATATTTTCAGTAAAATTTTTCTTCAAAATTTGGAAGCCATGTTCTAGGGAAAGTTTGGAAAATGCCACATCTTGATCCATAAAGATAAAAGGCTTTGCATAACTTATAACCTGTACCATAACTAACAGAAATGCACTAAGCTGAAATATATCATGGAATACACCCCTAGAAGAAAACAGGTATAATATAGCCCAACACCATCCCAAAAAATAAATAAATAATTGAGCTACAAATGCAAACCATGTATGTCATTTAAAATTTTCTGCTAGCCTTGTGAAAAAGTAAACAAAAAAATAAGTGAAAGTAATTTTAGTGATATATCTTATTTAGCTGAATACATCCACATTCTAAGCTTCTATGTACAATCAATAAGATAATGTATGAGATATTTTATTTTCTGTGAACTAAGTCTTCTAATCTGTGTATTTTACACTTATATATCATGTCACAATTTGGACAAGGTATACACTTTAAGTGCTCAATAGACACATGAGGCATGGACTAACATAATGTGCAGAAAAGACTTTGGTACTTTCCTTTTACTTTAAGTGACCTCTTTATCAAAGAGTAGGGGAGAGATATAGTCCTCTGGAAGTTTTGTTTAGTTAAAAGTATTGTTAATATCCAAAATATTAAATATAAAGCATTCTAAATCTGAGTAGAAGTTATTTGGAAGGTTTGTGCATGTTAATGATACATGACCCTTAAAACCTGGAGTGGTAGGCTACATGAACCAATAAAACTCAGATTTACAAATTTTAATTAGAAATACTAAGAATTACCTCACACTTAACCTCATGCTTCTTGACACCATTAACTGAAGATATGACCTGTTCTTGACTTGAGTCTAGGACTTGGGGCTTTCTGCAGTTCTGTGAAATGAGCATGACTTTGAAACCAATCATTTATATCTCACCAATGCCATCACCTCCTCTTTTGCTAAATGAAGCCAGTAACACCTGTGTTGAGAACTTTCGTACCTCATAGGAATAAGACATGTAAATTGCTTTCGTCCCTTCCATTCTGTCAATTTGTCCCTGTCTGCCTTTCCTTTGCTCATCTTAAATGAACTGCTGTCACCCTTCCACAACTCTAACTGCCCTTGTGCAGAACTGTCCTTTCAGACCATGAACAGAGCTACATGAACACCTCCCCTAGCATCCAGCAGGCCTCACCCTGGCCTGCGCTCCCACCAGACCCCATCGCACCAGCCTCCATATCCTCCTGCTCTCCTGTATTAAAAGATAGGACAAAACTACACATCCAGAGGCAATTACCCAGTTTCTGCTTTAGCTACACCTTTTTCTTATTTTTTGAATTCCTGCTGCGTATTTTTTATCATTATTTCTCATCTCATTAGCACCTATCTCACTGGGGAGCATAGAATTAAAAGCAGTGAACACAAGTCAGTCTATTTTAGATATTAACAAGATCCTTTTAAAATGCTACGTAATAAAGGGCACTTGAACTATTGGGAAAATAATCCCAACAGAGCTATGGTTCAGAAATGTGCCACACAGGGGAGTCAAAATCAAAGAAGGTATAAGTAAAATGAGACTGACAGGGAAATGGGAGATGTCCTCCAATTCAGCACAGGAAAAGTCATATCACCACAGGCCTTTAATGGAATAGCCTAAGAAAGTGAGTAAAGTCACAAAATGCCCACGTCTTCAGTCAGCCTAATTAAGGTTTCAGACCCTCTCCAGGAAAGAAATGTGTATTAAATGTGTGTGTGTGTGTGTGTGTGTGTGTGTGTGTGTGTGTGTCAGAGAGAGAGAGAGAGAGAGAGAGAGAGAGAGAGAGAGAGAGAGATGAAGCAGGAAAAGAATCTGTCAGTCTTATAAAGGATTCTGAGTAAATGTTAAATGTGCTATTTCACATTTAACTTAAGAGAACTCTATTTTTACAAAGCACTGTATAAAATTCTAAATATTTCTAAGAATTTGGGTTGGGCAAGCCTGTCATATGTTAGGGAAATAAGGAGATTGGCCATTTCCATTAATAATAATTTAACTGAAAAAATTCCAATTTCAGTTTGTGATTTGTTGACTGAATGCTAAAATGTGAAGTATGACCTATCCTAGTAGAGTTTAGAGTCAAGAAAGGAGTAATGTAGTCCTCTAATGTAAAAAAAAAATTCACAGGCAATGAAACAAACAGAGAGCAAAATGTACACGTCCAATGTAATTTCTAACCGAGGTTGCTACGGCCACAACGCAGAGTACTGACCACTATACGATCACGGCGCGCCACAGGCACGGCGCCTAATGTAATTTCTAGATAATTTGTTTTTTCTTTCTAGTCTGCACTGGGTTTATATTGAGTCAACCTTGATTGTAATTCTATCCCTATCAGCTACTAGCTCTATAGTATACATGGAATCTGAGCCCACTTTTCTCCTTGTACAAATTGTGATTCTTACATTCAAAGTTCTGTTTCCTCAACTTTGACATTCTGACCCAATTCTATTTTCAAAAACAGTGTTCTAGAGTTTACAATTTAAAACACCCACACACACACACAAATAGAGCAGTTTTTAAAAGTTAAAAATATTGCAACAATATAAAGTTCAAGATGAAGAAAGGAGATCTTTTATTAGAGAAAATAGAAATATTAAGCATTAAAATCTTCAAATTTCTTGGAAGTCAAAACAAACAGAAAAAGAGGATGGGTTATAACCCCACTACCTGATCAGAAATAGTTTCTCCTTTATAGAGAAAATCTCAAAAAAAAATTGTTATGAGACACTTTTCTTTATGAAGATCTCATGCTCAGTGAATTCAACACCAACACTGTAAAAAATTCAATTAATTCTCCCTATAAGATCTTAGAAACCATTAATAACTGTCAACATAACTCTTAGGTTATCAGACCAGGAATAGAGATTGTGGTTTGCATTTTTACAAATGACAGAAAATAATTTTACTATCAGTAATCAACACACCAAGAAAACATTCTTGTCAAATTTGATTTTTCAAATTCCTTTTCTTCTAAGAAAGTTTTTGAAGTTGTCTAAATATGGATAACAATTTCTTTCAAAATCTAAGACTCCTATCCATATTTTTGGTTAGGACTAGAGATAGCTTTGAATGACTTAGGTTCGTCTGGACTATATGGCATTGGATGACGGATTGGCCACATTCTAGTTCCCTTATATTCTGTAAATAGCATAGAGGAAATCAAAGAGAGAAGCTATTTAAACGTTGAGAACAGAGGGTCTCCTGGTTGCCATGGCTGTCGTCTCTGAGGATAACGTTAACCCTTGCATTAAAAAAGCATTTTGTTCCATTTTAGTCTGTATGAAAATGTATCCCTCTGACAAAAGAGTCTGAATCCAGGTAGGTCTGAGTAGGAAAGAAAGGGCATAATTTTGAATTAGAATATTTGATACTGGCAAGGTTCATTATGAGATAATCTCTTTCTTTCTCTCTCCCTCTCCCTCTTTCTCTTTTCTTCATGCCTATTCTAATCTTCCAATCAATATGAAAACATAAGTATGGGGGGAAAATACTCAGTGTTTGTGAATCATTTCAGCTGAGAATATTTCCTGCTTCTCTTCTGAACCTGGAGAGAAAGCCAAAAGAAAGTTGAGTTGGGGGAAGGCCAAGTTTTAGGTATAATTTCAGGCTGATGAGAAGTTTTGATTGTAGAGCAAAAATGTAAAATAAAAAATGCTTCCCACACTCCATAAAGGTCCCAAACACATTGATATCCTAAATTATGTTGCTGTCCTGGATCTTTAAAAAAAAATCAATCAAGTACAGATTAATCTGTCTAGCCAGTTAATTTATCTCTGTATATCTTATTTTTCTTCATTTTGTATCAGAAAGATCACACTATATCTTGAGATGTTTTGTTTCAATATTATGCACCAAAGAGATGAAAAACCTCCCATTTTTTTTCATTCTATAGATTGTGTAATGTTTGTACTATTACCTTTCTTTAGTGCTCAATTTAGAGCTTAAATTTTGTGGTCTATCATTCAAATAGTTCATTGTCAAAACCTTCACCATTTCTCTCATTGCTCACTGTATCATAACCACATGACAAAATTTCCATTCTAATTAAACTCAGCTAATTCACCCAGGTTCAGTCGGCAACCAAGCAGTTTCCACTGGAGAAAAACATGCGCTCTTAGTGACTGTGTGGTTACAAAACTCAAAGGAGCAAACAACACTGCCCCCAAAAGCATGTTTATCATACAACTCTTCAAAATAGCTATTTCATACATTACTGTCCTCAGTTCTCCTACATCCCTTCTTCACTCACCCTCTCTTAGCTAACAAGTTTGTCTTATAGTTAACTAAAAATAACCACCAGCTGATAATCTCTCAGGCATCTTAGGTCTTGAGATAACCAGCCTAGCCATCTCCATACCCTCCCATTAACATGCATGAAGCATCCCTTCTCCTATCCAAGTACACCTCCTGCACTTGTGTCCTAGAGTCCTCTAGGACTGTCTAGACTCTGACTGCAAGTACTTCCTCTCTATCCTGCATCAATTACTTCTCTCTAATGAATTATTGCTGCTTATCTAAAACCTGTTGAGTATTTCCTCTCTTTATTAAAAATAACCCATCTTAAGGCCCCATCCTACTTCAGCTTCTGTCTCATTTCTCAGCTCCTGTCACAGCACAGTCCTTAAAGGTGCTCCATAACCACGACCCTACACTTAACCCCACATTCTATCCTCCACCTCTACCAGACCACTATGCCGGCTCTAATCAAGGTTACTAATGACTTCCATGTTTATACTATTCACTTTCTTGTTTTTCACATCATTGTAGAAATTGCACAGGACTGTAGAATTTTCTGGACCCTCCTTTTATTTCATTTTCATACTCACCCCTGGCTTCTTCCTCCAAACCCCAGCATTTTAAGATAATTCCCAAAATTACTTCCCTTGGTCTGTCTCCAGAACCACAGATGTATATGTCCAACCTCTATTCAATATCTCTGTAAGATCTTCTAGTAAATATCTCCAAACTGACTTGGACAAGTAGGACGATGGATTTGGTTTATCACAGACATGTCTCACCCTCAATTTTTTTCCAGTAAATGATACAACCAGCCTCCCAATTGCTACATGATAGATAATGTAGGCATTATCTATCATGCTCCCCAGTCAGTCTATCAAGTCCTGCTGACTCTATCTCCAAAACTTACCCCAAGTCTGTAACCTCCCAAATAAACCCTTTCTTTTTCTCTTTCTTCTCTACAATCTCCTCTATAATTCGCCACATGGTAGTCAGAGGAGATTCTAAGTATAAATCAAATCTTGCCACTCTGTTCCTTTAAAATTTTGAATGCTGTTCCATCACTCTAAGGTAAATCCAGACTCTTAAGCCACCTTATAAAGAACCTCACTCCTACCTACCTGTGAGGCCTCCTGGACACTTCTTGCTTCAATCATTGCACCTGCCATCTACGAACACTTCAAGTTCATTCCAAGAACAATGTATCTTCATTATAGAAATCCCAACTATTTAATTAAGGTAGGTACCCAATTGTCATATTTTAATTTCCTTCATTATTGTTAACCTTGGTTTATATTCTTCTTCTTCTTCATCTTCCTTTTTATTTAATATTTTTTTCTGTTTTGTATTAGCTGTCTTTCCACTATCACCAATAGAATATTAATTCCATGGATTCAGGAAACTTTCTTTTCTAAGATCTAGCATTAACATCTAGAATGATGCCAGTTTGGCACAAATTAGGTTCTCAATAAAAATGTATTTAATAGATGAATGATTGAATGTTTCATATATAAGCATGTTTGGATTAAAATTAACCAGTTCAGACAGAATATTTTCTTATAGATTTCAAAGAAAAAAAAATCTCTTTCTGATCTCATCAATATGAAGGTTAATAGTAACAGGTAATTATGACAATAATAATGCAACCTATTAATAATAACAGGTAATAAAAACAAATAACTTTTATTGGAGAAAGATCAGAGGAGCAGGCTTCGGTTTTTGAGGAATCCTTAGAACACTATTAAAAACAGTTCTAGAACCATAATATAAACCAGATTTATCTAGTGACCACGTCTAAGAGCTTTCTGCCTCTGGCCCAGAGAAAGTAACATGGGCTAACCTTACATCCCATCTGAATCAATGGGGAAAAGAACAGACAAATATATAAAGCAATATTTTTTCAGATACAGATAGACAAAAACAACAAAATAAATGAATTCTACAATTGCCTCAGCTGACATCCTGGAGGGAATTTCCAGCCTGCAGTAGAGAGGGGAGATCAGGTAAGCTTAGTGGTGTCCCTGATTTGAGGAGATGGAGTTGGATGCATGAGACCAAAATAGCTAAAGTTCAGAAAGCAGGAAATCATAGAGGAGATTGCTGCTGAGGGTTGGGGGAGGGGGAGAGAAGTATGGTTAGGCTTCCCTTCAAGTATTCAGCTAAGTATTGATCAGCACATCCACATGAAGAAATTATAAGAGACTAGGAAATAACCATAAGAAAATAATCGAAGAACAAACTTAAAGTTCACATAGGCCTTGAAGCAATCTGTTTGTACCAATCAGAGAGGAAAACCATTACAATTCTTGGGACACTGAGTAGTGTATTCAGATGGATATGGGCAAATTCGCCCTGAACTAAAATCTGCTCTGGTGCCACCAAATGAAGCTTGAAAACAATTCTCTAATCATGAAGTTTTAAATAATTTACCTATATCCAAGATTAAAGCCCAAGATTATTTTTAGGAATAGAAAATATATATCCATCACAGGGCAAAGTAAAAATAGTGTCTGACATCCAATCAAAAATTACTAGTCATATAAAAGAAAGAACAGATGATATAAAATGAGGAGAATAATCATTCTATAGAAGCAGACCAATATATGACAAGACAGTAGAGTTATTGAAACCACATTCCATATGTTCAAGAAGGTAGAAGAAGACTGAAGCATTTTAAACAGAGACATGGAAGATATTTAAAAATACTACAAATGAACTTTTAAAGATTGAAAAATTCAGTGTATGAGAGAGAAAATACACAGAATGGAGTTAACAACAGATTAATCATGAGAAATGTATTTAAACACATAACATTGGAAAGTATCTAAAATGAAACACTGAGAGAAAAATAATTTTATAAAGTAAATAAGAGCATCATTGAGCTGTAGGACAATTCAAGAGGCTTAACATATGTATTATTTGAGTTCCTAAGGTATGGAGGTGGGATGGAAGAATATTTAAAGAAATAATGGACCTAAAGTTCCTAAATTTGATGAAATTGATAAACTCACACATTCAAGAAGTGAAACAAACTTGAGAAGCTACCTAAAGAAATGGAAGTCTGTAATAATTCATGAATGAGAATAAGTCCTTTCTTCTGTATGCACCTTTACTGCAAAAGCATCTTTCCAAAGGTGTACAGTAGGTGGGGAAGACAGAGTATGACTAGTAGCTTTCTCCACTCTGTTGCTAAGACATTTAGCACTATTCTGAGCCTGAATAATAAGGTCATTACCTTGCACTATTCTCTGTCCTTGCTTGATACTTCTTTTAATTATATAAAATTGTTAAATTGAACTATTTTAGTACCCAAACATTCTTATTTTTTGTCATTATCTTTTGTATGTATTTGCCAATATTTAAAGAAAAAAATGGTTCATGGCATTAAGCTAAATGAAATAAGCCAGATTCAGAAATTCAAGGATCACATATTTTTATAACATATGTGAATGCTAGAGAGAAAAAAGGTGGGGGTGGGTGGGAGTTTGGGGTGTCCCGTGAAAATGGAAGGGAGACCAGTAGAGTAGAGGAAGGGCATGTACTTGGAAATGAAATTGACTAAAGTATGTTAAATGCATATATAAATACATCCCAATGAATTCACCATTATATATACTATAATGCACTAATAAAAAAAAGTTAAAACAAGAAAAGAAGGTAGTGCAAGTTCTTTTCACAGATAAGTTCATATTAAATAACATTTGATAAAATGTAACATCAGTTTATTAATAAACCCACAAATTTATAATAAAATGTCTCATAAAAAACATTGTCTTTTTTTTTTAAAAAAAAAAAAAAAAGCTTTCCATATAATTCTCTTTTTCTCTGAGAGGTTGTTGACTCCATAAGCTCTTCGTTGTGAAGCATTTGGTTCCTTCGGCCATGATGAGGAAATAACCAGCACTTTCAATATGTCATGCAGGTGTCATCAATGAGAACACCTTCCATGCAAAGTCTATATAGTATCATGATCTTTGGGCTCTTTTCTTATGCTGATTCATGAGACCCTCTTTCAGTCACCAAGTATGAGTATGTATGTGTAGACTTGGAAAGACAGCAGCCATTCAGAAGGAATCACAAATGTCAACCAAACTAGCATGAGAAATTCAACTGAGGGTGGGGGAGAGACAGAAAGAATCACTGAGTCACAGTTGAAGACTGAGAGTGAAAAGTCATCACCAAAGGAGAAACTAGGATAACTCCAGGTGACATACACAGCAAGCTTAAATCAAGGATTTACAATGCACTACTTGCTTGTACTTATATTTTTCATCCCCACAATAGCTCTAATGGCTAATGTATTATCAAAATCTTTCTTTTATAGATGAAAAAAATGTATCCAGAGAGGTTAAATAGATTGCCTGAGGTCACACAGTCAGAAAATCTTGGAGCAAAAATTCAAACCCTTGTGCATCAGGCATCAGAGCCCAGACCTCAGAGTATTAAGCTGTACTACCTCTTACTAGAAGAAGCCAGAGTCACAGGGATTTAAATGATGAACAGGCTGGAATGGTAGACTGAGCTGGACTAAGAGGTTCTTAGGGCAGTGGTAGGAGCACATACCTCTCCTACTACATATCCTTTGCCTGAAAGTGACCACATCCACAAACCATGTCCTGACAAAGGAACACAAATCAATTGATCCTAACCTTGAGCATATTTTCTTATATTATCAAATAGTAATGAGGATAATGTAGCTCTTACTTTGTAGGGCTTATTCATAAGCCATGATACATCTTTATAATAGCTATGATAATGATAGCAGTAGTTACTATTTTATTGAGTACTTTTTTATATGCCAAGAACTGTGATTCATTTGTACAAAATAGGCTAAAATCCTGCTCTGTTTCTGAGTAAAGCTTTTATACGTGTGTGTTTATCTTACTAATATGTGTAGGTTTATGTGTATATTTAATTGATATGGATTTATATTCAGAGTTATTTGTAATTCTTCTTTCTTATGGCCAGTGGAAAATTATGCCATTGCAGTTACATATTTTATATTTTATATTTTAGCCTTAATATATTTTAAAGACAAATGATGATAATTTCATTTGTAACATTTTCTTGTGTTAAGAAGTTGGCAGAAATTAATTTTTGAAAGATTGGATTTATAAAGTTTTTAAATAAAATAATAATAGAAACTAGTGAAAGTACTGTAGTCTTTATTGGAGTTAGCAAATGCTGCAAGCTTCAGAGTCTTTCACTTTTATTGCCTTTCATTCTTCCAAGTCCTCAATACTTCAAGCCATTGTCTATCAAATGTGCTGATATTTTTTTTTCTATCTTGCACTGAGGCCACCAATGATTGATGTAAAGGTCACGTGGCTGCCATCATTTCTATAGTGTTACTGAAAATGCCAAGAGAACAACTTTTTTACCCAGGCCTCAAAAGAGTTTTGCCTTGTTCTTTCATTGTCTCAGACACTTGAAAGAAATAGTTGTCACATTTTTCTCATTGGCATCACTGTCAAGACTCAGTAGTAATAATCCCTGGGTATGTGTTGAGGAATAATAAATAATGTGTGGTATAAAGGAAAAAATAGGAGACCATTGCACTGTTTTAAGGATGATGGGAGAGAAGGCCAGAAAGGATCATCCATAGCTAATGAACAGGGAAGCCAATATGTGAACCTCTGCTATCTCAATTCCGCCCTGCTGCTTCAATAATGTCCCATGGCTTTTGTTGTCTAGCACATTGCTCATAGAACCTTTATGAATTAGACTGGCAAGAAAAAAAATTTCCCTCCAGAAGTTCACAGTCTGGGAGAAAAGGTAACACAAAGATAACTAATCACAGAAACTTGTATCAGTTTTTCTTTTCTGTTGTACTCCCAGTATCTAGAATATTCCATATTAATTTCCGAGGGCTGCTTAACAAATTACCAGTCAAGATGGTTGACAATAACAGAAATTACTGGCAGGGTTAGTTCTTTCTGGAGACTTTGAGAAAGATTATGCTCTAGGCCTCTCTCCAACTTCTGGCGTTCTTGTCTTAATGCTGTAAGTCTCCTATTCCTGCCCCTTTCTTTCTCCTAGGCTTTCTCTTTGTGTATCTCTACGTCTCTGTCTATGTCCCCAGATCTCTTTCTCCTAGCTCTTTTTCTAATACATATCCCTTTGTTGTTGTTGGTGAGAAGTCTTCAGTTTTCCTAATGATTTCCTACCTAAAGTCAAAGTATATATAATAACAAAATTTAGATAATTGAAAATGTTTGATCCTTGATATAGGGTGCCAGAAATCTAGAAATGGTCTATTGATATATTTTTTTAGACTGTGAATAGTCAAGCAGACAAAAAGCCTTAAAAAAATACTAGCAGGTATTAGGAGGGATCTTTACTTCAGGATACAAAGCAAGTAAATATCTTTCTCTAAGCCAGAAACAGAGATACTGTCTTACTCTTTTGGCATGGTAGAGTGATATTCTCAAAAAAAAAAAATTAGAGTGTTTTTACAACATAATTGTCATAGGCTAAATTTTGTCCCCCAAAACACATTGCTGTCCTAATTCACGACACCTGTGAACGTGACCTTATTCAGAAATGGTGTCTTTACTGATAATCAACTTAAGATCACTAAGATGAGTCCCTATTCAGTAACCTATGTATTTATAAAAAGGGGAAATTTGAATTCAGAAATGGATGGACACATAGAAAAACAATGGCACGAAGACACAGGAAGGAGATGGCCATCTACACATCAAGGAACACCAAAGATTGCCAGAAAACCACATGCAACTGGAGAGAAGTGGAATTGCTATGGTTTGGGGAATAATTGGATCATCTCCCAAGTCTTCATGTGTTGAACTTTCCTTCCATGGTGGGGTATCCAGAGGGTGGAAACAATCTGACCATGAGTTTAGAAGTAAGAGTCTTTAGGATTTGATAAGGTCATGGGGGTGGAGCCCCTCATGATGGAATCCCAGTTGGCTTTATAGAAAAAAGGGACAGAGACTAAACCTATACACATACATACCTGCACACCCACTCCCTCTCTTGCTATGTAATGCCGTGAGCTCCCTTAAAACTCTACCAGCCAGAAGACCATCACCAGTACCTCAACTTGGTACCTCCAGAACCATGACTTCAACCTCTTTTTTTGCCAAAATGTAGTCTATGTGTTTGTGTTACTGGTGATAGAAAATGGACTAATTCAGAAACAGATTCTCTCTCACAATCTTTGAAGGAAAGAACCATGCTGAAACTTCAGTTTCAGACTTTAACCAGAACTCAGTCCATAAACTTGCATTATGTAAGTCACCCAGTTTAAGGTCATTTATTTATGCCAGCCCTAGAAAAATTTTACAGTAGTCTTCATATACTTTTTGTTATTGGGTTTTAACATTTTTAGTTGTAGGTGGACCCAATACATTTTATTTATTTATTTTTATGTGGCTCTGAGGATCGAACCCAGTGCCTCACACGTACTAGGCAAGTGCTCTACCACTGAGCTGCAACCCCAGTCCACTTTTTGTTATTTCAGTGGTCAGAGATAAAAGAGAGAAACTCTGATCAGAGGAACAAGATATGGATTGTGTTGTTAAATGGCAAAGAAGTCATTTATTACAAGAAGAACATGGTTTTCCTTTCCTTCCCTTCCCTTCTCTCACATTTTGAAAGAAACCTGGCGCTATAGATTAACATAAGGATAACCTAACTTTAAGCTTATATTCATGCAAGTCCTGTGTCTACCCGCTATTTTCAGGAAAGAGAACATTTTTTCACCAATTTAATGAGAACATAATTTCATTTGTTCTACATACCATATTCATGCAACAACTATAGAAAATATGCAAAAATGGAGAATAAAATCCTCTTTAAGGAGTTTGTAATTATTTGGGAGCAGGCAAGGTATTGATCAAACTAAAAATCAATAAAGAGCAATGTCTAATGGATTCCTAAATTGAGCTGCATAGGGGTACTATAAAATCCAACACAAGTACAGTGGTGCATGCCTGCAATCCCTGCTACTTGTGATGCGAGGCAGGAGGATCAGAAGTTCAAGACCAGCCTTAGCAACTTAGCAAGGTCCTAAGAAAGTTAGCAAGGTTCTGCCTCAAAATAAAAAATAAGGAATGGGGATGTGGCTTAGTGATAAAGTACCCCTGAGTTCAATCCCCAGGACAAAAAAAAAAAAAAAATCCACGGTAGTGGAAAAATCTCATAGGAAAACTGTCATCTTTTAAAATTACATATTTAATATTTACAAGCATAATACACAATATTCCCAAAGAGAAATAAGCCTTTAAAATCAGCTTTGTTGTAAAGGTTTTGATTAATTCACCATCAGGCTCTTGACTACAATCATGACAGGTGTCCACACCTGTCAACAACTGCAATACCCAAGCAGGGACTCTGTATGCCCTATTATCAAAAATGGTTCATTAAGAACTGAAACCAGTGTGGTGGAGTGTTGATTATATATATTTTTCTTCATTTCAATATATATATATATATCACAAATAATGTACTTCAATAGAAGGTCTTTAGCCACGGAGATGAGTCTTGTTCCCACCTAGGGTCTAGAGCTTTCAAGAATATTGATTGAGTAGACAAAAATAAAAGAATAAAATTTGCTTCTGATATTAGCTCTTCATAAAGGAACACATTTACACTCTTAGTCACTTGTTCTGGTGAAATAAAATTTTCTTTCTTCTCGTGTTGATTAATTTCTATTGATTCTCAGTGTGTGGTCCACAATATTCTTGTCTCGCACCATTTAGTACTAGGTTGTTGATTCCCTGTAACAGGGTCCTCAGAGTCATTTGCAGAAAATTCTAAGTCTTTGCTGATGTGCTTCTTCTAAGTTTGTTTTAGGGACAGAACCATTATCAAATACATTGGGAGGAAGGCTCTGGTACTTTACAGTATATTATATGAAAAAGTGGAGGAGTTTTTTGTTTGTTTATTTGTTTGTTGGTTGGTTTGGTTGGTTGGTTTGGGGATTTGTTGTTGGGTTTTATTTGCTGATTTTTGGTTTGGTTTGGGTTTGGGTTTTGGTAACTTCAAGTCAATATCATCAGTAGGTCAAGGAGTTAACCCAGTACTTTGAGACCAGATATTTTGGAAAGTAAAGGTGGAAGATGGGAAAAGGAAAAGAGAAAAGGGAAAGGAAATCATCACCAATAACAATTAGTTCTTTTAACATTTGCAAAGCCCCATAACTTTGTTTTCTGTAATATTCTTTAATTTTAATTA
Source organism: Marmota flaviventris (assembly GCF_047511675.1). Taxonomy (NCBI): domain Eukaryota; kingdom Metazoa; phylum Chordata; class Mammalia; order Rodentia; family Sciuridae; genus Marmota; species Marmota flaviventris. The sequence goes on from NC_092504.1 coordinate 106,428,003, forward strand.
TTTGAGCTTTTACCTAGATTTTCCTAAATTATATTCATTTTGCAGCCATGGAAGTTACATTTGTATCTTTTCAGCAAGAATGACAGGAAAGTACAACCTTTTTGGAGATGAACTCAGTTGCATAAGACACCTTGATCAAGAAGCTGGGTTATTTGCTATACAGTTCTTAATAGATGAGCAACATTAGCCCTGGATTGGTGACAGTAAATACATTGTTAAATTCCATTCCTGCCTTGCGTATGAGAACAGCCAGTGTCTATTTGCTGGATGTTGGGCTGAGTAATCAGCATTTACTGATTTACTGTATCCTATAAAACATTTTTTAGTGGGGTACCCAGGATTGAACTCAGGGGCACTCGGCCCAACCCTATTTTGTATTTTATTTAGCAACAGGGTCTCACTGAGTTGCTCAGTGCCTCACTTTTGCTGAGGCTAGCTTTGAACTCATGTTCCTCTTGCCTCAGCCTCTCAAGCTACTGGGATTACAGGCATGTGCCACTGTACCCAGCTTGTATCCTGTAAAACTGAGAGATTATTTTTTAATCAGATGAAAAATTCATCATTATGTGCCAGAACTCAATAGGCTTCTACTAAGTTCCATTAAATTTAGGTCATGCTAACTAGAACTAAATAAAAGGTTCTCCTGTATGCATGACAGGAGAAAGCTCTATGTGTTAAATGAGTTCAATGTAACCAGTTCCTGGACTAAGATGCTCTAAAGATGTCAAACTAAAGTCACCCATGAAGAGCCCAGGACTGGTGCCAGCAATGGCTGAGATGTAAGGACTCTCGTTCACAAACAGGGTGCAGTTCTGAAAGAGAGACACCTATTTCTTTTCGATGGTTGCCAAGGGTAACCTTATACCCTGGTGTTGGAGACATGCCTCCCTACTAATCTGGCTCTGTGGAACAATTTTGCTCCTGAAAATTTTTGCAAATGAAAGCAATGTTCACAATGTCTTTTAACTGATAAAAGACTGAATCAAATTCAACAAAACAGTCAAATACAAGATCAATGTCACCTTTCTGTGTAGTGAAATCAGCCCTGAGCCTTTGCCTAAACTATACCTATTCAGAATTCACTGATTCTTAGTTCTACCCATTCCATTCATTGTTCAAAATAAAATTTCAAAGCCCGTATTCTTGTGCTGAACTAGGGGCTCTGGATTTGCCTTCACTGTTCTCTAGTAAGGAATACAGATGTTAAACAAGCATACTGCAAAAGCATATAAAAATCTATACAAGTCATACAAATATGCAAAATATACTACAATAAGGAGAACATGGTGTTATGGAAAATAATAATAGGGGAATGGTGTTACTGTGAATTATGTGATGATGACCTGTATTTAACCTGCCACCTCAAGGATAAGAAGTCATCTTTATGAAAGGAGAGAGAGAGGGGGGCTCAGAGGTAGAGCGCTCACCTAGCATGTGAGGCACTGGGTTCGATCCTCAGCACCACATAAAAAAATAAAATAAAATAAAGATATTGTGTCCATCTAAACTAAAAATAAATATTAAAAAAAGAAAGAGAAGAGAGAGAGAGAGCCCTTCAAGCTGGGGGGCCTGGGACAAGAGAGAGCTCAATAGCTAATGAAACTAAAGGAAACCTGTGGGAATGGCTGGAACAGAAAGTTCCAGAATCGGGAAGGTGGGAGGAGAGGGATTTGGGGGAATATCAATGGGGAGTAATACAAGACCTTGCAGATCATCATAAAATGTTAGGGTTTTGTTTTAAATGTAATGGAAGCCACTTAAGAACTTTCAGCAGGAGGAAGACATGATAAAATTTAAATTTTTAAAGATCACTTTCAATGTGGTATGGTGAATATGTGGGAGACAAAGATGAAATAGGGGGAAAAAAACAGGGATTTCAGAGTCAAGATGAGACATGGTGACAGCTTGGACTAGGACTGTGGTTGAGAAATGAGCAGGTAGTTCTGAAGGTACACAAATTGAACTTCATGATGAACCCAATTAGAAAAAAGAAGATGGAGGGATTACACGTGACTCCCAAAGGTTCTGATTTAAATATTTAGGTGGGTGTTTGCTGAGCTAGGAAATTCTGGGGGAATTATAGGCTTCAGGGAGAAATACAAGACTTCAGTTTAGGACAGATTAACTCACAGTGTCTGAGACACGTGAAAAAGACATGAAAAGTAGACAATAGGAGGACAGAAGGAAACATTCTAAAAGGGCCTCTGCTGTGTGTACCTTGCCTCTGCCTCCCATGTTACTACCTTGAGCCCCAGCTAATCCCAATTGGGGGGAAGTGGTCAGCAAAAGGAAACTCAATATTTTATTTAATCAAATCACATACACTCTGTTGCATTTGACTTGGCAACTCCTGGGTGAACTGCTGCCAAGTCAAATTTTTAATCCTGATAATGAGCTGTATCTATTGCCTACCACATCTGCTTCCTGATTTTCTGCAAGCAGAAAAACCACCGAAAGGTAGAAACACTAGACAACATCATAGAAAGGGAAGCAACTGGTATGGGTTGATCTCATAGTGAAAAATCTGAGGAAGGAAAACTGTATTTCAAAAAATGTCAGAGAGACTAAAATGTAAAGTAAGGGTGTGCTGCCCATATTGGGGGACAGCATTAAAAAAAAAGCAGGAATTCAAGGCAAGGTGATTTATGCAGAGACAGGGAATCAAGAACATTGTCACCTGGAGAACTTCAGAACTCCCCAGTAGGCCAGATGCTTCTGTCTTACTGTAACATCTAGGGCCATCTGTACTGGTCTAAAGCACCAAGCATCTCATTTCCAGTGGGACAAATAAAGCATTGGACAAATGGTCATAAAGGAAGCTTCAAAAAAGGTTTCAGGTTTCATACAGGTTTCAGGTTTGCAGTTGACTTATTCCTGAGTAGAAACAGTCAGTCTATTCAACTTAATTCTCGCTATGACTCTATCTAAGCCATCCCTATTTTACACACAAAAAAAAATTGAGGCTCAGAATGTTTAAGAAATGTGTCTAGAGTTATACATCTAGTAAATGATGGAAGCAGAATTTATTCCAGGTCAATCTGATTTTCATGCCACAATGTGATAATGTGTCTCAAATTAATGAACCAAGTAGAAAATTGAAGAATATGTAGAAATTAACCAATAAATTTCCCATTGTTTCTCAATTTAGTAGCCCCTTATACAACTTTGTTTTAATATCAGTAATGCCTACCATATACTCACCAAAAAATATTTCACAAGTATTATTTTAAAACATTATAAAGACCAAATACCTGAAAACTGAAAACATTCTCCAAATAAGAAAAATACAAAGTAAAGGGAATATAGAAACAGAAAAGACACTTTTTTTCGGTACTGGGGATTAAATTCAGGGCTTTGCACATGCTAGGCAACATTCTTCCTGGGCTACAAGAATAATCTGAAAATGTACTTTAAATTTGTTGACAGCCTGGCCCATTGCAGTGGCACATGCATGTCATCCCAGTGGCTTGGGAGGCTGAGGCAGAACGATCAAAAGTACAAAGCCAGCCTCAGCAACTCAGTGAAGCCTGGAGCAACTTAGCAATACCCTGTATCATAATAAAAAATAAAAAGGGATGATGATGAAATGTGATGATCATGTAAAGACATGAATTGTTGTGAATATACTTTGTGTACAACCAGAGATATGAAAAATTATGCTCCATATGGGTAATAAGAATTGTAATGCATTCCGCTGTCATAAATAAATTTTTAAAAACCTCCTTATGGGCAGTTTTTCTGAAGCATTTAGACCATCATTGGCTACTGAAATTCTGATGGGAGTCATAAATGTGACTTATGACTAAGTGTTTTAAGTGTTTCAATAACTATGCTTAAAAAAACCATGTAAAAGTAGAATTTACTTTCATAATGTATGAATTTACCTTAGTGTATCTGAAATACTCTGTTAAAATCTTATCAACATAAAATGTTAGTGCAATATTTAACTTTCTTTTGTTTATTTTTTTCAAATCTTTGAAATTCAGCATGTTTTGGACTTGTAATCACTTCAATTTGGACTAGCCACATTCCTCATGTTCAAAGTTACAGGTGGCTCATGGCTACCATACTAGAAAGTATAGTGCTAGAGCATACACTGGAACCTAGTAAGTCTCTGATCAATACTGTTGAATGAATTCACTTACTCACTTCTCTCTGTATCCCAGACACTGACCCAAGGACTTCACATATTTTATGTCACTCCCACACAACCACTTTTTCATTAGCTATTATTATCTTCATTTTACATATTAAATATCCAAGATGCACTAAATTGCCCACAGTCACATAGAATTCCAGAACAAGAACCTCAACTATCAGGCCAACTCTAATGTCTCCCAAGATGTCTTCATAAAAAGACACTAGTACAGTTTTACCTAAAATATCTAGTAAGATATTAGTCAAAAGATTTTTCACTATGGAAGGGATCACAAGAGTTCTGAAAACATTTTTAGTTTAGCCAAATCTAGAGTATATAGCTTGCCATTTTAAGAACCAGGTAATACTAATAAGTATAATTATTATGTGACCAAGTGATTAAGCACACTCTCACCTGAGAGCCTATCAGCTGTCCCATAACTTACCAGAAGTTAATTAGGAAGACTGGTGATATTGCTGGCTAGGCTTCGTAACATGAAGTATCAGGCATCTTCTATTATGGATGCTTTAAGCAGAGACTCTCCATACCATTTCTTGGAACAATATGGAAAAAGGCATTACTATTATTGGGGACCACATGGTTCCATCATTTTTATAGCATGGAAGACTTTTCACTATTTTTCCTTATTTTTGAAGCAAACACTGTTTTTAACACAAATTTATGCAATGAAAAATACTGCATGACACCTACTGAATGGCAATGTAATAATCAATTCATAATATTTACCTTCTTATGATTCCAAAAAGGACTTAGGTGGCTTCATCAATTAATAAGAATAACCCATGACTGATGAGCACAAACAACTTATTTTTTTAATGCTCAAATCCTACTCATATCAAAATCTGAGGGATTAATCATAGGTAATTTGTTGGAGATCAAAAAATGGAGACAAGAGAAGGTTAATCAGAGAAGTCATAGAATAATGAAGTTCACTTTGATTCTGTTAAGAATGAGGAGCCCTCCATATCAGACTAAAAATTGCAAATCATATTTTCAATTTCCCTGAAGCCAGACTCTGATTACAGCAAATGTTATACCATTGGATCCCATCAGTTTGCCAGTATTCCTCACATGCTCATAGAGAAAGTAATCAGCCACTTCAATCCAAGAAGAGGGCATCAGGCCTTCACATATGAAGCAAACAGCATGTGACACAGGCCACTACAGACATTTAAACATGCTTCTTCAATCATGTTTTCCTACAGCAATAGAGATTTTTAATAAACAAATAACCAGAATATTTTTTCAATTGATCTATTGTTTCTGGCTTTTTGTTGTTGTTATTTAAATTGTCTATAAATGTGGAGTTTTCAAGAAATAAACCATAATATGCATCAGATGTCACCATAAAGTAAATAGGGCTCAATGTTTCCATTCGTTTTAAAATATTCTAACATAGGGTCGTAGCTCAGTGGTAGAGCACTTGCCTAGTATGCTCAAGACCCTGGGTTCAATCTGCAGCACTGAAAAAAAAATATTCTAATGTGATGACAAAGATTTTCTCCCATTCTGTAGGCTCTCTGTCTTCACACTCTTGATTGTTTCTTTTGCTCTGAAGAAGCTTTTTAGTTTGATGCCATCCCATTTATTGATTTATTTTATTTTATTTCTTGTGTTTTAGGAGTCTTGTTAAACAAGTCAGTTCCTGAGTCAATATGTTGGAGTGTTGGGCCTACGTTTTCTTCTAGTAGGCGCAAGGTTTCTGGTATAATTCCTAGGTCTTTGGTCCACTTAGAGTTTATTTTGTTCAGAGTGAGAAATATGAGTTAACTCATTCTATTACATATGGATTTCCAGTTTTCCCAGCACCATTTGTTGAAGAGGCTTTCTTTTCTCCTGTGTGTGTTTTTAGTGCCTTTGTCTATTATGAGGGAACTGTACCGTGTGGGCTTGTCCCTGTATATTCTATTCTGTTCCATTAGTCTTCTTGATTATTTTGGTGTCAATACCATGCTGGTTTTGTTACTATAGTTCTCTAGTATATTTTAAAGTCTGGTACTGTGATTCTTCCTGCTTTGTTTTTCTCACTAAGTATTGTCTTAGCTATTCTGGGCCTCTTATTTTTCCAAATTAATTTCAATGCAGCTTTTTCTATTTCTATGAAAAACATCACTAAAATTTTGATGGGAATTGCATTGAATCTGTGTAACACTTTTGGTATTATGGCCATTTTGACAATATCAATTCTGCCTATCCAAGAACATGAGAGGTCTTTCCATCACTAAGGTCGTCCTCAATTTTTTTTAATATTCTACAGTTTTCATTGTAGAGATCCTTCACTCCTTTTGTTTGATTGATTCCTAAGTTTTCTTTTCTGTTGTGAGTAGCATGGATTTCCAGAATTTCTCTTTCATCTGCTTCATTGTTAGAATATAGGAATACAATTGATTTATGAGTATAAATTTTTTATCTAGCTACTTTGATGAATTCATTTATGAGTTCTAGATGTTTACTGGTGGAGTTTTCATCTCACTCCAATCAGAATGACTATTATCAAAAGTAAAGTAATAACAAATTTTGGCAAGGATGTGGGGAAAAGGGAATGTTCATACATTGTTGGTGGGACTGCAAATTGGTGCAACCATTTTGGAAAGCAATATGAAGATTCCTCAAAATCTAGGAATGGAACCACCATTTGACCCAGTTATCCCACTCCTCGGCATATATCCAAGTATTTAAAAACAGCATACTACAGTGACACAGCCACATAAATTTTTATAGCAACACAATTCACAATAGTTAAGCTATGGAACCAATCTAGATACCCATCAACAGATAAATGGATAAAGAAATTGTGATATATATATATATATATATATATATATATATATATATATATACACAATGAACTATTACTCAGCCATATAGAAGAATGACTTTATGACAATTACCAGTAAATGAACAGATCTGGAGACTACATGCTAAGTAAAATAAGCTAATCCCCAAAAAACCAAATGTCAAATATTTTCACTGATATGTGGAAACTAAACCACAATAAAGCGGGGAGGGGAAGAAGAGAAGTTCAGTAGATTAGGCAAAGGGGAATGAGAGGGAGATAGGAAAAGGAAAGACAGAAGAATAAAAGGGGAATGAGGGGGGATAGGAATAGGAAAGACAGTAGAATAAATCTAACATAATTTTCCTGTATATACATATGAAAATATCTAAGTGAATCCCACCATCATGTACACCAACAAACACGGGGTCCTAATTAGAAAAAGATACATTCCCTGCTTGTATAAGTTTACCAAAATGGATTCTACTGTCATATATAACTAAAGAGAACCAATAAAGAAACAATTGGAAAACAAAACAAGAAAGGATAAAAGAGTACACAAAATGTAATCCTGACTTTGAGGCATAGGGGAAAAAATCCATCCCTTCAAAACTGGGACAAGAGATATGCCAAGTTCGTATAAAATTTCAGTAAATTGTTTTTTTCCTCTCAAAGAAGGAGGAGGAGGAGGAGGAGGAGGAGGAGGAGGAGGAGGAGGAGGAGGAGGAGGAGGAGGAGAAGGAGGTGCTGTAATGTGGTCTTATCCAATTGGCAACTGTAGTTAGGACACAACACAGCAGGGTCCCAACAAGCTTCCCCCCAATCCTGTTCCCGCTCTCCATCTTTCACAAGCATTACCTCCAATTCATTTCTCTTCCTCCTAACTCCATCTTGGCATCTGCTTCCCAGAGGATCTGAGTGGACACAGGACATAGAAATGGACAAGCCCCTCTCCTAAAAGTTGAAAATGGAGTTTCCCATGAGCAGAAATATAGCCTTGTAGTGAGGGACCCACATACCCCATATTTTGTTCTGTTTGACATAATTATCCACACCAACAAGACCAAATTACTATGAGATACTATAGCACCTAGAAAAACATGTATTCAGTACCCTCAGGAGGATATGAAAAGGCAGGGTCTCTTGTGGAAATAAGGACTCCATAGGGAGAGGGACTTTACAGGAAAACAATGGCAAAAGTTCACTGAATAAGATGAGAAAATAATACAAAATGCAACAGCAAATTTAAAATAAGCATTGGGGGTAATCAAGGAACAAAATGTTAAATGTGGAAACTGAATAAATTATACTAACCAGCATAATAGAAAAAATAAGATGACAAGGGAACAAGAAGACATAACAGAATCTACAGATCTTGGCTGTTACTAAAAAATAAATATGAACAATTGAAAACTTAGCAATACTAAATACAAAAAAATAAATAAATAAAACCCTTCTGAATAGAACGGAAGCCTGAGTAAGTACAATGAAAGGTTTCATTGTGTTCCAAGAAAAATTAATTCAAAAACACACATAGTATGGTAATTTTAATTTTAAGAATAAAGAAGAAAGTTAAGAATCATCCAGCCAACAGGGAAAAATGTCTATTTACAAATGCACAAAAAAATCAGACTGGCTTTAGCCTATTTATGTGTGATGTTGAATCCTGAAATAATGAAGAAACTCCCACACTCGTCTTTGTCATTCTTCATTGTCCCTTTAGGTCATTTTCCTCAGTTGATAGTTTGTTGGTCATACTCAGTGTGGCATGGTACTCTAATCCACCATGCTTAGATCACTCACCTGCAAGGGAGATGGGTCTCCCATCCCCAGTGCCTCCTTGGAGGTTTTTTTCCTGCAATTGTTGTACTAAGAGAGCAATCAACCTCCCTATGCCATGGCCTGACCCTTCAGCCACTGAGCAGCCCTGATTCTACCCAAGGATACCCTCAAGGATACCGGACACCCCAAATGCACCAGAATTAAAACACAAACAGAAAAGCAGTCTCATTTCCCTATACAAGGAAGGCAGTATTAATATTTCTTGTGTAAAGGAAATACATAGGACAACACTAAATAAGGCCTCCAAATTTAAATGAATGACAAAGGATGGAAATGAGATAATTCAAAAAAAGCTACAGGTAGTAGCTAACCTGCATATAAAATATAACAACTCTTACTCGTTTTTTTAATCTTCTTACTCATTTTTAAATAAACAAACTTACATAAAATGGGAAAGTCTTATGTGCCTTTCTTTTCTTTTTCTTTCTTTCTTTTTTTTTTTTGCAGGGTGTGGGGGAATAGGGATTGAAAGCCCAGGTGCTTAACCACCAAGCCACATTCACAGACCCTTTTTTATATTTTATTAACAGACAGGATCTCTCTGAGTTTCTTAGGGCCTTGCTAAGTTGCTAGCTTTTAACTCCTGATCCACCTGCCTCAGTTTCCCCAGCTGCTGGGATTCCAGGCGTCTGCCACTACACTCCGCATATGTCCCTTTTTGAAGGATGGAAAGAAACATGTGAAGCACTCTCAAAACTGCTCTTAAACATGGATTTTGTGACAAAATAGTTTGAATTAAGTTGGTTTCATTCATCAATAAGATTGTACTTAATAATTCAAGCAATAACATCAAATAAAAAAATAAAATATAACCAAATATTTAGATACCAAGATGCCTGTTATTAAGCTGTCATAGTAGAACAAAAAAATGAAATTAAATTCACTATCCCAAATAAATAAATGATCATCCATAATTTCAGTGGACCTTTTAAAATGATATTCATGAGAAAATTAAATAACAAAAAATGCTTGAATATTATCATCTAATGTTAAGAGAGATAGTAGGTCATGAAATTACCTAGGTATCTATATATGTAGGTATATTTGTGTGCATGTGTCTGTGCATATGTTTTTTTTTTTTTTTCCAGGGATGCTTGATCTTTTTTTCCTTTCTTTTAAATTGTAGATGGACACAATATATTTATTTATTTATTTATTTATTTGTTTGTTTGTTTGTTTGTTTTTATGTGGTGTTAAGAATTGAACCCAATGCCTCACACATGCCAGGCAAGAACTCTACCATTGAGCCACAACCCCAGCCCCCATTGTTCTTAACCATAGAAAAACCTACCAGCATATTATTTGGCACAAGAGCACAAATAGACTTTCTTGCTTCCAAATGTTTATACTTTTCTTTACTCTCAGATTCTTTTAAAATAAGAATGTGCCCCTTCAATAATGAAAAAATAATAATTCCTATTTATTTCATATAATCTTGAATATTTCAAAAAGGTTAATGGGGGGAAACTTTTAAAATTATAAACTAGAGGTTGCAAGCTGGTGGACTACAGATCTTTTGTTTTTGTTTTGCTCATAGTATGTTTGTATATTGATTTTATAGCCAGTATCAAAATACAGGGAGATTTCATATAAAAATATAGATATCTGGCCTATCTAGAAAAATCAAATCTTGTGCCCCACAGGGCAGTCATGACTAGAGTTGAGGACCCAAATTTTCCTGACACAGCTTCCTTTTCTCATTCATATTACCTATTCTGATCCTCATAGACATTTTACTTTGGTAGGAATACTTAGGAAATATAAAGTTTTATTAATACCACTCTACTCTGTGTAGTGAAGACCACCTCTTAGCATTAGACTCCTGAGCTCAGCTATTTGGCTCCCTGGAGTGGAGCATATTAAAGCCTGCAAGGGCCTGGGAGTGTAACAGGTGCACTCTCCTCATCTCAAGACTTCCAAGCTGTTCTACCGTCTGTCTCTCTCCTCCAAATTGGTGTTTGTTACAGATGATCAACATAGTTCCAATCTGTGCCTAAGTTACCACCGTCATGGCTGGATTCTGTCACTCTTTGCTTCTTTGATTTCTTAATATTTTCCATTTTTTGTTTCATATGCTTCCAATTCCTTCTGAAATGTCTTTTAACTTTTATATAAATCGACTGGGTTTTATAGCTCTCCCCAGTACATTAAGGCACTTTTTTGCTTGCTCATACCGAACTATCCAGTTACAGCTTATTTATGCATTCATTCAACAAAAAGCAACAGTATGCTGTTGAGAAATAGCAATAAAGGGGCTTGGGAATGTAGCTTGGTGACGAAATGCTTGCCTAGCACACACAGGAGGTCCTGAGTTCCATCCACAGCACAGTAAAAAAAAAAAAAAAAATTCCCCTGCTTCCTCCACATCTGATGGATCTACACTCCTGTGAGAGAAAGATGGACAACTAAGAAATGGAGAAATCAGATCATTTCATTTCAGAGAGTGATCTACATGCTATAAAAGCAAAACAATGTGAAGGTCTGCCTGAGATAGGGAGCTCTGAGCTGAATGAAAGTGGCAAGCCTCAGAAGAACTGGGAGAAGAGCACTGCAGGACAGGACAAGATCCAGTAAGAAGGAAAGAAAGCGAGAAGGTGCTTGGCAAAGCAGTGGGGCAGAAGGAGGTCACCAACCGACAGACCTGGAAAGAAGAAGGGAGGACAGGGGTCAACAGGGCAAGGCCAGTTCAAGAAGATGGAGCCTTGCAGGCACTGTTAGGGAATTTTAGATTTTTTTTTTTTTAGTTGCAGAGGAAAGGTCTCTTAGAAGGCTGTTGCAATAGTTCCAAGAAGAAATAATAATGGTTTGAACACCAGCACTATTAATGGGATTCCTAAAGTTGTCTTTGTATTTTTCTCAGGTATAGTCATTTTTCCTTAGGTCTTCTAGTGCTATTTACTTGCTACCAACAAAATTTTTCTCCTAGCAACATAGACATATGTGCATAGTTAGTCTAGAAGTCAGAAAGTTATGGAAGGCTAGGTTTTGAACAGTCCATGTTTCACTATACTTAAGGAAATACATTACTGTGTTTTTTTACTGTAATGTTCCATTTGTTAAAGATGCTCCATCATTTTATGCATACTAAGAAAGAAACATTCTCAACTAAACGATTACCCAAGGTTTCCTTATTCTTCAGAAATTTTTTTTCACACTATGGAAGAGTCCTTCAATTATTTAAATATGAATTTTCTTCATTTTTACCTACTGCAATAAATTTTAATTGTAAAGCTAAAGAGCATAGTTTAATCATTTAAGGCATTCAAAACAACAATGAAAATCAACATGCATGAAATTGATAATGCACATAACTCAACTGAAGTGTCCTTTAAAAAAAGTATAAAGCTACTTCCACATTTATGCATTTAAAGAAAATGACAAGGAATCCTAACTGTCCTCTGGCCAAGAGTGGTTGGAAGATACCATCATTTCGTAAGACACTCTGATTTTGGAGATGTTAAAATAAAATAAAATGTGCATCTTCTAATTGATGATGTAGTAATAGTAGGAAAATATCTAAGTCAGCAAAAAACAAATAGGAATAAGATAATCTCTTGATTTATTACCATTCCACTCTACAATTTATCATTCCATTAATCAGAAAACTTACATCTAATACTAATCAATCTTTCTTTCCCTCTCTCTTTCAGTTATATCATCATATGCACATACTCATACACATATTTTTATAACATAAAGAGTTTCAAAAATGTGAAGATGGATTGAAAAATCAATTTTCTTTTTTCCTTAGTTCAATAACCAGTCAAGGCCCGGTTCAATGTTTCACTCTATTGCTCTTCCTCTGGTTAGTAAGACAGTTTGTTCTCTGGATTATTTCTTCTAAAAAAAAAAAAAAAACCACTTTAAATAATTCTATTACTAGTGGCTCAAGCAAGATTTCTGTTTATGTATCTGTTTTGAGGGTGCTTCCTCCAAGAAATGTAGACATAACAAGGGGAAATATTTCCCTGCTAGTATAAGAGAAGTTAGCCAAAACAAAGAAGTCTACATATAGTCAGCAAGAAGCTCTTCAAAAGCAGACACTGTGTTTTGGGGGACACTGGTGTGTATTATAGATTAACTTGTATCTCACCCCAAAAGTTATGTCTAAATCCCAACCTCTTATACTTGTAATTGTGATTTTATTTGCAAATAGGGTCTCTAAAAATGTAATAAAATGAAGATGAGGCTTACTAGAGTAGGATGTGTCCTAATCCAATAAAGAATGTCCAATAAGAGAAATGCAAACACAGAACCAGGAGAGTCCCAGGTGAGTTCAGAGGCAGAAGTAAGAGTATTGAATCTATAAATCAAGGAACGTCCCCAGTCCTTGATCACTTCTTAGTCCTATGTCTTAGCAAGTGACATGCTATTAATTCACAATAATGGAACTTGGGGAATATTGGCTAATTCTGTTCAAGTTCAAACAGTTCCAACTACTTGTGAAGTCCTTGGAGCCCACATTGATCTGACCTTAGACTTTTAGAAAGACACACACACATACACACACACACAGTGGATCATGCCTAGCAGTGAATTTTATACATATTTTAGCTGTAGATGAACACAATATGTTCATTTTATTTATTTATTTTTATGTGGTGTTGAGGATCGAACCCAGTGCCTCACACATGTGAGGCAAATGCTCTACCACTGAGCTACAAGCCAAGCCCTTAGCAGTGAATTTTAAGGTAAAACAGAATGAGGTCATGAGATACTACAAAGAAAAGCAAAATCTCTTGAAAATATAAGGCATTGGGTACTATAATTATCTTTAAAAGTTAGAAGACCATTAATGCAGAAGATACTGTTGTTATATTTCATTTTGTAATTGTGATTTTATTTGCAAATAGGGTGTTTTGTTTTGTTTTTTTTTCCAACTTCCTCAGCAGTTAACAATAATTAGAATTTTTAAGGAGGCAGAATCTGATCAGCTAAATATACAGTTAGTTAAAGTTTGTGTCATTTATTTTAGTAGAGGCTAAATAATCTTTCATCAAGGGCAATCTAATAAGATTTGAGTACCAAATGATAGGGAGATAATGTTACATTAGTTTCAGGAGTTCTTTACAAAATGACAAATTTATGCTTCTATGACATTAAATAAACAGCTCTCCCTCCATATTTAACCAAAAATGTCCTTTAAAAAATTGCATGTGTATTAAAGATGTGCAGACTTTTTTCTGATCTTTATTCCTATACAGTACAGTGTAACAACTATTTCATAGTATTTGTGCTGTATTGGGGAGTATAAGTAATCAAGAGATTATTTAAAATACACAGGAAGCTGTGCATAGGTTATATGTAAGCACTACTCAATTTTACATAAGGACCTGAACATCCTCAGATTTTGGTATCTGCAGGGCATCCTGGAACAAATTTCTTTGAGGACAAAGATAAAATTTCTAATGTAGAATTGGGTTATTTTATTTAAAAGTACAAATGAAACCCAGACGCTTTTTAATTTAAACTTTTATCATATTTGTTTTCAAAACATTCGCATTTAGCATTAGTCAATGCCATTTTTTAGTACAGTACTACTCCTACACTTATAAAATTTGATTATTTGTCTCTACCAACACAATTTTAATGGAGTTCTTTTGCCCTGTACTGTTTCATTGCCAAACATATTACAAGGTACTTACAGAGCACAAAGTACTTCAGGTTTATTTTAGAGAGGACACATTGAGGTCAGGAAGTAATCCATTTAATAAATGAACCTACACTGTAGTTTAATGACTTACAAACATTAATGGCTTAGCAAGTATTAGTGGGGCCCATATGACAACCTGCCTCTGCGAATGTACTATACACACTACCGTTCTCTGCTTGGGGAGGAGGGAGTTTGGTTTACGGACTTGTCAATGTCAAGGGCTTACCAAAATGACCAAATCTCAGGAAATAAAAGCAGAATTTTAATTTATCAACCTTAAGAGAGTACATCTAGAGGATTCTGAAGGTAAACCTGTCATCTGGCAAAAATAAAATCAAGATGTTCTGGGAAATGAAGATATTTTGACTAAGACAACCTAGAAAAACACAAATAAAATGATGAATGACTTAATTATCTTGAAATGGAAAATGGCAAGTTACAAAAGCATAACATATGTAGGACATATTCTTGTCTGTGTCCACATTTTATTACATAGATGAAGTGTAAGTTATATAGCCAGACATGGCTGACTGAAGAGAAAATTGTAGAAATTAATGTAATGTTACATGGAAATCTTAACATTTAAGACTGGTGACAAATACAAATCATCGTCGTACTTTATCTTCATGTTTCAGTTCCCTGAAGTTTCCAATCCTCTTCACCAAGCTATGCCTGCAATTGAAAATATAGATTATTGCATGAAGTTCAAAGAGCATCTTTCCCTATTAATGGGAAGGGGAAATGGGTGGTTGGCAAAGGAAGGTCACACAAATGAAATATGTAAAAAGTCATCTGCAAAGTATACACTTATCAAAAATGTAATTCATGAATCCTATCTTGTAGGGTATTTTTTTTCTCTTCAAACAAAAGTGCCCCTAGCTGTTTACTGATTCTTATTTTTTTAAGTACTGTGTGTCAGTGGAGAATCACTTCACTTGTAGAGACACCCCCTCCAGGGTGGGGGTGTCTTTAACAAAACAATTATGATTTCATTTCTACCCTCATGGGCTAACCCACAGCATCTGATTAGTTCATTTAAAACAAAATTAAACCTTGTAATTCTATCAAAATTATTTATCACATAGAAACAATGCTAAACCTGAGTGAAGTAACCTCACTCTCCAATAGTAACCACTGTCCTGAAGCAGCTGCTATCACTTTCTAGTAATAACCACATAAGGTCCACATAGGAGGGACACCAAAGGTTACTTTGTTGTCATCATTTCCTGAGTGAGCTCCCTAGTGACTTACGATTCTAAAAGGAACACATAGTAAATCTTTAGAGACCAGACGATAACTGATAAGATTGCTGAGTCATATTTGTGTTTATTTCAAAAGCAATTATAATGATTTATGCTTAGGAAGAATATATAATAAAGGGAGACTCCCAGTTCCCCATCTCCTCATGACCACAAATTTTAATGGTTTGTTATTATTTTGATTCAAAATGCAATGAAAGAACTCAAGTATTTTCTCAAAGCTCAGTGTACATAATAAATTCCAAAATAACATGTTAAAATATTCTCTGAGGCAGATCTTTGTTCTAAATATACAATTCAGTAATGTGGTTAGGTCAAGTTAATTAGCTAACCACCATCTCAGAAGCAGGATCTTTAGTTGTCGATAAGATTCTTCTCATGTGAATACCAAGCTATTAGAGCTATTTAAATTTTTGTTTGCTTTCAAAATAATTTTTTTAAAAAGACACAACTTTCTTCTTTGATTGAGTCATTTATATCTGAATATGAGAAATATGTTCTTAAAAAAATGGTTCACTTTAGAGAACAATATGGAGTGATATGAACGTTAGATCACAAAATTGTTCTCCTTATGTTATTAAAGATGATAATATAAACACCCATGAAATACAATCTAAGTACAACACATATATGAAATTCTGGAATAGAGACATGTCCATCATCCCAAAAGAGCATAAAACTCTAAATGAAATAGAAGAAAAATTGCTGAATAGAGGCTGAAAATGGAACTACTCAGCCCTAAGACTGCATTTGAAGGCCTGCATTTGAGATAATGTAAGGTATGTAAGTCCTATTCCAAGAGCACTCTATTACTAGCCCAACACCTGGGCATTCGAAGTTAGAAAGAAGAGGAAAGCAAAAACATTGCCTTAAAATTAAAAATCCAAGAATATTTTTAATCTTAGTTTGGAGAATTAAAAATGACATCTGGAGGATTTCAGGCAACAAAAAAAAAAATGTAGCATTAGATAGTAAATATTAAAAGAATAAGTGGAAATGTTTGCAACTTTACCTAGATACCCAGAGAAGTTTATCTGCTTTGGGGATAACATTGTTTTAATCATTCAACGACAAAAAAATATTTATGCTTCTAAGTCCCAGGAAAAAAATATAGCTGGAGAAGGAAGATGGCGGCGAGGGGAGTGCATCGCCCCAGTGTGCTGCTTCACTGTGTGGGAGTATGACAAGTCAGGACGGCTAAAGGATATCTTGTTAGGAATTCCCAGCAATAGTGGGGTGCTCCGGAACCTGGAGGAAGGATTTCCATCGCACGAGGATCGGCTATGGGGACTCAAACGTGAGAGGTTTGTCGCACGGAGGGTAACACTGCTTATTCAGCAAATCGCCCCGCGGCTAGAGTCTGCAGCACGCTCTGGGAAACGAGGAGATAGCGGCGCAGGGATACAGCGCTGCAGTTTCTGCCAGCCGTGCAAGCACCGTACTCAGGGCTGAATTCTGGGTTCGAGACGGGGGAAGGAAGTGGTCCATCTCAGTTCTCCACACCGGTCAGACCACAGAGGAGGCCAGCAGCCACCATGTTGGAAAGCTGACGGGACTGACCGCAGCTCATTCAGCCATAGAACAGGTAATTTCAGGCTGCAATTCGCCTGCGGCTTGCAGACAGATTGCTAGGGTTCAGCGCCTGGGTGCTTCTTAGAACCTGATCTTATTGGAGCGAACACTGAGCACGGGGCGGCCGAGTTCCAGCTCCCGGAACCGTCCAGGAACCGCCCTGGCCCAGGGCTGCGGAGCCTGCGGAGGCTGCTTCTTGGACCCTGCTCCTATCAGAGCATACACCAAGCACTAAGCAGCCGAATTCCGGCTCCCGGAACTGAGCCCGCGGGGACTGCTTCTTGGAGCCTACACTTATAGGAGCTTACACCGAGCACGGAGTGGCCGAGTTCCGGCTCCTGGAACTTCCCTGGCCCGGGGCTAGGAGCCCGCGGAAACTGCTTCTCGGTCCGGGTCCTGCTGAGGGCCGGTCAGGACTCACCCGTTGCTTTGGTTGCCCGGCAAGGGGAACGAAATGCTGCCATTCGCATAGGATACCAACATGGCAGAGATCTGATGTCATCAGAAAGCGGCGGAGGAGAGAACTTCATCAATACCAGCGGTAACATAAGCAGTTGGTCTCCTGGTAGGGGGGGTGAGGCACAGTCACCTGAGTCTCCTCAATTTGTCGTCGAGCCAGAGGGGAGGAGCCGGGCCGCCGCCAGCGCCCGGAGCAGGCCCAGCGGCTAGCCAGCGTGGTGACCGCGTGACCCCAATTGGAGAGGAGGCGGAGCGGAGCCGCCACCCGCAACCGCAAGGTGGGCAGACCCGCGACCCAGTGGTACATGGGCGTGGTAGGAGGGGCAGGGCAGAGGCGCCGTTGGCGCTTGCAAGGTAAACAGACCTGTGACAGCCTGGCGGGTCAGGCCCAGTGGCCTGCCAGTGTGGTACACACGTCACCCCAACTGGAGTAGGGGCAGAGCAGATCCTTCTCCCACGCCCGGATCAGGCCCTGCCGGTGTGGTGGTCACGTGACCCCAATTGGAGTGGGGGCGGAGCGGAACCGCCACCCGTGCCCGCAGGGTGAGCAGACCTGTGACCAACCTGCAGATCAGGCCCTGGGGTCCACAGGCGTGGTAGGAGGGGCAGGGCAGATCCGCCGCCCGCGCCTCCAAGGTAGGCAGACCTGCAACAGACCGGCGGATCAGGCCCAGGAGCCTGCCGGCGTGGTACAAACACCACCCTAATTGGAGTAGTGGCAGAGCAGAGTCGCCACCCATGCCAGGAACAGGCCCAGCGTCCTGCAGGCGGGGTAGTCACGACACCCCAATTGGAGTAGGGGCAGAGCAGAGCCTCCACCCGTGCCCGAAAGGTGGGCAGATCTGCGACCGACCAGCAGGACAGGCCCAGTGGCATGCCGGTATGACAGACACGTCACCCCATTTGGAGTAGGGGCAGAGTAGAGCCGCCGCCTGCGCCTGCAGGGTAGGCAAACCTGCAACCGACCGGCGGATCAGGCCCGGTGGCCTGCCGGCGTGGTACACTCGTCACCCCAATTGGAGTAGGGGCAGAACAGAGCCGCCGCCAGCGCCCAGAACAGGCCCAGTGACCTGCAGGCGTGGTAGCCACGACACCCCAATTGGAATAAGGAGAGAGCAGAGCCGCCGCCCGCACCTGCAGGAAAGATATGCAAGCAGTATGAAAAGACAAGGAAAGAAAGGACCACAAGCAATGCAGGTCAACGCAACTTTAGAAGAGGTAACAGCTGCAGCAGATGGAATGTCAGATAAAGAATTCAGGATATACATGCTTCAGATGATCTGGAGTATCAAGGAAGACATTAAACAGCAAAATCAGACATTGAAAGATCACTTCAACAATGAATTACGCAAACAAATCCAGGAAGCAAAGGATCAACTATACAGGGAGATAGAGGTTATAAAAAACAAACAAACAGAAATCCTAGAAATGCAGGAAGCAATAAACCAACTTAAAAACTCAACGGAGAATACTACCAGCAGAGTAGAACACTTAGAAGATAGAACATCAGACAATGAAGACAAAGTATTTCAACTGGAAAAGAACATAGACAGCTCAGCAAGACTGTTAAGAAACCATGAGCAGAACATCCAAGAAATATGGGATAACATTAAGAGACCAAACTTAAGAGTCATTGGGATACAGGAAGGTACAGAGCTCCAAACCAAAGGAATGAGCAGTCTATTCAATGAAATAATACGAGAAAACTTCCCAGACTTGAAGAATGAGACAGAATCCCAAATCCTAGAAGCCTACAGGATGCCGAATGTGCAAAATCATAAGAGATCCACACCTAGACACATTATAATGAAGATGCCCAACATACAGAATAAGGAGAGAATTTTAAAAGCTACAAGAGAAAGGAAGCAGATTACATTTAGGGGTAAGCCAATCAGGATAACAGCTGATCTTTCAACACAGACTCTGAAAGCTAGAAGATCCTGGAATAACATATTTCAAACACTGAAAGAAAATGGGTTCCAACCAAGAATTGTGTATCCAGCGAAATTAAGCTTCAGGATGGAAGATGAAATTAAAACCTTCCACGATAAACAAAAGTTTAAAGAATTCGCAGCTAGAAAACCATCTCTTCAAAACATCCTCGCCAAAGCATTACAGGAAGAGGAAATGGAAAATAACAATGAAAACCAACAGTGGGAGGTAGGACAGTAAAGGGGGGGGGAAATAATCAAAGAGGAAAACAAACCATGTTTAGTAACAGAAATAAACAAATATGGCTGGAAGAACAACCCATATCTCAATAATAACCCTAAATGTTAATGGCTTAAACTCACCAATTAAGAGACACAGGCTAATACAATGGATCACAAAACAAGACCCAACAATATGCTGCCTACAGGAGACGCATTTGATAGGAAAAGACATACATAGGCTGAAGGTGAAAGGTTGGGAAAAATCATATCACTCATATGGACTTCGGAAACAAGCAGGAGTGTCCATACTCATATCAAATAAAATGGATTTCAAGCCAAAGTTAATCAAAAGGGATAAAGAGGGACACTACATACTGCTTAAGGGAACCATACACCAACAAGACATAACAATCATAAATATTTATGCCCCAAACAATGGTGCAGCTATGTTCGTCAAACAAACTCTTCTCAAGTTCAAGAGTCTAATAGACCACCATACCATAATCATGGGAGACTTCAACACACCTCTCTCGACACTGGACAGATCTTCCAAACAAAAGTTGAATAAGGAAACTATAGAACTCAATAACACTATTAATAACCTAGACCTAATTGACATATATAGAGTATACCACCCAACATCAAGCAGTTACACTTTTTTCTCAGCAGCACATGGATCCTTCTCAAAAATAGATCATATATTATGTCACAGGGCAACTCTTACACAATATAAAGGAGTAGAGATAATACCATGCATCTTATCTGATCATAATGGAATGAAACTGAAAATCAACGAGAAAAGAAGGAAGGAAAAAGCATACATCACTTGGAGAATGAACAATAGGTTACTGAATGATCAATGGGTTATAGAAGACATCAAGGAGGAAATTAAAAAATTCTTAGAGATAAATAAAAACACAGACACAACATATCGGAATCTATGGGACACCTTGAAAGCAGTTCTAAGAGGAAAATTCATTGCTTGGAGTTCATTCCTTAAAAAAAGAAAAAAACCAACAAATAAGTGATCTCATACTTCATCTCAAAATCCTTGAAAAAGAAGAGCAAAACAACAGCAAAAGAAGTAGAAGGCAAGAAATAATTAAAATCAGAGCTGAAATTAATGAAATCGAAACAAAAGAAACAATTGAAAAAATTGACAAAACTAAAAGTTGGTTCTTTGAAAAAATAAACAAAATCGACAGACCCTTAGCGATGCTAGCGAAGAGAAGAAGAGAGAGAACTCAAATTACTAGCATACGGGATGAAAAAGGCAATATCACAACAGACACTTCAGAAATACAGAAGATAATCAAAAACTACTTTGAATCCTTATACTCCAATAAATTAGAAGACAGTGAAGGCATAGATAAATTTCTTAAGTCATATGATCTGCCCAGATTGAGTCAGGAGGATATAGAAAACCTAAACAGACCAATATCAATTGAGGAAATAGAAGAAACCATAAAAAGACTACCAACTAAGAAAAGCCCAGGACCGGATGGGTATACAGCAGTATTTTACAAAACCTTTAAAGAAGAACTAATACCAATACTTTTCAAGCTACTTCAGGAAATAGAAAAGGAGGGAGAACTTCCAAATTCATTCTATGAGGCCAACATCACCCTGATACCTAAACCAGACAAAGACACTTCAAAGAAAGAAAACTACAGACCAATATCTCTAATGAACCTAGATGCAAAAATCCTCAATAAAATTCTGGCGAATCGGATACAAAAACATATCAAAAAAATTGTACACCATGATCAAGTAGGATTCATCCCTGGGATGCAAGGCTGGTTCAATATACGGAAATCAATAAATGTTATTCACCACATCAATAGACTTAAAAATAAGAACCATATGATCATCTCGATAGATGCGGAAAAAGCATTCGACAAAGTACAGCATCCCTTTATGTTCAAAACTCTAGAAAAACTAGGGATAACAGGAACATACCTCAATATTGTAAAAGCAATCTATGCTAAGCCTCAGGCTAGCATCATTCTGAATGGAGAAAAACTGAAGGCATTCCCTCTAAAATCTGGAACAAGACAGGGATGCCCTCTCTCTACTTCTGTTCAACATAGTTCTCGAAACACTGGCCAGAGCAATTAGACAGACGAAAGAAATTAAAGGCATAAAAATAGGAAAAGAAGAACTTAAATTATCACTATTTGCAGATGATATGATTCTATACCTAGCAGACCCAAAAGACTCTACAAAGAAACTATTAGAGCTAATAAATGAATTCAGCAAAGTGGCAGGATATAAAATCAACATGCATAAATCAAAGGCATTCCTGTATATCAGCGACAAATCCTCTGAAATGGAAATGAGGACAACCACTCCATTCACAATATCTTCAAAAAAAATAAAATACTTGGGAATCAACCTAACAAAAGAGGTGAAAGACTTATACAATGAAAACTACAGAACCCTAAAGAGAGAAATAGAAGAAGATCTTAGAAGATGGAAAAATATACCCTGTTCATGGATAGGCAGAACTAACATCATCAAAATGGCGATATTACCAAAAGTTCTCTATAGGTTTAATGCAATGCCAATCAAAATCCCAACAGCATTTCTTGTAGAAATAGAGAAAGCAATCATGAAATTCATATGGAAAAATAAAAGACCCAGAATAGCAAAAACAATGCTAAGCAGGAAGTGTGAATCAGGCGGTATAGCGATACCAGACTTCAAACTATACTACAGAGCAATAGTAACAAAAACAGCATGGTACTGGTACCAAAACAGGCGGGTGGACCAATGGTACAGAATAGAGGACACAGAAACCAATCCATAAAACTACAACTATCTTATATTTGATAAAGGGGGTAAAAGCATGCAATGGAGGAAGGATAGCATCTTCAACAAATGGTGCTGGGAAAACTGGAAATCCATATGCAACAAAATGAAACTGAATCCCTTTCTATCGCCATGCACAAAAGTGAATTCAAAATGGATCAAGGAGCTTGATATCAAATCAGAGACGCGCCGTCTGATAGAATAAAAAGTTGGCTACGATCTACAGTCGGTGGGGTCGGGCTCCAAATTCCTCAATAGGACACCCATAGCACAAAAGTTAATAACTAGAATCAACAAATGGGACTTACTCAAACTAAAAAGTTTTTTCTCAGCAAAAGAAACAATAAGAGAGGTAAATAGGGAGCCTACACCCTGGGAACAAATCTTTACTCCTCACACTTCAGATAGAGCCCTAATATCCAGAGTATACAAAGAACTCAAAAAATTAGACAATAAGAGAACAAACAACCCAATCAACAAATGGGCCAAGGACCTGAACAGACACTTCTCAGAGGAGGACATACAGTCAATCAACAAGTACATGAAAAAATGCTCACCATCTCTAGCTGTCAGAGAAATGCAAATCAAAACCACCCTAAGATACCATCTCACTCCAGTAAGATTGGCAGCCATTATGAAGTCAAACAACAACAAGTGCTGGCGTGGATGTGGGGAAAAGGGTACACTTGTACATTGCTGGTGGGACTGCAGATTGGTGCAGCCAATTTGGAAAGCAGTATGGAGATTTCTTGGAAAGCTGGGAATGGAGCCACCTTTTGACCCAGCTATTCCCCTTCTCGGTCTATTCCCTAAAGACCTAAAAAGAGCATGCTACAGGGACACTGCTACATCGATGTTCATAGCAGCACAGTTCACAATAGCAAGACTGTGGAACCAACCTAGATGCCCTTCAATAGACGAATGGATAAAAAAAATGTGGCATTTATACACAATGGAGTATTACTCTGCATTAAAAAATGACAAAATCATAGAATTTACAGGGAAATGGATGGCATTAGAGCAGATTATGCTAAGTGAAGCTAGCCAATCCCTAAAAAACAAATGCCAAATGTCTTCTTTGATATAAGGAGAGTAACTAAGAACAGAGTAGGGACGAAGAGCAGGAGAAGAAGATTAACATTTAACAGGGATGAGAGGTGGGAGGGAAAGGGAGAGAGAAGGGAAATTGCATGGTAATGGAAGGAGACCCTCAGGGTTATACAGTGGAGGGGGTAGAGAGAGAGGAGGGGAGGGGAGGGGAGAGGTGGGGAGGGGGGAGGGTGGAGGATGGGAAAGGCAGCGGAGCACAACAGACACTAGTATGGCAATATGTAAATCAATGGATGTGTAACTGATGTGATTCTGCAATCTGTGTATGGGGTGAAGGTGGGAGTTCATAACCCACTTGAATCAAAGTGTGGAATATGATATGTCAAGAAATTTGTAATGTTTTGAACAACCCACAATAAAAAATTTAAAAAAAAAAAGAAAAAAATATAGCCAAATATATAACATGGTTTTTCAGTTCTCTCACTTAATTCTAATCATAGCAGAACACAATAGAAATGATGTATCACTCAGTCCTATACTGTTGACTAAACACTTCCAGTCCAAGATTCTGGCTTTATCTCTCTGCCTTCAAAAAAAATTATACTAAAATGACATAAAAACAAACCCTCAGCAATTCTATCAACTCAAGAAATATATCCTCAGCTCACTAGAAGAGAAATGTGGTTCTGGAGAGAACGCATGGCAGAGACACAGCAGAGCTGAATCATCCAGCGACACCAGCTTCAAAGGCAATGAGCCTGGGAAGAGTGGGCTGGGGCTCTCCTGATTGGCTGTGCCAGCTCCCTGCTTTCAGAAGCTGACTCTTGGAAACTGCCTTTCACTTCAGACCAAAAGCCCTTGAATCTGGGAGCCTGATGGAGACTGCTCCTGGAGACTTCGTATGGTCATGAGGACTGAAAGCCCCTGTGATTCGAAAATATGCAACAATCATTCCCCAGAAGAAAGCCAACCTGGCCAAGTGTTTGTTCTGTCCTCTCTTCTGTACACACACATGCATGCACACATACACACAAGGAGTGAGGTCTCTTGTCTCAATCTTTGTTAACTTCAAGCCCAACACAAACCTTCATTTGAACACTGAAATATTCTACTGTTGCAAACAACCACCTAAAATATTAACTATAGAGAAAATAGATAAGGAATACACAATTACCATTTAAGGAAAAACAGTAACATGAAAGAGAGCTAGTAAAATCTATAAACAAAAGAACTAACATAATACCCTGAGCAACAAAGGAGTATTTGAAAATAAGCACAACTAGTAACTTTTAAAAGACTTAAAAGGATAACACACACAGTAAGCATGAGCCTACCAAGAGAAAGAAACTGCTAAAATAATAATTGGGAAGAGTAAGAAAATAAAACTTAGCTCCAAAATCAATCTCCAATATTTTCCCAGGATACCATGCTAAGAAGTAAAATATATTAAATAAATCAAAGCTAAAGGATCAAAAGTATGAGAAAAGAGTTACAAGATAAAATATGGATTCATAGATCTATGACTTCTAGCATCCATCAAACAGGGACTTCTGTAATGAGAGGGAGAAAAAGAAGGAGGGGATAAAAGGGAAAGAGAGAAGGAAAAAAAATATATATATATATATATATGGCCTATTCTTCAAAAAAAATCTATAATTTGAATGGCTCCAACTACTCTGATCAATAAAGTAAGTCAAGTTGATCCCAAACTTTGTATAGAAGAACAAAAGACCAAGAAAAATAAGCTCTGTCAAACAGAAACCTCTCAGGTGACAAGTCTTAGATCTAAGGCAGGAAAAGACTATGGAAACTTGTAGAAAGCCCAGAAATAGAGTAAAGCATTCCGGAAAACTTGATATATAACTGAAGTGCTACAAGTTAGTGCAGGAAAGAACAAGTTAGTTCTAAATGGTACTGGGATTATTGATTATCCAGCCGTAAAGCAAATACACTCCCTGTCTCATTTCTCACAAAGATAAAATGGTTCCCACATGGATAAAAGACTTAAAAGTAAAAAATCAGAACTCACTCTTCAAAAGTGAGTTTAGAAAATATCAGATAATAAGGATATAAGGTCCACATGTTATAGTTTTGAGTAGAAATTGACTCCCCCTCTTTAGAAAGCAATCTGGTCATATATATTTAATATCTATTACTAACCATACAAATGTAAGGTGTGCACATTCTAAGACCCAACAATCCTATGTCTCGATATTTACCTAAGAAATTCCAACACATATGTCAGTAAAATAGTATGAACTTATTTAATTATCAAAAGTAAAATAAAATACAAAGTTTGAAACTTAAACATCAGTAAATAGAAGAATAATTAAAAATTGTGGTACATCCATAAATTGTGGTTTAATTGCTGAAATACTATACAGATGGTATAAAAACAAGCCAGACCCACTTGAATCAACATAAATATATCTCAAAGAAAACCAAAAATTGTATATGTAGTATAATGCCACCTGCATAAAATGAAAAACATAGAACAACATTATATGCATGCATACATGTGAGTATTCAAAGTATTGAAAGTTGCATAAGAAAAATGCACACCACTTCATGAGAGAAGCCAGGGAGATACAACAGTAGGATCAGGGAGTGGTATATAAGTTTCAACTGCATTAGTACAGTTTTCTATATGTATACAAATTATGACAAAATATTAAGATTTGATAAAAGTGGCATATAATTATGTTTGGTTTTTATTTTTCCTCCATATTTTCTCTATGTTCAAAATATTTTATAACAGTCCAATATACTACCAATATATTATAATTAATTCATCAAATTAATTTAAAATTAACTCAGAATAGTCATTTTATGATTGATTTAATAAATGTTAATAATTATTAAAACAGTGAGGAAATAAATCAGTAAAATGTGTAGCTAATTCCAATTAGTAAAATGATGTTATAAAATGACAATCTGAAGAGTTTATCTCTCTCAAAGTTGCATATTTAGTATTTAGCAGAGCCAAAATTGAAACTGAATCTCTCACGAAGGACCTCACTCCCCTGCTTAAAATCCTAGAATAAAATATAGGAAGCTGACTCAGAATATTAGTAGGGTAGGAATTTATAAATAAGACATAATACCCTCTTTAGGGTATTAAGGTTGAACAGCATCACAAACACAGGTAAAATACAAATAAGTACTAGGAGAAAACATTTGCCATATGTGTCGTTTAAAGAGGAGTACTATTCAGAAGGTATGAAGAGCTTCAGCTCCAAGGAAAGGATGGCACCATGAAGAAACAAAGCACACGAAGAGGCACTCTATGAAAAAAGAGTACAGAAGACCAAAAATGTAAGAAAATACTCTCAAATATTTGTGTCAGAAAGCACTTTCCTATGTCGAGACTCTAAAAATGCATGGTAAGTTAACAGGATCTTTCAAAAGTAATGCAAATATATATATATATATATATATATATATATATATATATATATATATATATATATATATATATATTCCTAAGGCAAAAGTTCCCCCACAGAAACGCAAAGCTTTGAGTACAGTGTTGCTTGAAATAGTGAACATTTGGGAGTACCCAGAATACTCATCAATGGGAAATGGCTAATGTATAGAGTATTCACCCTGCAGAATGCAGTATAGCTATATTACATGTATTATGTATAGAAACGATATATTTAATATAAAAATAATTAGCTGCCAACATGTATACTCACATGAAATTATCAACAAGAAAAAAGAAAGTTAAGTGAAAAAGTATCATCAGAGAACAATTTAAGACAATTCTGTTAACTTTAAAAAGGAAAATTATAAATGTATCAAAAAACATAATATATAATATAATCATGACGTAATGACATATATATTACAAGATACTACACATACACATAAACGCACTCATGTAAAAGTGCTCTAAGGATACACACCATTATCACTAGAGATGCCCTGATTAAAGGGGATGAAGGGCAACTAGTAAAAGAGACTCTGACATTTTACTTCGTGTGCTTCATTTATAATATATGATTTTGAGCTACTTTGTAATTAAAAATATGAAATGTTCAAAAAATAAGTCCTATGCTTTGATTGTTTATAATAGACAATGAACACTTCACATTTCATCTGGCTTTGCCTGTGAAGAAATATGTAGGACAATTTTAATGAAGCACTGTGGTTTAATTTGATCTGATCTCACAGCCTATTATAGAATTCACTTTTTACTTCTCTTCACTTGAAGTTATCTGGGTAAATAAATGCTTTGGGGGATAGTATTGATAATTTTTAAGCATTATTAAACTCGTGGTGTGCCCTGGAAGTACATTACACAAACCACTTCTCTCATTTCTCACAATGATCTCTTGTAATAGGTGCTATTTCCATCCCCATTTTATAGAGAAGAACACTAAGTTTGGAGAGATTAAAGTTGGGCTTTTGAGCCCAGATGGTCTATCTTTAGAATTTATTTGTAACTACTACCCTCTGTACCTCCCCAGACCCCAAATCCCCTCTATTTCTTTTTGCGTCTTCTGTATTACGTGTACTATCTTTGGAGCAGCTGGATATTTTCAACATTAAGTCAGTGTGTTATCAAATCACATAAGCCTTTTAATAGACTCTAATGAAATTCAGAATCAGCTGGCCATGCATGATATTACTAATTTACTTGCTATACCAGTAATATTATTTTCGAATAGACTACATGCTACACCCTGTCAATTGTTATTTTGGTATTCTTTCATTTTTATTGACTACTCTGGCAGCCATACTTCATTCAGAGTGACAGTAAGTACTACCTGACTTTTCTCTTTTGTTACAGAGCATCAATATTGATCTCTTTCCTAGCGCAACAATCTTAATATGATTGAGGATTTTCTGCTAGTCTTGACTGAAAGTATGATAAATGATAATAACATTTATCAAAAACCAAAAAGTTATGAATTCTGGAAAAGACAAAAATGGATTGAAGTTAAAAGGTATTATGATTATGTTAAGGATTCTTTCTTTCCTTCCATTGAACTGTGATTCAAGTGTCAGTCTCTCTCTTCCAGTTCAAGTTGGGAAAGGGGAAGTTTGTCTAGTATTTCTTCCTGAACCATCTTCCTGACAGCTAATTGTTCATCCACATCACCTGTTTCTAACCACCTGCTTTTGGTCTTTGTGGACATGGTTTAGAAGCTGATGAGCCTAGCTTGAACTCCTGAGCTCAAGAAAGATGTTCTGCATGGCTGTCAGTAGAGAGGTAAATGCAAGTTGTATCTCACTTTCAGCCATGTATGAGTCCTTTTTGTCCAAGTCACCACCAAAACTTAGTGGGGTATCAGAATTTATTGAAAGTAAGATAAATATATTGAATTTGAATATAGAGAAGGAAAAAAATTAACTATATATTGTGACTTGACATTTTTCTTTTTAGTAATGCATAAATGGGCATAAAAATAATTGGCCTCTCACATTGCTCCTTTGTGCTCCTTGCCTAGTTCCCTGGTCCTCACATATCAGTGCTAAAAACGAAATTCAAGTTAATTATGTATTTTGTTCAAGTAATTTTTCCCTGACATTGTTGATATATAATGTCAAAAAATATAGACCTAGTAGCTGAATGACAAGTCTACCTCTTAACAGAATAACTTCTGTAGTCTACTCTTGCTCAGACCTCCTGTACTTTCTACAACTATTATTATGTAGAGAACTTCATGTTGGGAATGATATTGATATATATTCAATTTAAAGGCATAATATTTGGGGGAATAATTATATATGTACATTTTAAAGGTACTTATTTACATGTATAAGAAGAGTCAAGGTTTTCATGCAAACAACCCTATTATTTAATTAAAAAGAGGAAGGTAACGCAGAATGAAGGACAAGCTCTTCACAACTTGAAAATATTCATCATTGAACCAAATGGTCTAACAGGTAGGAATCTGAATAGCTCTTCCAGGGGATGAATTGTGTCTTTTTAATTTTGTTTCTTTTGTGTTCCAAATGCCTAGAGTGGCACTAAAAATTTGGGGGGGGGGGCTATCAATAAATATTGAATAGTTTGATTAATTAAAGATACATTTTTATACTTTATATGTATTTGTTATTTAGCTTTCATATTAAAAAGCAAGGTCTCATTTGCAGAATTGCCCACCATATTACCTAGGTTTTTGTCCTTCTTTTCCCTGGAACACAATTAGCAATGAATACCACAAGGTTGGAGGAATATTCCTTAGGTACAAGAGGAAGCAGTCACAAAATTGGGAGAATTTGGTGCACTGTGGGTTTGACAGTTTCATTTGGAGGTTTAACAATTCCTTAATGTTTTGAACATCAGCTGTTTGTAATTTAACATTCACTCAATTTTTTAAAAGTTTTAGGCACTGAAAATAGAACAATGATTCATACAAAGGAAGTTTTTTTTTTTTTTTTTCATTTGATTGGTATTGGGGATAGGGAGACAGATAATTTAAAGAAAGAAAAGGATAGAAAGATTGATTGATTGACTAACTGATTTCAGAAAGTGATCTATGCCAGGAAGTCAACCTTAAACAGGATGAGGGGTGACCTATGGAGTGTACACACCAGCAGGGGAAGACAGGGGCTTCTTGAAGACATACAGCAGGAGCTCAGATCTGAATGATGAGGTGGTGTCAGCCACGGAACAATTCCCAAGCAGAGATAAGTAATCTCAAAGGCTACCGCACAGAACTATCTCTGCAGGTCCAAGGATCCAATTTTATGCCAGCAAAACTAAAGGTTATCAAGGCAGGAAAAATAAGGTAGCAGGG
Organism: Marmota flaviventris; assembly: GCF_047511675.1. Classification (NCBI taxonomy): domain Eukaryota; kingdom Metazoa; phylum Chordata; class Mammalia; order Rodentia; family Sciuridae; genus Marmota; species Marmota flaviventris. The sequence goes on from NC_092504.1 coordinate 106,458,489, forward strand.
GTGAGATCTGAAAGGAAGGACATGCAACTGTGGTATTTGTATTCCAGTTCATTTGGGAAGCTATTAGATGTTTTAAACCAGTCTGACATCTGTCTTAAAGAAGATCCTGTGAGTTGTATTTTTTTGGTTTTGTTTTGTGTTGTACTTTTTGCCTAGAAAATATATTTAGGTCTGTAGACATCAGGAGAAGAGGTCAGTGCCCCAAAGAAGAGAAAACCTGAGAAAAGGACACTTAGGAGAATTCCTTACCAGTTTAGAATGCATAAGTATCAACAAAAGTGCTTTGTTTAAAACACAAATGCTAGGCCAGGCACTGTGGTGGCACATGCCTGTAATCCCAGCAGCTCAGGAGGCTGAGGCAGGAGGATCACAAATTCAAAGCCAGCCTCAGCAATGGCGAGGTGCTAAGCAACTCAGTGAGACCCTGTCTCTAAATAAAATACAAATAGGGCTGGGGATGTGGCTCAGTGGTCGAGTGCCCCTGAGTTCAATCCCCAGTACCAACACACACACACACACACACACACACACACACACACACACGCTAGAATTTATTACTAAAGAATTCTGACCTATGAAGTCATAGATAGAACCAAGAAGTGACATTTTAACAATTACTTCCAAGGAATTCAGTGGCCAAAACCAAGTGACCAACAGATCACTTTTGGTTCACTTCTTTTCAAATTAAAAAGAGAATTTAAGAATCTTTTACGTTGATCAACCCAGAACACTACTAAAGGGAAATCACAGGACTTTGGAGAAGTTACTCAAGTAGAAAACAATCACACTATACCCTTGATTAGAACTGAATCTCACAAAGCAAGTTCTCAGATCTCAAAGTGAGAACAAGAATGAATACTTGGTAGCAATCAGGTTCCACCTGACCTGCTGTCTTAGTGAGGTGTCACACTAAAGCAATGTCCAACACATATTCAATGACTCCATTTCCTAACCTGTCACATACAATCCATACTCCAATCCCTGTCCCAATTCTCCTCACAATTATGATCATCTGTGCCATTGCTACTTATATTCATGCTTCCTCTTGAATCATAGTAAACCTCATCTCTCATAGTCCAAGTCTGAATCCTGCTTTTGTGTCTCTTTTCCAGCAACACTCACAAAAATATACTGTGGATAATGAACATCAGATTATCTCATCATTTCTCTCTTCTCAGGAAGTACTAAAACTAACATTTCTGATCCCTTGTATAAATGAGAGGAGATAAAGTGATATCAATAAACCATTTTGTACATTCAGTAAAGGATCACGTTCCTTTAAAACCATACCCATTTTATTCTGTAACATTCAAACTCAGCTCTTGGCATCCACCAAAATAAAGGGGGGGGGGGTGCGGTTAGGCACAGGGCTCAGTTTATAATTCCAAACAGTCTCAGAAAATGTGGTCTGAAAATATGTTGTCCTGAGAATATGGTTTCAGGAAGTGTTTATGAAATATTTTTCAATCCATGGTAATGGAGATGTCATTGTTTGAACTTTCACATTTAAATCTACTGTCCATCCAGAATTGATTTTTAGTATGGTGCATGATAGAGATCAATTAAATAGTCAATTATCCCAGCACTATAGATTGAAAATAAAAATATCCTTTCCCCACTGTACTTCTATCATATGGAATCATAATTATCATCATCATCATCACCATTATCGGTTTAAAAACCTGTTTCTCTCTTCTCCACTAAACCATGAGTATTTTCAATAAGACTTTTTATTCACCTTTTTTAATCTATATTTAACACAGTTGCCAGTTAAAAGTCTATATTCAATAAATCTGTATCAGATCAGTACAAAATATAGAGATCATGTAGAAAACACACAACTATTTTCAAATTTCAGGCAGAAGGTAGGGAATCACCATGGCAGATCTTAGAAAATCTGAAGAGAATTTCTGAAAGACTGGAGATAGGCTAATGCTTTCATTTTTCACTGCATTCTAAATTTCTAGTGATATGGATTCTCAGAAATACTATTAAATGGCAGTTGTGGTAGTGCACACCTGTAATCCCAGCAGCTCAGAAGGCTAAGGCAGGAGAATTGTGAGTTCAAAGCCAGCCTCAGCAAAACCAAGGTGCTAAGCAACTCAGTGAGACCCTGTCTCTACAAAATAGGGCTGGGGATGTGGCTCAGTGGTTGAGTGCCCCTGAGTTCAAACCCAGGTACCAAAAAAAGAAAAATAAATACTCTTAAGTGGATTTTTAAGAACATTAAAAAATAAAAGAACTCAAAGATCTAACATCAGTTATCTGAGAACAAGTTGTGATAGAGTAAATTTAATTGTTCTTAAGAAAACCAAAATAATTCCTACCATACTGGGAACTTCAGGCCTTCCCTCTGTTACCTAAAAGCAATACATAAACCCACCTTACAGGAGACAGTCACATATCCCAGAGATGGCAAGTCCCAGCCAACACTAGAGGAGTCTCTGAATGGATTCTCCCATAAATTCACCTCACCCCAGTTTCCTGCCGTGTGAGCTGGGATTTCCTGCTTCCTTTGTCTTTTAACTACTCTAAGATTTATGGTTCTCTGTGAAAGTGCTATTTAGGCAATGCCCCTAGGTCATTGCTTTCAGAGTCCCTTTCCAGACAGTTACTTTTCTCCTGTGCCTATGGGCACAGCACACATAGACAAACTTGTTTTTCTTATGTTAATCTGATTGTGACAAGAGTTTCTCAGCTACAAACTTAATGAGGATTAATGATTTATTTCTCCCTTTCAGCTTTTTTATTTTAAAAAAATTAGGAAAATGTAGTTTATTTTAGAAATGCTCCTGGTTTGTCCTCTCACATTACCTTTGTGAAGAAGATCTGCAATTTCTAGCAAGTTGATTGAGGAGAGAAATTGTGTGTGTGGGGGGGAGTTTTTTGTTTGTTTTGTTTTGTTTGTTAAACTATGTATGATGCCTGACCCTAATACTCTGTAATAAATAACTGCCAATGGATAATTTATAATACAACTAGGCTGGTTCTTATATAGCAAAGTGTCTCTGCCTAGCATAAACTTGCACTTAGGATCTGGCTTTTTGGTAGTCCAGCCCTTTGTGCGATTTGTGAGCACAGAGCTTTTGTGTGGGGCAAAAATATAATGGAGGCATTGGAGAAGAAATGAAAAAGAAAGATGGGGGAACAGGGCTGGCTAAGACAGGGATGACTTGGACCATCTCTCTTGCTTGAGGAACCAAATTCCAGGCCTCATAATGAAAGGTATTAGTTAGAGGGATTTAGAAGATGTGCTCATGCAAGACATGTGAGGTTGTGGGTACAAACATTACTGCTTTGGGTTCAGGTTAACATTCCTCCCCAACCTTGTTAGGACCAACAAGGAGCTGTTGGCAGTCCATAGGTTCAGAGGAGCACTGGTGGTAGATGTATGTCATGGTGATGTGACTCCATGAAGAACATGAGCCTATAAGTGGCACAGCCTGATATCCCAGAAATAACTAGTGGTGCCTTTGAAAGGGGACTGAAGAAGTTTCCAGTCTCTAAGTCACCACAGTTTGAAAATTAATGTTGATGTGACTTCCTTTTAACAGGCTAGTGAGACTTAGGAAAACTTTATAATACATAAGTGATAAGGACTACACATAAAAGTAACAAATTATTAAAATCCTAATCTAGCTCAAATTGGTTATATATTATTTTATTTATTTTTTTAAATTATCCTGCTATTTTATTAGCAATAAATGTAATTATTTTTATCCAGATAAACACTGGAGACATTTGTAAAGCTGTTGTTTTCAAATGCCATTTGAATTTCTATTTAGTTAATTTTACATGTCTGTTTATTTAAAAGAAAATAATATCATTGTCATGTTCAGATTCTTCATATTTTTATGTAAGGCATGTGTCTCCAATTCTCTTCAAGGTATATATATTTTTATTTAAAGGTTAGCTTATTTCCTATAAGCCCTAAGGTTCTTGAAAAGTTTATTTCTAACTTACAGCATGTACATTGTTAATATTGTAAGTGAGCTTTTCTGTTATTTTATTTTCTAAATGAGAATTGCCGAAATAACATACATTTGTTGTTAGATAGCTTTCGTACATGCCATTTGGCTGAATTTTTATTATAATACTTTGGTTTAGTAATATTTCTGGTAAGTCCTCTCACAGTACCTTTGTGAAGAAGATCTGCAATTTCTAGCAAGTTGATTGAGGAGAGAAATTGTGTGGGGGGGGGAGTTTGTTTGTTTTGTTTTGTTTGTTAAACTATGTATGTTTAACATATATAAGTAGTAATAATGTTGTCTTTGCTTTTCCAAAACTTATGTACAACTTACTTCTATTTAAATTTCATTTCATTAAACAGAACTTACAGAATATAAATAAATCATAAATTGATTGTGAGCAGAATTATTTATTTTTACCCTTCCATGTGGCAAAATAGAAATACTTGGGATGCTTCCTCACTCTCTTATGATAAAATTGCAGAACAGAAAAGAAAGACTGCACAGGGAAGGATGGAGAATGGTGGAGAGAGGAATGTCTTTACAAATCTCTATTTGGTAAACCCAGAAGCAAGGTCCAGGGGAGACACTTAGGCCCCATGCCAGTGGCAGAAATGAGAAAACACTGGAGGCTTTCTGAAGCCAGGTTTTGGACCAGAGATGTAATGAAGGAATGAACATGTTAGCTGTAGTGTCATGGTTGGGATATGAAGGCCAGGTGCTCAGAAATAAAAGAGGACAAATTCTGTCTTCCTCACAACCTCACTTGGGAATCAAAGTGGAAAAAAAAATGGTGCTCATTTCTAATGTTAGACAGAGAAAGGAGTTCATATATTCTGTGTCTATATTTCTATTTGAAAGTGAGGGCAAATTTTCATTGTCACCATCACAGGTGTAATCAATCTAATTCCTTATGGTAAAGGGGACATTTTTTTCTGAGGAATTTGTGATAAGGAGTCCTTAAAGTCTAAACCACAAATAATTGGAGAGAGATGGGTTGAGATTTTCCCAGGAGAACCACTTGATTCTTAAGTAAAATCAATATATTGGCAGAATTTACTGGAAATAGAGAGTTGATTAGAACTACCTATGCAACCACACAGAGATGTCACACATGTAGACAGGACCAGAACCCAAGCTTCTAGTTAAATTGAGGTGGTTATTGTTGTTGCAGGAAAGGCTCAAAGATTTGGGAAGAGGCTCCCCACAGTTGACAAGCTTCCAGCTGATGATGGGAACCTCTTCTTCACAGAACAATGCTCTTTTCCAGTCAGATGCTTTCTTTTCAGAGGATTCAATATTACAGAGCAGGAGTCAGGTTGCCAGGCGCAATGGGTGGAAAGAGTATGCATTTCGGAATGACAGCCAGAATCATGACCTACTCCCATCATAGTAATAGTTTGGCAAAAACTCAAAACTCTACAAACCACAGTTTACTCAACAGTAAAACAAAACTATCTATAAAATGGAATATTATCAAAATTAAGCTAAGCAATATATATGTAAATTTTATGATTTGATATGTGGCACATATAAAGGAAAAATGTAAAATATTGCTTCTATTTTATTGCTATTTGAAATATGTTGTTACTTTAGCTTTTGCATCGTTTAGATCTTTGTTCACAATCTTCCCCCTTTTAATCAGAAGTAATCATTGGCTCAAAGCAGCAGGTGTTATGAGAAAAAAAATATTCTTCATTTCTGGACTTCCAAAATACATATTTCAAATTTATCTCAGGAGCAATAGTCCTGATATCCAAGTTTTCAATAGAAACTACTTGAACGACTTGAACTTTGAGGTAGGAACAGGTGTTCAACATCCCCAAAACTTCTCTTTAAATGTAAAGAGATAAAGCTTAGATGCTGGAACATAGGGTTTTTCTCTAGTCTATAAGCATAGACCAAGAAACATTCAAGAAATGGCAGAGGGCATATCCTATAAGGTAGAAAGTAAAAATAGATAATACTTATTGCATTCCAAGTACTCCATACTTATTAGCTCATTCATTTTTATAACAACCTTTTGTACAGAATTAAGGTTCAGAGAGGTTAAGTGAGTAATCCAATATTACACTGTTTATAGTTGATGGCACTGTTTTTTTTAAGTCTCTCTGATTTGGCTCAATTCTGTGCTCTTAACCAATATACCACACTGCCAGAAAAAAAAACTGGTCCTGCTCTTGGGAGGAACTACTGAAAAGCATCAGCAAGCAGAAGACTTCTCTACCATCTGAGATCTAAACACTTGGAGAGTGTAGATAAAAACATTGTCAAACATGTTTAGAAATTCCAAAGCAGAGGAGACTGTGAATATACCTCACACTTATAGAATGGTTGCAGAACTGGCCAGTTAGTCATGGTGTTGTTACTTTATCTTCCTAAGAGAAATATTTCTCATTCTCTGAGCCTGATTCCAGGGATTGAAACAAGTCCACACCATTCTCCTGGAGCACAAGTCCCTGCCTTCATTAGCTGGCTGCCTTCTCTGCTCTGGACTGCTGCTTTATACACTTCTCACAGCTCTGACACCTCTGTTCAATATGTCCTGTCATTCTTGACTAACAAAATCGGTCTTATGCCAAATCAACCATTCTGGCAATTCCTGGGAGTCCTGTCTTATCCTGTCTTCCTTTGATCATCAAATAAACAAAGTATGGTTTAACCAAAAAGAAAAAGGAAGGACAGCTCCACAGAAGATCCAGGAAACTACCCCCACCCCACCACTTGCGCGCGCGCACACACACACACACACACACACACACAATAGACCAATAGGTAGGTCGGCATGGAGGGTTGTTCAGAAAGACCAGGTGTAGCTGGCACTCTGCCCAATGTCCTACATGCCCCTGCATACCAGTGAGGTATCCTGGGTGTCACTGGGTATCAGATGCATCTGAAATTCAGAAATAGGGAGAGGTATGTGGAAACGTTCCAGCTGGGGAACACTGGTCAGTAGCATTCCTGGGGTGTAGACAAGGAAAGTGCAGCATATGCTCCCTCAGGGCTGGAATCCAGGTGCCACCATGCCTGCACCCAGTGATCACTGCTCATGGGGCACAAGGAAGGCCAGATCAGGTTCACAGGGGTTGAAACCTGGAGAATCCCAGGAGGCCACTTTAGGCTAAAAGAGTACGAAATGATGGATACAATTCTAAAAAGGAAAGTGAATATTTTGTGAAAAGAAAAATTTATAAAAGCTCACAAGTTATTAAAAAATTCACAAATGCCACAAGTATCACAAAGTCTGGATAATGGCAAATTTTTATTAATATTTGTCTATATCTTTATAAGACATTTTTCCTAGCTTTCAGCCTGTATTCTCTTTGATTATAACTTCATATGATAGTTACTTTGTAATTTTTTTATAGAGGAAACAAAAAGGCCCTACTCAAGGAAGACCTTAGCTGACTGTCTTTTTAAAAAATGACTCATAATTGGAAAGTATAAAACATGTCACTTTGCACAGAGATGGTCCTGCTGTTTGTGCCTGTGCCCTTCAAACACAGGACTTTTATTTTGAACAATATACATATAGATATACATGTGTATGTATATATATATATATATATATATATATATATATATGTGTGTGTGTGTGTGTGTGTGTGTGTGTGTGTGTGTGTCTGTGTATTATATATATGCATAAAATTTAAAAATTGTATATGCTGCATTATTGAGCATCCTCCTGATCAGAAAATGTCCAGATGTTGGGTTGTTAATGAGAATTGAATCTTCTGCTTGCTCTTTATTCAACAAGCTTTTTTCCTAAGCTTTTTCTCCTCCAGCCCCCTATACTACTAGCATGCATTGTTGGCATCATGCCCTGATACCACACTCCATGATATGCTCTGCACATTATAAGTTGCTGGAAGCAATGGGAATATTTCCAGAACCTTCCTGCACAAGGTTGCCTGCATTTAACTTAAATATTCACAAAAGTGATTGCAAATCACATAAATATATCACATTAAAAGCAAACTGAAACTGTCCCCATGTCAACTTCACCTCACTAAAATTCCTACAAATGCTCCAAACCTACTTTATATGACAGAAAGTCTGATAGAGGAAAATTGAGTGGCAAGCAGGAGTGCCCTCCATCAGTTGCTGCTAAAATGTTTTGCTTTCATAATATTATAAAAAGTGTGACCATGTGAATACATCACGAAGGCTCCTTTCAGGACCTTGGAAGTTGCCCCGAAAATGAGAAGTCCTGAAATTTGAGCTTCATTAACTGTATAGTAAATTCAACCCTGGGCACATGACCCCACCAAAGAAGGCAAAGGAGGATGGGAAGACATAATATGGACCAGAACACTTCCCCCCTGGCTCCTCCATTGCAGAGATCTAGATCTCATCCTGAGACAAGAAGGCTGACTTACCCTGGAAAAGAGGGTAAGCTGAAAATGATGGAGAAACTTAAAGCTCTTCCCCAGACCAGAAAGGAATCAGGGGCTCATGAGCAAGTTGAGTTCCATCACAGAAAACAAAACCACATTTCTGCATGTCTAATTAACAACTTTACATATGGAACCTATGATATCCACCTATGGACATGGCATAATGAATCCCACTATTATGTATAATTATTTTTTTATTTGTTCTAATTAATTATACATGACAGTAGAATGTAGTTTGATATATTGTACATATATGGAGTATAACTTCTCGTTCTTCTGGTTGTACTTAATGTAGAATTACATTGACCATGTCATCATAAATGCACACAGCATAGTAACGTCAGATTAATTCTACTATCTTTCCTATTCCCATTCTCCCTCTCTTCCCTTCAGTCCTCTTTGTCTATTTATTCTTTATTCTTCCCTAACCTCTTTATTTTTCCCTAACCCCCCCATTGTGAATTAGCATCTGCATATCAGGAAAAACATTCAGCCTTTGGTTCTTTAGAATTGGCTTATTTCACTTAGCATATTTGCCAGTTCCATCCATTTACCTGTGAATGCCATAATTTCATTCTTCTTTATGGTTGAGTGATATTTCATTGTGTATATGTACCACATTTTCTTTATCCATTTATCTTTTGAAGGGCACCTAGGTTGGTTCCATTAGTTTAGCCATTGTGGATTGAGCTGCTTTAAACATTCCTGTGGCTTCTTCATAATAGTGTGCTGATTTTAAGTCCTTTGGGTTTAAACTGAGGGATAGGATAACTTGGTCAAATGGTGGTTCCATTCCAAGTTTTCTAAGGAATCTCTATACTGCTTTCCAGAGTTGTTGCACCAGTGTACAGTCCCATTAGCAATGTATGAGTATACTCTTTTCCCCATATCCTCGCCAACATTAATTGTTACTTGTATTCTACATTGTTGCCAGTCTGACTGGAGTAAGATGGAATCTCAGTGTAGTTTCTATAATTGCTAGAAATGTTGAACATTTTTTCATATATTTGTTGACTGATCATATTTCTTCTTCTGTGAAGTGCCTATTCAATTCTTTATTGATTGGGCTATTTGTTTTGTTTGGTTTGGTTTGGTTTGGTGCTAAGTTTTTTGAGTTCTTTATATATCCTAGAGATTAATGCTCTCTCGAAGGTGAAGGTGGCAAAGATTTTCTCCCATTCTGTAGGCTTTTTCTAATTATAATGTACAAAAAAATAAAATTTTAAAAATTCAAGCAAAATGAAATAACTATTATGTCTACCACTTATGAAAATAAAATGCCTGAAACAGAAAAACAAAAAAATTTAACCTTCTCTCCTACACAGATTGTGAGTTAACGTGAATTTTTTTTTAAAGGAACAAATAACATTTTGATAACTTTAAATTACTTCCTTGTAAGTCCCCAAGGTACTGCCTGACTTAACAAAAACATGGAATGGGTTTATTCTGTCTGGTTTTGAGTGTGACACTCACTGATAACTGCCAGGTTTGGAAATAGCATCTGGTATGTTTTGATTTGGATACGAGGTACCACCTAGAAAGTTCATGGAGCAACACAGGAATGGTCAGAGTAAAATGACTATGAGAGCTAAAACCTAATTGGCAGATTAATCCACTTAATAGATTAATAATTTGGATGGATTTATAGGTAGACCTGCAAGGAGGTATGGTGTGATTGAAGGAAGGAGGTCACTGGGAGTGTGCCTTTGGGTATTATTCATTCTCTCTCTCTCTCTCTCTCTCTCTCTCTCTCTCTCTCTCTCTCTCTCTCTCTCTTCTCTTTTCTTCTACCCCTTCCCCTTCCCCTTCCCCTTCTTCTTCTTCTTCTCCCCCTCTCTCCTCCTTCTCCTGCTTCTTCTCTTCCTTCTCCTTCTTCTTCTTCTTCCTGGCTGCCATGAGCTAAATAGTTTTCCTCCATTGTGCCCTTCCACCATGATATTCTTCCTTACCTCCAGCCCAGAACAATGTAGTTGGCTGGCCATAGACTGAACCTCTGAAAATGTGAGCCCAAAATACAATTTTTCATCCTCTAAGTGGTTCTTGTCAGGTATTTGGGTCACAGCAAAAAAAAAAAAAAATGTTGACTAATACATGGCATCTGCAAGGCAGCTTTCCCTCTGTCAACCCTCTTGGATTAGCCAGGAAGAGAAATGGATGCAGCTGGAACAAACTACACCATCAACAGATAATTTATAGTAATAAATTTAGTTAGTCCCAGCTATGAGTTGAATTGTGCCTCCCACAAGGTTGAATATCTAACCCCACTATATTAAACTGCAACTGTATTTGGATATGAAGTCTCCGAAGAAGTAATGGTAGCCATAGTAAATTAATACAATCCCCAAATGGGGTTGGGTAGAGTGGAAGGTTCCCTTTATGCCCATAAATGACCATGATTTCAAGAAAGGTTTTAAAATTATAGTTTCCCCATATCTATTCTAGTTTCAATTACTCATGGTCAGAAACAGTTCAAAAATAGTAAGTGGAAAATTCCAGAAATAAGCAATTCTTAAGTTTCAAATTGCATAATGTTACGAGTAGTATGATGAACTTTCACACCATCTTGTCTAGTCTGCCTTAGTCATGAATGATCTCTATGTCCAGTGTATCTACACTCTATATGCTACCCGCTTAGCCAAAATCTTGTTATCAGAACAATTACAGCAATATCACAGTGTGTGTTTTCAAGAACCCCACATTCTGCTTAATAATGGTTACAAAACATAGAGTAATGATACTGCAATTTGGATATGGCAAAGAGATGCCACAAAGTGCTTCCTTTAATTGAAAATGTGAAATTTCATTTACATTTTCATTCACATAACTTTAATTACAGTACACTATTACAGTCATTCTGTTAATCTTTTACTGTGTCTAATTTGTAAATTAAATTTTTTCACAGGAATGTAGGTCTAGGAAAGAACAAAGTACAGTGTATATATGATTTAGTACTTATTTTGGAGATTAATTCTCCAAGAATAAAAGGCTTCATACCAACCTCTACCATATCTACTAATTCCCTCTGGGCATTGAGAAGACATTTTAAATGAGAAATATCCTAGAAACTGATGTTACAATAGGAAATAAACCTCTTGCTGTTGGACATTTGAAGCACATGCTATATAGATCCTACAGACAAGTAGCAATTTCTGTGCAAAAATTATTCTTGCCAGGAGCACTGGTACGCTCCTGTAATCCCAGTGACTTGGGAGGCTGAGGCAGGAGGGTTGCAAGTTCAAAGCCAGTCTTATCAACTTAATGAAGCCATAACCAACTTACCAAGAACCTGTCTCAAAATTAAAAAAAAAAAACAACATTATTCTTTCTCTATGATTTCTCTTGCATTCTCTGGCAAGCGTCATTTAATATTTTTTGCCTTTGAAGGAAAACTGCTTGGCCTGCTGTATATTTGGGATAGTGCTGAGAGCCACAGCATCATCAAGTGTGGTAGATGATGATGTCTCCCACGAAAGATGCCCACATGTCATCCACAGAGCCTGTAAGTGTATTGCCTGAAGTGCAAAAAGACTCTTGCAGCTGTGACTAAACTAAGGATCCTGAGATGGGGAGAGTGTTCTGGATCACCATCCAGCTGGGTGGAAGCAACCATAAGGATCCTTGCAAGGAAATGAGGGAAGCAATAGGGATATGATGCCAGGGCAGAGCTCAGGTGGAAAAAAAGGGTAATTTGAAGATGCTACTTTGATGACTTTGAAGACAGAGAAAAGGAATACAGTTGGAAAAGGCAAGGGCAAAGATTTTTTTTTTTTTTCTGATTGCCTCCTGTAGGAACATAGCTTTGAGTCTCATTTTAGACTTCTGACCTCCTGAAGGCAAGGTAATAACTCCATGTAGTTTTGAGCCACTAAATTTGTGGCACTTACTAATCTGTGTAATAGGAAACAAAACGTCTTTGTACTGCAAACCTGAGGTTTTCCTGTCCTAAAAACATCATGATAAATGTATCAAGACCCTCACATTCTATAGAAGCATGATTAAGTATGACCCATTAATTAACTGACCAGAAAGAACCCTGGGTGATTCTGCAGCCCCAGAATCCACAGCACCACCTGCCCACTGCTGCTTCTCCCTCCCTGCGTGGGCCTCAGCAGCATGGTGAGCTTCCATCCACACACCAGGCTGCCTGGCTATGCTGAAGAGTGCTGAAGACTTAGCAATCCTACTTTTCAGTAGGAGAACCTCCCCCACCCCATAGAAGAAGTGGGATCCATAAAAAAAACTATAAAGCTTCAAAATCATATCCATCTTTGCTAATGAAATAAAATTTGGTTTCCATGGAGAACAACAATGAAAGGACATCTTAGAAGGATGTGAATTTCACCTTGGAGACATTGCTAGTCCAACCTCACTTTGCCTTTGGTTTATGCAAAAATGAAATTAACTTTAACCAGCATGGATAGATTTAAAACTATTGGGGTTTTCTTTAGTGCTAAATCAATAAAGGCCAAATGACTTTAGAACAAATTGATCAAAATTTTATTTCATGTCTGCCATTTAAATCAGGGTGTCACAAAAGAACTGACTTGCCCTGAAGGAAAACTGAAATGTAAAAAAATTGCTGAGTTCAAACTGTTCTTACAACAGTGAGAAAGGTTGAGATTAATTAAAATAATAATAATAGCTGCCATGTATTAAGCACCAACATTAGGCCAGACATTGGTGGATTCTTCATGTGCATTATCCTTAGTCCTAATAACAACTCCAAAGGTAAGCACTATTACCTGTATTTTACATATGAGAAACTCAACATGAAGTGATTCGCTTAACACAGCACTGATAATATATGGAAGGGTACACATCAATGTGTAATATTTTCATGACAGATAAAAGTCACTTGGCTTTATTCAGAATTATGTTATGTTTGCATTATGTAAAGACTACCTACTTCTGTTTTCTCTTACTTCTGCAACTTATATTTTTATCTTTAGCTACTAAATCTCTATGTGGTATTTCCTTAAAATTCTGGGAAGCAATGGTAGACAACTTTGTTTTTGTGTGGCCAGTATCCACACCCTTTTGGGAAACAATACCTCTGACCACCCTCAGTCAGATGATCAATATGAGTCTAACCCTGCCTCCTGGGTCCAATGCTGGATGTTTTCATTAGGATTTTGAGTCAGGATTTGATTGACCTGGCCAACCAAAGCACTGCATCTCCCTAGCACAAGTGACTGGTTCTAAGACGGTCATATCATTTAAGAGGCTGAAAGAGAAGTGTCCCCCAAGCTTTTGTTGGAACTCTTGAAAAAGAGAACCTTTATTTCCACTGAAGTTACAAGAATGATAAAGCAAAATCCTGAAGAAAAAGAAATAAGCTGCCCAAATCTGTAATTAGCCTAGAAGAAAGATAAAGAGAGGGAAATTCCTAAAGACAATCGAACCCCTGATTCTATCTATGCCTGAAACCATCTAGATATCACCTTTAATGACCTAACAAATATCTTTTCTTCTTATTTCAATTTCTTAATCAGAAGACTTCTAATAACTTGGCATAATCTCCCTGTGTGGTTATCTATTTGACACCAGTCACGTTTCTGGAAATACTAAGCCCATGTAGATCACTGAGATGATGATGCTACAGTAGGCAGAACTATGAATGCTCTAAAGATGTCTATGTCCTAATCCCCAGAATCTGTGAATACATTATCCTACATAGAAAATTATTCTTTGTAAATGTGATTAAGGATAAGGGCTTTGAGATTGAAGGGCTCAATGTAATCATATAAACTCTTAAAATCAGAAGAGAGACAAGAGTCAAAAAGTGAGATGGAAGAATGAGAAGAGATTCTAAGCACAGAAGGAAATGCTTACCTGCTGTTAGCTAAAGATAGAGGAAGAAGGCCATAAGCCAAGAACTGTGCATCCTCTTGAAACTGGTAAAGGCCTTCAGCAGTCACAAGAAATATAAAACCTCCATCTTATAAGCACAAGAAATCATATTCTGCCAACAATCTGAATAATAAGGAGCAAATTCTCCACTACAGACTTGGTCAGTTTCCATCCACACACACTTCCATCCATGTGACACAAAGTTCTTTCAGAAAAATCCCCTGGGCTCTGGGGAAGGAAACTTTGGGCCTGGACTTCAGATTGGTTATGTTAGCACACCCATGCAAAGACAGAGGGCAGGAGAGAGGCTGCAGAGTATCCAACAAGAGAAGGCAGGGATATAAGGCTAAAATGTCAGGCAATACATGTGACTCATTTTGTGTTACTGAGCAGTCTTTGATGAGGAATAGTTTTGTTGTGCTACTTATTGGTATTGATAATCATGTGCAAAATTACTAATACAGTATTAGTAAAGAAGAAACAGAAGTTTGAGCCTTGGATGTCCATAAAACATTAATCAGTGGTGAAGATACTTCCCACCAGCCATAAGGTACAATGCATAAGTTTTGATAGCCAGGGAAAGTAGAGATGGGAGAGACAGCAACAGGGGTTGCAGCAGTAGTAATAGTAGCAGTGCTGGAATGATCTGGGTTTCAGCAGCAACAAAGTTGTAATAGCCACCCACAAAGAACATGAAGTCCCCAGGAACCTCACAGTGAGAGGGAAAAGAAAGGAGAATGCAGATCCCTGTGAGAATTCTAGAGAACAGAAAAATCAAAGAAATGTTATTGCCATCATTAGACAAATCCTATGTGTTCCCAAAATCCCCAGTGTCTGGAAATGTAGCAGCACATGCACATTAGTTTATATTTACAAGACCTTCTTATAATGTTCTAAGCCAGCTTATGCCCAGCTTTTCAAGGATGCTGCTGACTTGGGAATGATGTCTTAGAGGCCCCCTCAAAGTTCATCACCCAAGGCTCATGAGCTTGATCATAAAGACTTCGTGGTGTGATGGCCCCACACCAAGGTTTCCAATGTACAACTCACTTGTGTGGATTTGGCAGGGCAAATAAAAGGCCTATGTACTTCTGGCAGGATGTTTCTTCTACTTCTCAATTTACCTGGATGTCTTCTGAAGAGAATTAATCAGGAAGGTACGTGGCCATATATCTCTGAAGAAAACACTCTTGAAAAAGAAATAAAGCTTATGAAGTGGAACTGTTAAGAAAGATAGCCTTTTCTCCTTCAAGGATAGTAGCATTTATTACTAAACCATCCAGCCAGCTTTCATTCTAGGTAAATCATTTTTTACTTTCTTTCTTTTTTGTAATGGGGTAGCTTTATACTCTCAAAATGAAAGGTAATGTCGTCTGAAAGATTATTTTACATTTTAAAAATCCTAAGAACATTTGAATTATTCATTTAACTTTTAAAAAAATACCAAAACTATATTTAAAGACTCCTCTAGCTATTTAGACTTTGACTTTATAGCAGTCAAGACAAAAACCACAAAAAAATTATTAATACTATTAGCAACAAAAAGAATTCAGTACAGCCTAAACTTCCTGTGGGCTAAGAATCATAAAGAATTCATGAGGAATAAATATCATACTTTAAAAAGTCATAGTCTAGCAGTTTTATCCATGTTTTTTTCCTTATTAATACAAAGCTATAATGTCTTTATCTGTTAATGATTCCATTGGGCTGATCGCAGATAATCTTTAAAATAAGCACTAGTGGCCTCTTGATAATAACAACTTGAAAGAAAGTATTCTAGTTCATATTTGTTATGACATCTGAGCTTGGGAAATTTTAAAGAAAACTGGAAAAGTTTTTTTTTTCCCTGTCAAACTATATTTAGTTTTATTTGTTTATCTTCCTTGCTGCTTAGTTGAGATCTGAACACAAGATAATCCGATTTCTTGTTTACAAATCTGCATCCACTAAACAGAAAACGATGGCATGTCCTTCCTGACCTCCAAGGCCCTCTGGGCTGAGAAGGGCAGTTAATTGCATTTATACCAATCACCCCTTACCCAACAGCAATGACTGTGTTTCTTTGATCATTAAGATTAATTGTTCTTTGTAATTCTGAGAAACAGCAATCAGTAAAGTCAATAATATATAGTAACCCAGTACGTTGTTGTTTTTTTCAACAAATTAGGGCAAGAGTTTAAAAAAAAAAAATATTAAGCCAACATTGCTTTTTAAACACATGGCACACACACTTGAACAAAAAAAAAAATTCTGGGAGTTGTAGCTCAGTGGTAGAGCACTTGCCTAGCATGTGTGAGGCACTGAGTTGAATCCTCAGCAACACATAAAAGTAAATAAATAAAATAAAGGTATTGCATCCATCTACAACTAAAAAAAAATTAAAAAACAATTCTGTAGCTAAATTTTGTTTTTCTATGAATTGTTTTGATTCTTGGGTTTATGAAAAGTCCTTGAATACAATATCAAGATCAGATTTTTAAAAGATTTTTAGCTGTTGTCTTCTCCATATTAGCCAGTCTTTACCTCAACTGATCAAGGGTTTGTACTAACAAAACAAACAGCAAAACCAAAATAAACAAACAAATAAATAAATAAATCCAACACAGAACAAAGAACAAGAATTAAGATTCCATGTGATTATCCTGTATCATCTTTGGTGGAGTAATGGAGGACAAAGAGATTTCAGACAACTCAGAGAATTGAAGAGTTGGAAAGAACCTTGACCTCATTTTCTCCTGGCTTTATTCTCTGGGCAAGGAATATGCCTTGCTTGCTCTTTACCAGACTCCATTTACAAAAGAGGAAGGTGAGGCTTGGAGAATGTGAGATGATCGAGGTGACCATGACAACACCACTAGCTATTAAGAGATCAGAATTCCTACCTTCCTGTCCAACTTTCATTTCCTGTGTCCATGGTCTCTGGAGGATATGAAGGGTCAGAACAATAATCCAAACAACGATGTCGATATGATGTTAAGGCTAGAAGGAATGTAATCATCTAATCCAACTCCCATATTTTCTAAGTGAAAAATATGAGGCTCAGATAGATAGCAATTTGTCTGAGGTTAGATAAACTGTCAAAGGAAAAGTAGAACCCAGAGATGTTGTCCCCACCTCAATCAAGATGCTCTTCATAGTGGGACCTGAAAAAAGATGAAACCAGCACCTAGAATCACACTGGTTCTTTCATCTCTGTCCCTCAGAGATGAATCCTGTGCAAGTGACTTTCTCCAAGTGGATTGAATAAAACTATTTCCAAGAGCCAAATAATGAAGATTTTTCAAGATATTCCTGAATCTCTTAAGATAATGACAATTGCCTTTGGAAGGAAACTCAGTAGCCTGCCTTTTACCTCTCCCTCCTTATTGTCCCATTCAAGAAATGGAGACATCTTTTGCCCCAACTTGGAGTTGATCATCATAATTACATTTTAGATACTCCAACAGGAAATAAAAGTCATGAGGTGCCGTTGGAGCCTGGCTACAGTATACCACATTTTAGCAAAAAGAGAACCAGGTCTTTGGAGAAGAACAAGGTATAAAAGATCAAGAGAGGGAGACTGTTGCTTTTAGTTGTGATTTTTTAATTACCCTGTTTTTTTTCTACTTCTTCAATAGAAACGATAGTAAAACACACATTACTGGATTCTCAAACTTGTTAGGGCATTTAGAGCTCTTGATGAAAAAACCCTAGGGTGCATTCACTGGATATGGCTTTTTAATTGGATACTAGAGACCACTCTAGTCACAAACACTTTAGACTCCCTCCCATATTTATTTGATACTCCAGGATATAAATACTCCATATTTATCTGCCACAATGCCTCTGGTAACTTTAATTCTTTCT
This sequence comes from Marmota flaviventris, assembly GCF_047511675.1. Taxonomy (NCBI): domain Eukaryota; kingdom Metazoa; phylum Chordata; class Mammalia; order Rodentia; family Sciuridae; genus Marmota; species Marmota flaviventris. The sequence continues at coordinate 106,476,550 of NC_092504.1, forward strand.
CTATTCATTGATAAGCCCTAGACCTCTGAAGGGAAGAATTATAACCATAACTGACACTAAATGAGTTCCCCCTCTATGCTAGGGACTATGCTGTGTGCTATAACACCTTGCACACATAAGATAGGTCTTTTGATGCTAACTTTACAAATGATGAGTCTGAGAAGCCCATAAGTTTCCCAGAGTCACACAGGTAAGCTAAGGACAGGGACTATTCCCACTTGTGTCTCAACTGATTTGGGAGTTCTTTGCAGACTCCTCTTCTCTAACCATGTTCTGGTTTAACAATCTCCATCCTGTTGCTCTATTACTTCTAAAGTGAAGATTTAGAAATGATGGCCATCCTCAGGGTGAATGCCCTTGCTCTGGCAATGGAGCTGGGTTGCTCACTTTCCATTGTTTGGGTCTCAATAGCAAAGAAGAGCTGGCAAGACCAAAATGAGACTGCTGCTTATAGCTATGCTTTTTACTTGACCTGTTCTCCATTTTTAACAGGAAAAGCAGTAATATCCACATTACTAGACAAACTCAGCAGGTCATGTGGGGACCCCGGTGAGATAAGCATTTGAGTGGGCTGAAGAAGATGTTTGAGCAAAGGAAAACTTAGAGATTGAAGCTTGACACTTTTTAATCAGAATAATATTCAAATCCAAAAAGTGGAGCAAAAATAAGTACTAACTTGGGGATAGAGTGGGAGAAGGAAACAATAAGATTAAAAAGGTTTTAGAAATACTAAGTAAGATAGAAGGAATGTAGGAGGTGATGAGGGTGATAGTGTGGTTGGCAGGGTGCAGTTTTGGTATAATTTTAAGTGTATATTTAATAAGATTTAAACGTGAGCTGTCAGAGGAGTAGTTTCTAGGTTAGAATAAGGTATATACAGAGACTCAAAGGATCCGAGATTTATTACTGTCTTTTAACTCCTTGCAAAAAAAAATTACATAATGATGTTGATTCCCTCAGCAATAAAAATTGACCTACCCTTCACAATAACATGGAAGTTAATCTCCCCCAGAATTACTCAATAATCATGTAAGCATGAGGTATTTCCCAAGAGGAATTAGGATTTATGTTTTTGGTGAGATTAATGATTGAGTTGGTTCATATATTAAATCTGTGCAAAACAACATTTCTGAATCCATTGCCTTTCTATGATTTTAGTAATGAATTAAACTTTTGGATTTACCCTAGGAAAAGTGAACTTACTTATTCTTAAAGGCAATAATAGACCAGAATGGACTAAAAAGTGAGCAGTACCTGCATTGCAGCCTATTAGTGAACAATGTGTCCTCTCTATCTTCTAGGCCTTAACTATATAGCAATACACAAAAAGAATATTGTTCCTATTCTCCCTGACATTTAAGAACTTAATACTATTGTAATTGTAGTCTAACTGAGTTCTTGCCAATAATTGTTCTGAAAGTTACCATTCACTATAGGGCAACTATGGGAGAGAGAACAGGGGATATGGGCAAATACACACAAGTCTGTATAAGTATTGCTGGTGATGTGTGCACACTTTATTTTCAACACAATTTTAATAAAGTGAAATATCTCTAGACTTCAGAATTTATAAATACCCATCAGCCAGCTCATATCTGGATATTTGTGGTCCTTAGTTTTTTTTGTTTGTTTGTTTTTGTTTTTGTTTTTTGTATTAACATCCATTAATCATAAAATTAAGCCAGTTGCCACCACTAGTAAAAAAAAAAAAAAAGTTAAAATGAGGAAAAGAATATTCTTGCCCATGTATTCCCCATACACACTGTCATCCCTACCCTGAGATAACCTTTATTATCTTACTCTGTGTATGGTAGTTAGATCAGGTGTGGAATGAGTTCATTTATCTCAATGTACCTGATAGTTTTAATGCTACTGCATAGCCATTAGGTGAAAAACATGTCCAACATGTGCCCAGAGGTTTCCATGTATGTGCATAAAGTTCAGAAATTTAACACCAAATAAATCTCCTTCTGCTTTAGGAAGCTCTGAGAAAATTTATATTCCTCTGTCCTGAGACCAGCAAAATATATGAGGAAATAGATACATCAGTTTAAGTCTGACAACACAGAGGATAAGAAAATCAACCCTTCTCATCAGGAGCATCTGGAGATGGTCGTAAAAGAGAAACATTTTAAAACCTTAAATATTTATCTTAACCTCTGTGAGTTAATAATGTTATTAAACCAGTCTAGAATAAAACAGGTCTTGCTTAACCTTAATAAGTAAAGGTATATTATATATTATATTTTTATATATAATATGTAACTTTATGTACATAAAGTTATATTAGCAGTTTATATTTTTCTACTTTTTAGATAAATTTGAGACATAAAGGACTACTCCATGCTACATAGATTTTCTTTTCCGTCTTTACATTGATTAATTTGTTGCTAGGCAATATCATCTTAAAATCATTAAAAGTACTATAGAAAATCAGTGGATGTTTTATTCTTAACTTTTTTGTGTTCTTCATTGTGCCATTTCTGAGGTTTTTGCCCACTATGACAATTCTATTTTCATGAGCCCTGACTTATGCAGAGGCCATAGTAAGACACAGGTAGATTTCGTGTTTAAAAAAAAACAACAAAACAAAACTCTGCTCCACATGAAATACCTACAGGAAAGCTCAGATATGCCCACAAACAATAAAATATTGATCCAACAGTTGGAGAAGAACACACTTCACACAAATAGTAACTGAGTTCAGTTGAGGACATGAGGTAAATATAAGGAAATCCCTGTCCTCCAGGCTCACGTCTATTATTCCTGACTTATGGTGAGTTCAACAATGAGGTGGCACTTGGGACAAGAGGAGATTAGAGTTGGAGAAGAATCAGGAAGCAGAGTCATTATTTTAAAAAGCAATATGGACAGAAATTCTTTCCAATCCAGGAGGTATCCTTGCTGGCATGATCACATCAGTACACAGGTGCCAGACATTTCCTATAGAGGGCAAAACAGTAAAATATTTTAGCCCTTGCAGTCTCTGTCACCACTGCTTAACCCTATTGTGTTCCACATGATCTTTATTTACAAAAACAGGTGGCAGCTGGAATTGGCCTGAGGGCCCTAGTTTGCTGACCCCTGACACCAATTACCACAGTTTCAAACTTGGATATTATATTTAGAAGGTTGTACCATTAATTGAAAAGAAAACAGAAAGAAAGGTGAGTTTCATGAGGAGAAAACAATGAGTTGGGTATTAATAAATATTTGACTTAATATGACAAACATTTCCCAAGCATACCTGACATTGAGTGGACAAAATGTGAGTTCTACTCTCAAGGTCACCCTCTATCAATGTGATAATATCATATCATTGAGCCACAGTATTAAGGAGGTTATTTGTCTTGGAATAAGCCAGCCATTAACAGGGACTCAACAATCTGCCTCCATTTACCTCACTTTAGTCTATAAAACACACTTATAATTCAATGGGTTGAGCTGAAAAAGGGGTAGGTGGAAAAAGTTACCAATGATTGTTGACAAAGTAAAGATAGGAGGGCTTGATGAATTTTAAAATATATGACTGGAAATGTGATTAAAAAAATCTAGACAGATCAAGTTTAAGTTGCTTGTCATGTTTGCTCCTCTTAGGGGAATAGTGGATGTTGCAATGTTGCAATAGAATATAAAATTTTAAGTGCAAAAATGGTATGAGGCTTTTGCTATTTTATTTTATTATTTGTTTTAATATTTATTTTTCAGTTTTTGGTGGACACAACATCTTTATTTTATTTTATGTGGTGCTGAGGATTGAACCCATCGCCCCACACATGCCAGGCGAGCGCATTACAGCTTGAGCCACATCCCCAGCCTGCTATTGCTATTTTAAATAGGTAGATTACCTACTTCAAACAAAACATGTTCTATGTTCTAGATATTACCATTGTAGAGAGAGAGAAAGAAAGATGCACCCCCGCTGTTGTTATATTAGTCATCAGAAGAGTTTGCCTACAGGTCAATTTGGTGGCTTTGATGAAGGAAGGGAGTATATCTCTCTGACTCCTGAAGAAGTTGAAAGAAATAGGGAACTATCATTATAATTATCTATTACAATGATTTTTAGTATTTGACAAAATTTAAAGACTCTTTGAAAATAGAGATAATATTTCCCCCAAAATATGTCTATATGTACAAACAAAAATTCCATATCAATCCACAGGATTATATGCACCTCTGAATTTCCTAGAAGTTGTGTATGACAGTTTGAGAGACCCTGCTCAAAATATACCCAATGCTTTTCATGGTTATCTCAGTTGATTCTCAGACAACAGTTAACAGAGGTACCCTTATCACCTTTGTAGAGAGAAAGAAACCAAGATTAAGACAATGATAAAAAGATCATACAGACTAAGGGATTTGTCAGGCTCCTGAGACTCTAGTGTAATGGAACTCATGCATGCCTTCATGTTGGAGTGACCTGCCTGAAATTTATAAGAAAAAGAAGGAAGTCATTCTTTTATATAACAACTTCCATGACACCCCTAAAGAAGCTTTCCAAAAGAAAGCAAGTTCTTTCATTTTAAATATTGAAAAATTATAGCAGGCCAAAAAGTGTACTCCCCCATCCCAGAAATACCCAGGTTCTGTTCCCCAGATCCTGTGAATGGGTTATCTTCCATGACAAAAGAGATTGTGCAGATGTGATTAAGTTAATGACCTTGTGATAGGGAGATTGTCTGGGATTATCCAGGTGACCTGATACAAAGTCACATGTGTCCTTGTAAGAGGATGTAGGAAGGACAGAGGAAAAGGGAGTCTAAGGACAGAAGAGGACTTTGGAGTAATGTGGCCATACGCCAAGGAAAAACAACACATAAAAGCTGGAATAAACAAGGTGGCGACTCATCCCTCCCAGTACCTTGATCTTAGCACCATGAGTCCCATTTCAGGTTTCTGACCTTCAGAACACTGAGAAAATAAATTTGTATTAGTTTAAACCACTAAATTTGTGGTAATTTCTTTTACCTTAGCAACCAGAAATGAATTTAAAAATAAAATCAAGCTAATTTATACTATAATCATATTTCATTTTTTCCCAAGCTTCATAAAAGCAGGAAGTTTTGAATTTTTAGCACTTAGTGCCAGAAACAGAGCGTATGTTCAGTTAAAAATTTAAAAAAACAATGAAACACTTAATGTTCACAGTAGTGCCATAACATTCTAGAAAGACAGTAAAATTTAAAATGAAGCTAGGGGAATATTTCTACAGGGAGGAAAAAAGAAATGTTTAAAAGTACTATTGGGAAGTATAAAATAACTATATTTTAGCCATCCTTTACACCCAAAAGATGAAGATGCAAAAAAAAAATTATACAAAGTTTTAGATGAACTAATATTAATTAATGATCTAAATCCTGCTATAAACCGGCCTGTTCCTCATATAAATTTTTGTAAGTTATGAAGGAGATATTCCAACTCTAATAAATAGTTATATTTTTCTTCTTCTACACTTCTGGTCATTGTTGCTATTCTTGGAACTGGGTCAGGAAGAGACTTAAAAAAGTTGGAGCTGAGCACTATGGCGCACACCTGTAATCTGAGCAATTTAGGAGGCTGAGGCAGAAGGATTGCAAGTTCAAGGCCAATCTCAGCAACTTAGCAAGGCTCTATGCAACTTATGAAGAACCTGCCTCAAATAAAAAGTATAAAATGCTGGGGGTGTGGCTCAGTGGTTAAGCACTCCTGGGTTCAATCTCCAGTACCAAAAAATAAAAGTAAAATCAGGTGGATGTTGCTGTTGGAAGAAGCTGCAGCTAGTGATTCCTACAAGCCTTGAAATCCATGTGCATATCCCTTAGAATCACTCAAACATAGTAGGATGATTATTCTTTTTCTCTTTGAGACTAAAACTTTTAAGTTGATCTTCCATGGTCACTTTCATTTTTTAGGGTTTCCATAATTTGGAGGGATATAGGAAAAATATTAAAGAAAATAGAACAACATCAAATATCAAATTCATTAAATACCTGTTTTCAAACCCTAATTGCTACAAAGAATTTTTAGTTAGATTCTCTGGATGGTAAAACATACCTCCAAAACTTGGTGTCTTCCCACAATCAATTGTATTTTATGCTTTCAACTACAGAATCAAGACTCCCAAGAGCCATTGATGGGGTCCTCGGTGGAAGCCTTCAGCATATGGCTGGCAGAGACAAGAGAGGCCCATGTAGAAGACTCATAAGAGTAAGTCGAAGTGACATACAGCTCTGCAACTGCATTCTGTTGACCAGATTACTTACATCTGATTACACACCTCACTGCAAGGAATGCTGAGAAATACAGCATGGCAACATAAGTTAGAAGTGAAGAAAACTGTGGATGGACATAAGGGTCTTACATAGAGGTCTAATGATCACTTCTACCAACCCTTTTCTGGTTATACTCTTCTACCACTTCTACCAAATCCTTTCCTGTTCTTTCCTCTTGTTTCATGTACTCCAGGTGTTGTGGCCTCCTTGTTGGTCTTCAAAAATACCAAGCTGCTAAGGTTCAGGTTGACCCCCAAAGGTTCATGGGTTAGAGGCTCTTTCCCAAGTGTAACAGAATTGAGAGGTGGTAAATCTCTAAAAGACAGGGTCTAATGGAAAATCATTTGATCATGAAGTCATCACCTTGGATTCACATCATCCTCCCAGATCCTGTTTTGTTCCTGCAAGAAAGGGTTATTATAAAAGAGCAAGCCTAACCCTGCATGATCTCTTACTTCTTTTCTTGCCATGGGACATAGTTCACTCTCACACACATTCCCACCATATTGGGATACACCCAGAAGACCATCATGAGAGACTGACCAGATATGACCACTCAATCTCTGACTCTCAGTCTCTGAAATTGAGCTAAATAAACCTATTTCACAATACCCAACCTTGGCTATTTTATAATAGTAATACAAAATGGATGGAAACATAAGCCATGGTCCTACTTCAGAGCTTTTGTACATTGTTCCTAGCATCTTTAATACTGTTCCTCACTAGATATTCCCAGGGATTATCCCCTAACTTCATTCAATTCTCTGTTGAAAACTGCTTCTTCAGAGAGGATTTTCCTTAGAACACTCCCATCTTCCTCCAGTCCCTTATCTCACGTCTTTTCCTTTATACATTTATCACTCTCTGACTTCATAATATAGATATATTTGTGCATCCAACTTTTATCTATTTGCTGTACTGGAATATAAGTCTCAAAAGTTCAAGGACTTCTGTTTCCTATTCCATTGGGTCTACAGCACCTAGAACATTGCCCAGCACCTAATAAAACACTCAGAAAGCATTTTATTGAATGAATCATGTTTCTAACAAGGATTTCAAATATGCAAATGCTACAATGTCTATTTTCTGGTTTCCCATCTTCAACACAGTCCATATTGTTCTCTCTCTCTAAAAAGTCATCTGTTCATTTCACTTCCTTATTCCATCAAATCCTATCCATCTTAAAGACTCATCTCAAGACTCAGTTTACCCAAAACTCCAGCAGCCCCACACTCCTCAGGACCTCATGCATGTGTCTGTTTGGAAGTCAGCTACTTATATGGCTGTCTTTGCACAGGACTGAGACAGGGCTATGTGTTACTAGATACAATGTTGTGTCCTCATTGTAAGGTACAGTGTCTGGCATATTGTAGAACTGTAACAATATCTGCTAGCCCAGAACTTTCAACGATTTAAAGACTTCCACTTGCTTCAAGAAAATCAAGAGGAAAACAAAAATTCATCCACTCAAATCTTTCTAAGCATTTTTAGTAAGAATTTGGCAAAACATTATTTCTCTGAACTTCTAAACTGTAAGAATGCAAATAAAATTATTCTGTAAATCATATGTAATTAATATAATGGTTATTAGAGAGGGATTTTTATTTAAATAAATCATGTGATATACAGTTATAATTGTTTAGTGTTGCATTTGTATGTGTTGTAAATGGAGAATCCTTAAATACTGATATACACATCTTATTTACATCATTTTTACAGAACTTAGTACATAATCTTATTTGAAATTACTGTAGAGATTTTAGTATTTGTTTCTGTGATACAGTGTTAATTTTTAAATTCTGAGTCATTTTGTTATTGAATTCATGATCAGAGAATGCAGGTCTAATTATAACATTCTTAGTACAGAAAGAAAAGGTCTACTTCATAATGATATGCTTTATCATACTACTTCTATGAATAACTTACAGAAAAGCATGGAAATTCCACATAGTAAATGGATATTGAGAAACACAATTTACTCCTAGAAATAACAAACTGAAAAATTACCCACTGGTTGATAGGAAAAATCTAATGTTTTTGTTAGCTAGATAAAACCTTTTCCATTCACTTTCCATATGTATATGATTTCCATAAAATCCAGCAACATTTAGACAAATGTAATTTTATCAGAAACACCTTCAACATATAAAAAATCAAATATACTACTTTTATGTTTAGACTTTATAGATCCCTACACAAATGTGTTTGTGTATGTGTGTGTATGCGCATATTCAGTGTAATAGGCAACAGAAAAGATATGAAGAACCATTATTCCTTGAATTTGTAGAATCTCCTGCCATTCTAGAAGAACTACTAGATAAACTGGAATTTTCATTTAATACTATCTACAGGGCACCATTTACATATTGTAGGATTTAAGTTGTGCAATATCATTGCAACTAGATAAACTTAATTCATCTTGGGTACACTAAATATATTCATCAATCCATAAACATCATGTTGTGGCATGAATTCATTTAATAATCAGTCCTTATTAGTAACTAATATAGTAGTGGTGGTAAATTCTAAAATCACTGTTTGTTCTTGCAATGCCATCACACCTATTATAAAAAATAAAATTTAAAACTATATCTTAATTTATTTCTGGTTTATTTTTTCTTTTGTGATGTGATGTTACACATTCCAACCAGAAATCTTTACAGTTCTGCTTTAAAAAATTATATTCCATCCAATGTATTCTAGTTCAAAACTGTCAAAGGAAAGAGCAAGAGGCCAACTGGCTGGCTAGCTGGCTATTTTAGATAGGGCCCCTTGGGGATGTACTACCTGTGTAAGGTTAACACAAACCAGGCATTTTTGCTTTGTGGTTTGTTAAAATCAATTCTCTCTGTTGACCTCCAGTATATCAAACTCGGAACTAATTATTTAGACTGGAAAAACTTACAGGAAATTGACATGAGAACCAGAAGAGTATCTGTTTATTTCCATAGGTTGACATGCTTGGCAGGAGAAGTGTCAGTTTCCTTCCACATCAAGAAAACTGAATTGGATGGTTAAAGTTTGCTCCATAAGCTCAGCCAAAGTGTAATGGGAGCTAAAAAAAAAATCTTAAATGTATTCCATCAGACTAAACAAGTAATTCAGATAATATTTGCAAACAGATTTATTGAGATATAATTCACATACCATAAAATTCACCCTTTTAAATCATGCAGCTCAATGACTTTAATTTATTCATGAATCATGAAACTATCAATCTAAACAACTTTTAGAACATTTTCATCCCCTCAAAAATAAATCCTATACCCATTAGTAGTCACTCCTTACTCACTCTTCTTTTCCTCCTCCCTCTGGCCTTATAGCCCTAGGAAACCACTCATTAACTTTCTGTCTCTATAGATCTGCCTATTCTGGACATTTCATTATAGTGGTACTCTACAATATGTGGTCTTTTGTGACTGGCAAATTTCATTTACAATTTCAGGGTTTATCCATGCTGTAGTATATATCGATGATCTGTTCCTTTTTATTTATGAATAAACTTCCTTTTTACAGATATACCACATTTTATTTTCCATCCATCAATCTGTTGATGGATATTTGTGTGATTCTTACTATTTGGCTACTATGAGTGATGCTGTTCTAAAAATTCATGTACAAGTTTTTGTATAGGCATATTTTAAATTTCTTTTGGATATCTACATAAGATGGAACTTATGGGTCATATGGTAATGTAAGGTTTAACCTTTTAAATACTTGTCAAAACTATTTTGAAAAGTAGCTGCCTCATTCTCATGTCCATTAGTAATCAATGAGTGTTCCAATTTCTCCACATCCTTACCAGCAGTTGCTATTTTCTGTTATTATCTCATACCCATTAGGTATCTTATATAATATAATAACTCCTGATGGTTGGTATTTGCATTTCCCTGAAGGATTATAATGTTGGACATCTTTCCATGTGCTTTTTGGCCATTTGTATATTTTCTGTAGAGAAATGTCTATTCACATCTTTTATTCATTTTATAATTGGGGCATATATCAGTATTTCATTCTTTTTGTTGCTAACTAATATTTTGCTGTATGGCTACTCCACATTTTATGTATCCTTTCATCTGTTGATGCCCTAAGTAAAACAGAAAAGTCAGTAGAAGGGCAGATTTGCTCATGGCTTGATCTGGGATGTCCATCTTGTCCTGCCCAGGAGTGTTAGCATTTCTGATTCTCGGTCCTTCGGGTTTAGACTGTGATTACACCACAAGCTTTCCTGGCAGATTGTGTTAATTCTCGTAATCACAAGAGCCCATCCTTCATAATGAATCTCTTTCTGTTTATTTCAATATCTCCTATTAGTTCTGTTTCTCTGGACAACCCTCACTAATACAAGTGACTTTGAGGAAAGAACATTTCCAGTGGGGCTTGGAAAGCCGGGGGGCACAAAATAAAAGTAAAATTTGTGGTTTGTAGAAAAATGTCACAAGTGTGTATACAAACTACTATTTCAGAAAAGAAAAATGTAGTTTAGGAGCAGCAAGAGCTGAGGCAGTAGGACAAGCAGTGATTTAAGTGTCTATTATCCAATCAGTTGAACAAGTCTACCTTAAGAGTATTCCAGATGGAGAAAATCTAAACATTCAACAATAGGGCATTGATTAGGTATACAATGGAATACTAAGTATGGCAAAAGCCCCTGCAAGCATCGTCTTATGGCAGGTCCTTATGTTACTGGAGTGTGCCTTCCTCCCTCTCTCTGCCTCCTACATGGAGATGTGATCACTTCCTCCAACACGTGCTCTTGCCATTCTCATCTACCACCTCATCAAAGATTCAGCCAATAGGGTCACTTGATTTTAGATTTGACTGTCCCAAATATTAGCAAATGAATCCCTTTCTCTCTTTAAATTAAGTGCTTCTGGTATCTTTTTGGGTAACTAAGATGTACTAACATGATAAAGACACAGCAAGTAAAGGCAAGGAGAAGGAAGGGGTCGGGGGAAGTAAGATGGAAGAGAAAGAAAAATAAGCAAGAGCCGTACTTATATTCTTGCCATGGTCTTCCAGAAATCCAGATGTACTCAGGTAATGTGAAAAAGACATTAGTTTCTGTACTGATACACTGTGAAAGACATTGCTATGAAATGATCCTACAGCCTTCCTTCATTTTCCCTGACCAATAGAAGCTCAATTTTTATTGGGGCAGCAAGATGTCCAGCCTGGAAAAATCAAAGCAAGTTTATTCCTCCATACTGGGTGTCCACGTTCACAGACCTACTGTTTGATCTAGTGACCAAATTCTGGCCAGTGACTGGGTCCTGGGAGATAATTACTTTTGTGGAAAAAGAAAAACATAGAAACTGTTTTCAACTTGAATTTTTTTCTTCTTGAGCGTGGTTTGTAAAGATATGATTTTAAGAGGAATGGCAGCTATCTTACAACTCTTCAATGACAATCTGTTCAGAGCACAGTACTGGGCAGAATGCAGGGATGTAGAAGAAATAGAAGTTATTATAGTCCTTCAGCCCCCAAAGCCTACAATACAAGGTATCAAGACATGCACATGAATTAACTCAAGAACAATTGCAAAGCAATTTACAGTATTAGTCAGTGCCAAATACTGTAAACTCAATGGCCAGCCTCCAAAATCCACTGTTGATAACTCCATCCTGCCAATGCTTCCTGTTAATCTACCTAAATTGAATAAGTTTTTAGGAAAAATGTGACATTTTAGGGGACTCTAACCTCAATTTCTTACATATGTTAAACACATTCCTGACCCTTTTTAAACACCACAAATGACTTTTACATGGGGAAAACAAATATCAAAAATGCATAAAATTGACATTAAATTTTAGGTTTGGTAAAGCCGATTCATCACTGTGGGACATTATAAAGTTCACTTAATCATTTGGGATTTGGGTTTCTTAATTTGTTAATTGGAGCTGATGATTCCTTCAACGAATATTTAATGAGCACTTAATAAATGTTAGAAGCTGTTTTAGGTCATAGGAATGTAGCATGAACAAGAGAGACAACGTTCTAGACCTCAGAGGTGGTGAAACAGAATAAACAAATTTACTATATACAAAGGTGTAGTGATAAGTTTGACAGAAAAACATAAAGCAGGAGGATAAAAAGTATGCATAAGTGGGCAGTGTGGCTAATTTACATATAGCAGTCAAGAAATCTTTGATAAGATGCTTTCCTTTCTGTCTCCATGCATGCGCATGCACACAAACATACACATGCATATCCACTACCCTGATTTTTCTGTAGGAGGAAGGGAAGAAGTCAAATGACTGAAAATACATGAACATCTGGTAATTTATTCAGCACTACATGAAAGTAAGGTATGATTTTCATTATTATTGTGGATAAAGTCTAAAATCCTTAGTTTGACATTTAAGATTCTTAAAATACAACCTTCCAACCTACCCTTCCAGTTTTATTTCTATTTACCTGTGTAAACCTAATTTTCAAATAAAAATTTCAGTTCATCTCATCCAGTTGGCAATTAATCATGTACCATCTCATATTGCCTCTATTGTCTCTTCTGTCTAAATCCTCTAGGATTTAAGTTTTTATAAATTCTACATCCTTAATGAAATCATAAATTTTTGTATATCATCAGTCTTTTATGCCTTGAGCATAAAAGGTGTTCAGTAATATCTATTGGTTTTGTTTGATGTACTGTTTTAGCATTTACCATCATTCTAAAAGCTACTGAACTACTTGGGATTCAGTTTCATACTCTACTTTGTACTAGTTTTGAATTGCTTTATCTATTGGACAATTGTATATTCCTTGAATAGCAGAATTTTTAAAATTTTCTGCATTGTTAGAGCTTCTACTTGCTTTCAGAATTTCCCATATGGGTCACCTCAGTGTCAATCAAATCTTCATGACCATAATCTTATATGCCCTTTTCATAGCCTTTTCATGTTTTAGGAGTGTTTATTGTTATTGTTGTTTCACAAATGATTTTCACGTGAATGTTTTAATTAAAAGAAATTTCCAGCAGTCTGAGAAATCAAGCAGAGGAGAAGAATTAATCAAGTAAAAAAGAATCTATAGGGTAAGTGCCAAGTGTGATTCTGATATACAGAGTAATAATAATCCTATAATGATATCTACATCCTACTCCCTGAGACCTGTGAATATGTTACATTACCTGGCAGAAAGTACTTTGCAGATGTGATTCAGTGAAGAACATTAAAACAGAAGGATGATTCTAGATTATCCAGGTGGACCTAATGTCATTACAAGTGTCCTTCTATGAGGGATGCAGAATCAGAAGAGATGAGACAATAGAAGTAGAAGTCAGAGTGATGTGGTTACAAGTCAAGGAACTCAGGCAGCCTCTAGAGACTGGAAAATACAAGAAGGAATAACTTGTCTCTTCAGAGTCTCCAGAAAGAATGTACAGCCATAATTGCCTCTTTGATTTTGATGTTAGCCCTAAAAGATCCATTTTCAGATTTATGCCCTCCATAGCTGTAAGATTATAAATTTGTAATTTGATAACTTTGTGGTTATTTGATATAGCAGTAGTAGAAAACTGATATAGTGATATAGTAAAAACAGCCACAAAATAGAATCTGTTATATCTAGCACCTAATGCATGCATAATAATTGAGTAACCTCAGGAAAAATCATTACTTCAGTTTCTTTTCCTATAAAATTAAATTTTATATACCTGTACAGTGTTCCTATGAACACAGAGAAAATTCTTTATATGAGCATTTTGTAAAGTGTTTCATGTTATACAAATGTTGTATGCAAAATTTTGGCTTAATTTTTTTAATTAATTAGTTTATTTTAATTAAGAATATATGACAGCAAAATGCATTTTGATTCATTGTACACAATTGCAGCACAACTTTTCATTTCTGTGTACATGATGTAGCATTGCACTATATGTGCAGTCATACATGTACCTAGGGTAATGATGTGCATCTCATCCCACCATCTTTCCTGCCCCATACTCCTTCCCCTCCCCCTCCCCCCTTTGCCCAAAGTTCCTCCATTTTTCTCATGCCTACCCCATTAGGGATTAGCATCCACTTATCAGAGAGAACATTTGGCCTTTGATTTTTGGAATTGGCTTACTTCGCTTAGCATGATATTCTCCAACTGCATCCATTTAGCTGCAAATGACATAATTTTATTCTCTTTTAATTCTGAGTAATAATCCATTGAATATATATACCACAGTTTCTTTATTCATTCATCTATTGAAAGGCATCTAGGTTGGTTCCACAGTTTAGCTATTGTGAATTGAGCTGCTATAAACACTGATGTGGCTACATTACTATAGTATGCTGATTTTAAGTCATTTGTAAATTTTTCTTAATGAGGCCACAGACTGGAAAAAAAGGCATCTATCCTTCATACTCAGATACTGTAAATATTGCTCCATAACCACTCCTGAAATAAAGATGTTTTGGAAGTTACCACCCAGCATCCTTGTCACAAACTTCCCATCAGCCAAAACAAGTATAATGAATTAATTTGCAGCATTATCTGCTAAATAACCAATAATAATAATAATAATAATATATAATATAATATATAATATAATATATCATATATATATAATATATAATATATAATAATAGCCTATATATAATATATAATAATATATAATAATAGCCTTACTATCCCTTTTAATCCACCTTTAGGAAGTAGTTCTCAATCAACTGGAGCTGGCATAAAAAAAAAAGACACTTATTTAAAAATCCCTGACCTAGTGGCTTAGAAAGTTTGTTGTTTTGGCCAGCCTCAAGGGCATCACCTGGGAGTTTGTTAGAAATGCAGATCCCACTCCAGACCTATGGAATCACAACAGCATTTTCAACAAGATCTCTAGGTGAGCCCTGGAAATTGGTCAAAGAAGGTATTTTGGAGTGATGTGAATCCCAGCTGTGCCCCTTACAACCATAAACTCAAGGGAAGTGTCTAAATCATCTAAGTCTCATTTTCTTCATACACAAATGAGGAATAATACACATCTGATGGCTCATTGTGAGAATTAGAGTGCTGCATATAAGGCGCTGTGCACAAGGCCTGCCAACAAAGACTCAGTTAATAATAGTTTTCCTTATTGTATCATTTTGCACCATCTACAGCGGCTAACCATATTACATATCCATTCATAACTGCTGGAGCTGCTCACTAGGGCCAGTTTCCAAAGCAATCCACGCCTCTTGGGGATAGGGGTATTCTATTCAGTGGAGGACCGTTAGCAATGCCAATTCCAAATACGCAGGATACTGTACGCTGTACAACAAATATTAAACGTCCGGTGACCTCCTTGCTCTCAGATCTTCACCGCACGTGGCTTTGTGAGAAACACGTCCACTAGAGTCTAGACTCAGCCTTGGAGTCTAATGACCTGCAGGAAAAGGCAAGGGCCAGAATTCCTACTCTGCCGCTCTGGGTCACCAGCTCGCTTGCCTAATCCTCTTCTTAACTTTCGATCTGATCTCCTGTGGCTGGTCTCCTTGCAGCAGAACCACAACCTGCTTTCCGCCGCCCAGCTCCCCCGCCAGGCGCGCAGCAGGCGCGGCTGGAACTCTTTCCCCCGAGACCAGTTAGGCAGAGGAGGGGGTTCGTGAGGGCGGAGCTCCGGCGTCCTGCTGCTGCTGTTGCTGCTCCTGCTGCTGCTACCACGGTTGCTGCTGCTGCCGCCGTCACCGCCACTGCCTGCAAGGCTGCAGCCCCTTGCTCGGGTCCTCAAGCCCGGCAGCTCCGGACAGATGGGAGCACCCTGGGCCTGATGGATGAACAGTCGAGTTCGTGAACTCCCATCACCAAATTTGCTCTGCGCCTGGTAGTGGCGGCGACCGGAGGCTGCAACCCAGTGGCGGGGGCTGCCGGGCGATCCCGCCCCGCTCCAGCGCGCCACCTCAGCTCTTTGCATAGTAATTTCAGTTCCTGATCGCACAGAGCTGGCTCCGGGACTGGGTTGAAAAGGACCGCAGCTCGCCAACCAGAGACGTCGGTGTGGCGCCCAGAGCCTGTGCTTAGGATATGCGACGGGAAGCCCTTGCTACAGCGCAGACAGTGGCCCCGCGGCGCCGGGGAGAGCCAGGCGAAAGCAGGTAGGCGACCTGCGGCGTAGGGAGGAGACGCCCCCCCCTCCCCCGCCACTCTGCCCAGTGGCCAACCCTGGGGGCCGGAGCGTTGCGATGTGTTGTATATTGATGGGGGAGGGATTTGGTCCCACATTTTGCTGGGGGTTCCTTTGCCTGTTGCTCTTGTCCCCATCCCATCCTGCCTCGCAGGTAATGAATTTCTCTGCAAGGTCATTGCTGCCTTAAGCTCTCTGCCTTTGAAGGTAAATAGGAGAAAACTCCTGATGTTCGTGAGCTGGGGGATTTACAATCAGTCGGGTCTGCACACTGCGAATATCGAAAGAGGGGCGTGTGTGTATGTGTGTGCGGCATTTTTCTCATTTTTCTTACGTTTATTCCCATTAAGGTCAAAACACTGGACATATATAAGTATTTTCATGTGTGTTTGTGTGTATATATATTTACACATATATAGTTTTTCTTGAGATGGGCGGGGAGAGAATAGGAAGGGCGGGCAGAGGTTGATAAAGGGAAATCATTGTAGAGACCTGTTCAGTGTCTGGAGGTGAACTTTGGAACCACATTAAGTCAAGATAGAGACTAGAGCAGATAAACAGCTCTGTGGATGTGGATTTTCGAAAAAGGTCTGAAGAAGATATTTAACTGATACAGCAGATCTTTATGGTATCCAGGCAAATGGAGAAGATGTAGGCAAAATTTCAGATGCAACAATGGGCAGTGAAAGAGGGGAAATGGAGGGGTACATAGTTGACACTGGGAAGTGAATTTGGGGTGGAGAGAGACAGCAAATGCAGGTCAGGTTTCTAGGGCCTTCTTGAGGGGTATTCAGAGAAATCACTGCCTTTGAATGTAGACAGTTCAAGGTTAAGATGATGTGAATGTCCACAAAGCAGCAGAGGAGGTGGGGGGGGGGGGGAGAAGACTTGAAGGGGGAGGGGAGAAACCAAGCTCTGAGTAGTCACTAAAGTAGCAGCCACCTTTTATTAAAGTGTCTTCTTCCTCCAGTTAAAACTGTGCCTGGATATGCTCGATTTAAATATTTTTCACAACACATTTATTAATGATCCATTGGTCTGTGTTTTTTGTTTGGTTTTTTTTTTTTATTTTTGCAAGGAATCTGGGTCATGGTGGGACTGGAAGAAACTGAAGTGTTTACAACACCAGAAAGATTTGGAGAGAGAGTTGATTAAGGCTCAGCTTCATGAAATATTTACACATCTCTTGCGTGGGCTTTTGTTTGCTCCTGTTGGTGCTGCTGCATATTTTACTTTGATAATGCTTTGAATGTACTTCTCCTGAATGTGCTTATTTTCCAGTTAGAAACTATTCTTTCTTTTCCATTGTGTTCACCATTGACCTGCCTTAAGTAATAATTGTGGGAATAAAGATACGTGAGTCACAGTACAAAGAATAAAATCTTCTCTATTGCTATCCCCAAATGGCCAGAGTTTGCATAAGAGAATGTTCTTTGGAAAGAGTCTTTTTCCCCCCAAGTTTGTAGGTGTTTTGGGGGGTGGGATGTACTGTTGATTCACAGAGAAAAAAGTAGTGATTGCTGTCACGGTCTAGAATATGATATGGTAGAAATTTATTTTGGACACAAAGCAGATGAACTCATAGAGAAATGTGGACATTGTGTTGGATTGTGGTGAGGCTTCACCTCATCACCAACTAGACTTATGAAAATGATAAGAATCAAATCACTAGTGCATCAGCTTCACATACAGAGTGTAGAACTGAAGCAGTATGTGACCAAATCAGTCTCAATTGGAGGGGAGGGGAGATTCCAGCAAGCTGTTTTGAAATCTGAGTGTTTTAATTGCCTCTAAGGACTTGCCCAATACACTTAATTATTTGTTCCTGCAACATTTTCTTGATTATGCCCCAAATAAACTTGAAAGAATATATTTAGATCCATCTATCTCTCACTGTTTGAATTGCTAGTCACAAACTCTGCAGCCTACAGGGAAACACTGATATATTGGTGATGGAATTACAAAATCATAAAATACTGGCCTCAAACAGTGAGGACACACAATTTTAGTTCCAAACTTGCTCTGGAGCTCTTTCTGTGGCAGCTGCATGTGGCCTCAGTGCCCTCATTCATTCACTCAGCCAAACAATTTTCATTCATGCATTCCACATGTATTTTTCTTGAATTGAACATGGCCCTTGAATGTAGAATAAAAGGATGAACAAGACATAGCTTCATCCTACAAAACTTGAGGGGGAGACTGATAGTAAGAGCTAGTTACATGCTATTGCAAGGTGCTAAAGAAAACAGATTATGAAGGTAGAGAGAACAAGACAAGTCTACAGTGGCTCTGAAGGATGAGAGGAACTCACCAGGTGAACAAGCGAGGGCAAAATATTCAGAGTCCCAGAAAAACAAGGAGCTCTAAGTTATTAAAAAAAAAAATGTGAGCTGGGTGTGGTGATGTATGCTGGTAATTCCAGCCACTCAGGAGGCTGAAGCAGGAGAATTCCAAGTTCAAGGCCAGTCTGGTCAATTTAGCAAGACCCTGTTTCAAAATTTAAAATAAAAAGTTCTGGGGAAGTAGTTCAGTGGTAAAGTGCTTCCCTAGCATATATGTGAGACCCTAGGTTCAATCTCCAGAATCAATGAAGAACAGAAAACCAAACAAATAAACACGAGTACATAAAGGTAGAAAGTTGAGGATGGAGAGGAAGACAGGATCTACCTATGAGTCCAGCGGGCAGCACCTCATCTGGTCAGTAAACCTTTGGCTCTGAAGAGGTGAAGTAAATGCATACATATTCAGGCTTTTTATGGTTCCAATGATCCAAATTCATATCCTTCAAATATCTACAAACCATATTTACCTTGATTTATAATCACCTGTTAAAGAAGAAAAATGTTCCTGAGTAAGTCATAATTGAGTCTCATTGACTTCATCCATGAAATGTCTGACCCACTTTGCACATTGTGAAAGTCAAAGAGATTATGAGGGAAAGGAAATTTGAGTTTTATAGAAATGAAATTTAGAAATGCAGAGAATCTTATTTTATAATAAGAGTGTATAGGGGAAAAGATGGGAAATTGTATATACCAAGCATTTACTTGTTCTAGAAAACTGGAAAAAGCAAATGCACCAAGGCATGAAACACTGAATGAACAAACAACTAAATTGGGAGTATTACTTAAAGAGCCCAATGGCCACATATAATTTTTAAATAATTTTTAAGTGAGAGAAATGGCTATAACAATTCCATAGTAATCAATAAATGCCCTTCTGGTACGGCATTTTTAAAACTGCAGGTCTCAAGCCATTGTGAAGTCAGTGACTATGATTAGCATTTTTTTTTTTAAATACAAGAAAGAGCCAGGTGTGGTGGTGCACGCCTGTAATCTCAACAACTTAGAAAGCTGAGGCTGGAAAATCACAATGTCAAGGCCAGCCTCAGCAACTTAGCAAGATCCTGTCTCAAAAAGTAAGATTAATAAAAAGGACTGGAGATGTAGTTCATGGTAAGCACCCCTGGGTTCATACCCCAGGACCCTTCCCCAATATAATAAGGTAAGACAGCATAAAAGAATAAGTACTATTCATGGGAATTTTAAAATTAAGTACTTATATGTGGTACGTAATGGACCGTGATATAAAATATATATATCCTATTATAACCTCATGTTCCAGAAAGTCCAAAGGCTACTGCTTTAAATGACACAAAGAAGAGATGCCGCTACTTTGCGAGATGCCGCTTCTTTGCAAGATGCCAACAATTTACCAGGACTTCAGATCCACAAGTATTTATGCAATATTCTGAAAAGCAAAGTTGCTTCACTGAAAAAGGCAAGACTGTGTCTTATGAAATGCATTCCAGTAAAGTCTGAGAGCAAGCTCCTCAGGGACTGAATTGGTCTGCAAAACTTCAGGAATGAGGGGGAACTTGAGCTAGTTTATGAATGATGGCTGGATCTAGTTGGGCACTGAGGAAGGGGTGGTGACATAATAAGAGACAGCAAAAAATGAAGTGGGTAGTGGGAGGTAGCTTTAAGAATCATTTGGAGAAAAAGTGATTATCAAGTTGGAGTAGATAATGGTAGTGAAATTTCTGTTTAGACTGAAATATTACTCAATGGTTGCTATTATTTTTAATAAATTTAATAAGTTATGCCTATTTAAGGTATACAATAAGATGTTGATATACACGTAGATATACCTAGTTACTATAGTAACTATGGTTAAGCAAATCAACCTATCCATCATCTCCCATAATTACCCATTTCTCACCCCATTCTTCATACCCTTACCCCCAGTCTACCATCAACGGCAAGAGTAATTATAATCTACTCATTTGCTAACAGAAATCATGATGCTATACACTATTTTAAAAAATATTTTTAGTTGTAAATTGATTCAATATCTTTTCATGTATTTATTTTTATGTGGTGCTGAGGAATGAACCCAGTGCCTCACACCCGTGAAGCAAACACTCAATCAGTGAGCTACAGCCTCAGCCCTGTGATACACTATTTTTAGCTATAGTCCTAGTGTTGTACATTAGACCTTTAGATGTTCCTCCTACATATCTATTGCTTCATGTCTTTTGACTTGCTTCTCCTCTTTTCCTCCCTGCTCCCACTATTGTTTTAGTCTCTATTTCTGTATATGTAATCTCGTTTTTAAAGAGTTGTTAATTATTTTATATCTAAGATTTCTCTTCCTAATCCTGCTGCTTCAAGAAAATATGGCTGGAATGGTTATAACATCATCAATCTGTTATGTCCTGCCATCTTTTTCATTCTTTTGCAATCATTTACTGGTTGAACCTTAATTTAGTTGAATTTGATAGTTGAACTGTTGAAGTTACGACATACACGGCATTGCAGCAAGATAATTTCATTTCTCAGAACACAACTACAGTCACTGTCACAGAGGGTGAAAGGGTGCTCAGGTGACCATCCTATTCTCTTTAACAAACTTCCTCCCAGGAAAACTTGATAGAGGCAAAGTCCTCTGCAAGGCACTGACTGCCCTATGAGTATGTGCAGGTCACTGGGCTATGCATCCCAAAGGGAAGAGGAGCATCTACCATGTTTTCTTTCTTTCAATTGTTGTATGACTTGTCCATCTTCTTAAATATTTAAATGTGCTTATATATATATTTTAAGAAATGAGCATCCTTGTGTTTTGCCATAGGTAGCCTAATAATTATTTTGAGAAGACAAAATCAGAAGAAAGTCTTTGTGCTTCTGAAAACTTTATTGGCTTTCTCAATATGGTGATGTTGATACCCTTGAATGAAACTATACCTTTAACCAGAAGAACAGTGCCAGTTAGACTCATTGACTTGAATTAGTTGATTTGGACAGCAGTCAAATACAGAAATTTGCATCCACACACACATATCCTGGACACCTCTTTCTTTCAACTTCCTTTTCCACATCAGAGTGTTTCAATTAGTGATAATCTAACTTTTTGGCGTAAGAGTCAAGTTTGAAATAATAAAAACATGAAAAGGTTGCATTTGAATTGGAAAGACGTGTGTATGTGTGTGTGTGTGTGTGTGTCTGTGTGTGCGCACACGTGTTTCTTACAGTTTAAATTACTTACTGTCTTGACTGCCAGAGAGAAAATTATTCACAGCTTTTTAACTGGGCATATTGGAGTTGGCAGCACAGTAACAGCTTTCTAATTTTTCATGCCTGTAATTTGATTGTTGCCTTTATTTTAAAGTTAGCAGCAAAATAGGGGGTCCAAATTATTACTAGCAGGCACTAATAACTGATCCTTGGCCATAGGTTAAATGCAATTGACCTCTTGAATTCAAATCCAAATCCAAATCTGGAGGGAAGTTTAGAAATCTGTATTTTTAGAGGTCCCAAAAGGATTCTGACAGCCAGATGTGTACACTATCTTGAAGTCCATGCCTTTATTTACAGGGAAATAAAATGGTTTCAGATGAATTCCTGGGAACTTAATAACTTATTCTAAGTCACTGTTGCAGCAGGTGCTAAAATCCAGAATTCCTCTTGCTAATTCTTCACTGTTTCTCAGATAATGAGAACAGGAACAAGACCTCAGAGAACCTCCGTGGGGATGGAAGGAGAATCAAGTAACTTATGCATCCTTCCTCCAAATTGAGAGTCAGTGTGGTATATTCTTCCAAATGACAGTGCAGTCATCTCCATCTCTGTCTCAAGGGTCTGATGTGGCAGAAACATTGCAGGAATCAGCTGGGTGATCTGAAGCAAGACAGGTTCTTATACATACACACTGATTCTACTTAAAATTTCTAAGTCTTGGATTCTAAACAGAATGGATACCTGAGCATCTGACAAGAAGATTGGATTAATTAAGATTTACAATCTGTAACTCTTGCACAATTAAAACCCCTGGGGAATGGGGGGACCCAAAACCTGGAGAATAAAAACCTACCAAGTCACAGGCATCTCCAGGGACCTCAGCTATGTTACTAATTCAGTAACAGACAGCTGGACAGAGATCTCCAAGGCTCCTTAAAAAAATCACATTTGCATCTAGTAATTTTGTAGAGAAAAAAGAGTTTCGGAAAAATCCTTTTTTAACCATGAGTTACAAATAGCGCATCAAAGTGGGAGATATAGTTTATGGGGAATAATCACATACTTTATGCTGTTAGATTCTTGATTGTTTTTCAGGGATATTGATTTCTAAATAGGCCAAAATTAAAATAACCATATTTTGTCAATGGGAGACTCTTCTCTGTCTTTATAATGTACAACTTTAGTTAAATGAAACCCTTGAGGGAGTAAAGTGTTTGTGTTAACTACATTTCCTGAGTTGAAGTTTTTTCTAAAATGTAATAGCCTGTGCCTGTATGTCTGTCTTAGTAAGTCTAAGATGTCAAATATTATTAAGATTCAGAATTTTGCATTGCCTCTGGGTTTTTACTCTGAATTATGGCTCTGTAGGACAGGGATATGAAATATAATATAGG
This sequence comes from Marmota flaviventris, assembly GCF_047511675.1. Classification (NCBI taxonomy): domain Eukaryota; kingdom Metazoa; phylum Chordata; class Mammalia; order Rodentia; family Sciuridae; genus Marmota; species Marmota flaviventris. Next base: position 106,499,804 of record NC_092504.1, read on the forward strand.
TTTTTTTTTTCATTTTTATTCCATGTTATAATGTGCTTTCCCATGATAGACTTTTTAAAACTATTTTAAAATGCAAAATGTATTTGGTTCAATGTAGGTTCCACTTTTAAGTTTGCCATTATGTCATTTTAAAGTTCTCATTTCTTCCTTCTAAATTAATTTCTCAATCTACTCAAACATGTATTAAAACTCCATTATTTCAGCAAACCCTCCATGATTCTTAGGACCCATATATAAAACTGTTTCATACATAGCATGAATTTTTTATTTACACTTAGTTGCGTTGTTCTTTAAGAATGGCTTTCCTTGGATTATTCTATAAACTATTTCTGCTTGAAAAATGCAGGCCAAAATGGAGCAACTAGAATTTTGATTGCTAATAAGAACTTTAATCAGAGGTAAAGCTAGTAAATGAGAACACATTTTCACCTGCATCCTTGGATGAGTAAAAATTTCTTATTACAAATGGGTGTGAAGAATTGTTCTTGTTTTCATGTCGAACATGTTCTGAAAGCAGTCAGAGAGCAGAAATCTGTCAATGTCAGGGTCAGGGGCTGAGCTGTGATTAAGGGGCGGGGGGTGACTTTATAATCCCCTTTCACATGGGGAACCATTTCCTGTCTACACATGGGAATTCTCAGAACAGAACAGATCTTTGCCACAAGCATCTGAGAGACTTGGTACCCTTGGTTTAATCTGCCAGGATTTCAGGTTTGGGAATGTATATACCAGCTCAGAAACCGAAAACTGGCAATCTGTGGGCCCAACAAGAAAACCTTGGCCTGCAGGAATTTATGTGCAATTAAGCCAATATTTAAAAATCAGAAAATCTGTTGTACAATGAAACCCTGGCCCACATTCTCTAGGATGGAATGGAACCACAGTTAAGTGGTACACAGTAGCTTCACTGCTGACCCTATTTCTCCCTGTGGTCTCTTTGACCTTGAGGCTTTGCGTGGGTCCCTTGTACTCTGTGTCTTCAAAAATACTGTTACATAGCTAGAACCCATAGGTATTGAGCTTGTGAATTCTGGACTAGGTGTTCTGTAAGTACCATCAAGTTCTAAAATTCTATGACTGTACTCATGAAATTGATGTGTTCCCTACAAAGCAGAGAGAATTGTACTGAATACAGTTAAGTCCCATAAATAATAACTTTGCCTAAAAAGTTTCCATCAGTCAAATATGTAGAAAGTTCCATCACTACAAATTGAGTTGAACTGGTCTGTTAGCAGCAGAATAGTGAAGTTTTTGTTTGTTTGCTTACTTTTTACTGCCCGATATGTGGCAAATGTAAAAAATATTAACTGTTTTAACAATGATTTATTTTTTTTCTTCACCTTAAGGACCCATGAGTAAGATTTTACATTGAATTGCTTTACATAGTTTTAAGTGCACCATATCTTTATATACAGCTCTTTCCATACATACCCAACTTGCATAGCCTCCTGAAAGTCCAGTTTTTCAATTAATACTGCATTGTATTCAGCAAGAGTAGCAGTTGAGCTAAATCTTCAGGAGTACTGTCGACTCCTATCTCAGTTTGTGGCTATGTGTGGACAGCTGTGAAAAGCTCATCCAGTGATGGCAGCCCGCTGCATGCACAGCCGTTCTTGGAGGTAGTCAGATCACTACAGGGTCTGGCCCCTGGACTGTGAAAAACTGCTTTTTTAATATGGCTAAAAATGAAGTGACTACTTCAGTGTCAGGGTTGATTTATTTGTGCTGCAAATGAAGACAAATGTCCTTCTGAGATGCAAAACTCAAGCCCATGTCTTCAGTAGAGAGAGCTCTCTGAAATCTCTCCTTCTTTCTCAACTTCTGCTGCCACTTTCCTTCCCCGCGCACGCTTCACCGTGTGCCACCCCCACATCGTGCCTCCTACTTTACTTCTAAAAACATCCTCTCATCTAATTATTAATCCTTAAGTGGCGGGTGCTTCAACAGCTTCGCTTGGAGAAGACAGCGCTGAGAATAGTATCAATTGAAGCTAACAGAGGACACAGTGCTACCTTAACTCCGTGCTTTCTTTGGAGAGTGGCATTTCCTTGTTAAATGATGAATGTTGATAATATATAAAATGTGTTGATAATGTATAAAGGACCGTGGTGCTAAAGGTCTTTAGGGATAAAGTCATTTCCTTTCTTGCTTTTTTTTAACTTAGTTTTACTTATGATTTTTAAATAACACAAATTTACTTACACTGAAACTTCTCTACTTTGATAAGGAAACTATTCTTCCGTTCCCCTGGTGGTTATTTTGATGTTACAAAACTATAATAAGGGATTTTTTAAAAGATCATCCCTCTGGGGTTTGTGGCTTTTGAGTTGGGAGTCTTAAGTCTCAGGGATGGTCAGATTTAATGACCTGAATTGGATTGGCTTGAGGGTTCCTTCTGCTTTAAGAATTAGAGAAGCATTTCTCCAACTAGAAATAGGAATTTATTTAGAAGATGATGTATATAATTTGAAGTGTGGCTGGCAGGAGGCCCTGATTTAAGGAAGGCGTATTCCTTGGATCATTTAGTAAATCTGTATTGAGCACTGGACATGTTCAATAAACCTTGTGCCATGAGCTAGGGATTCAAAGTTGAATAAAACATAGTCTGAATGCTTAAGTAATTCCCAGGCTATCGGAATAAACTGATTAATAAATATGACTCATCAAAGTTAGAATGGGCAGTTTTCCTGGTGAGGATCTGAAGGAATTCCCCTGTAGACAAACAAGGGTCCCTCCTCTGACACTACTGCCCACCCCCATGGGCTCGCTTCCTTCCTGTAGGCCCCAGTCATTCAGCTTCATTTCCCCTCCTCCTGAGCTTTACCACCTGCTCGCCACACCTGGGTTTCTTTCTTCCAGCTAGGCCACCCTGAAAACTAGAAGTCCTTCTCATCCTATTCTTAATGCTATAAAAAATAAATCCTCCAACACACGTGTTTTTTTTTTTTGCTTCATTCTGCTAAAAACAAGTAAGAAACAGAGCAGATGAAGTGACAAAGACGAGGCAGGTATATGATGAAGAAATCTCAGGCATTTCTACCGGCAGCTCGTCCACTTACATGAAATTCCTTCCTCATGAATTTGCTGGAACCTCAGTGTAACTTCATCTCCCAGTTTTTCTCAGTTCAAGAAAACATCTCTGAGTGAGATGAGTGAGAGTGACATTATCACAGAAATAATGATGTTAGGAAGTTAGGATAACAGACATTTGAGAAAACTCTAAATTATTCCCTTAAGAAATGTTTGGCTGTCACTGATTCTTTATCATTGTCATAAATTATTTGTGATACATGAGTGTGTTTCAACACTGTTTAAGGGCTGCGGGTTGAGATGTTTGCTTGGACTCTCAGGGATCACCTCCACCCTTGGGGGATGATCTTGAATCCTCATTATTGGCGGGTGGACCAGACCAGGATGCTGAAAATACCCAACAGTTTCCATGGCTGCTTTTTGAAGTGCCCCAGTCTCTCTTGCTATCTTTTTTCCCTGAAGAGTTGCTCATAACTCTTTTGTGGTCCTTCTCTCCAGGGCCATGACCTGGAAGTTCATGTAGTAATTCATGCCTCCAGAATGCCTGGTGAGTGATTCCATCTCTATATTTACCCCAACTGGGAGGAGAACCTCTTAGCCTTGTAGCCCAGAAGGTTAGTGGCTCAGGAAAAATAAGAAGGGATAGGATCCCCCAATTGTAGAGAAAAAACAACCAAACACATGGTGAAGGAGGCGTAAAAGGGATAAAGAGGGAGCAGGAGGCTAGTGGGCATTGCTTGGGCACTTTGCTGCTTTGGTTATAGGACATAAGACAGCTCATTTGGCTTTATCCACCTGCTTTCCAGAACAGTGGGTGACAGATGAACTACAGATCTGTAGAACTCTTTCAAAACTTCGTTCTTCAGGCCCCCCTTGCTCATGGCATTCCACTAAACTACCATGTTTTATTCAAAGAAATCTATAAGGTTTGTACTATTCCAATTTTAGAAATGAGGAAGCATTAAATAACTTTCCCAAGATCTCACTGAAAGTAGTTGACAGAGCTGTGAGTAAATTTCAAGTCATCCAACTGCAAAGGCCACAAGTTTTTCTATGCCACATGTAGTATTCTGTGGAGTGGCAGTGATTTAAAAAAATAATAATAATAACACTGGTCAAAACAAGAGGCATAGGCAGGATTTTATGAACTGCTCTCTTCTGTCTTGGATCTGTTTTCATGTTGCTTTAAAAACAAATGTGAAAGCTTCTAAATCAGTCATAGGACATTTTTTAAACAAACAGGACATGTTCAAGGGCAAGCATTTTAACTTAAAACTCTATAAATCATTGTTTAGGCAATAAAATTGACAAACATAAATTTTATCAAAATATCCAGGTAACACACATGTTCAGCAAACAACATTTTTTTGTTTCTCAAAAGAAAAAGTAAGTAGATTTTGTACAGTCACATGCATCATGCATAGTGGGCACACACACACACACACACACACGTGGATGTACACGTGCACACACACATCCACAATAAAACCAGGCATGTGTTTTTGTTTAACTCTATCTATGGACTTTGTACTCAGAAACTATTTATAGAACTAGTGTTTCCGTGATTGATGTTTTAATCATAGACATTCATTTACTTATGAAAGTTAAGCAATTCCCTCTGATAGCTTAGAGCTAAGTGTTCTAGTTGAAAATTGAAGACAGAATAAAAGGCACAGGAGACCCATCTAAGACAAATTTTATCTTAAAACCATATTTCTAATGTATGAATAGTACTTGATAGGAGGATAAATATACCTATCTGTGACCGTTTTGAAGATAATAATTCACTATTTTTGAAAGTCATAATTTCTGCTTCTTTTTTTTCTTTTTAGTTCTCTAATAACAAATTGATTTTTTTTTCTAGTTAAAAAAATTGGAGAGAAGTCATCCTTAGGCATTAGTCTTACTAACTGGGTCCTTGTCATTTTTCTAGAATGTCTTTGCTACCCTGTGTCATTTCAAAATCCGAATTCTTTGTTCCAAGAGGTACCAAAGTGAAGGGCATTGCTTTTCAAAGGCCAGGAGATTTTCAACAATGACTTGTGACATGATCTTATGTAGTACACAGATTGACTTATTGCTTATGTCTTTATTTTAATATGGAAATATGCTGAGAGTAAATGTAAAAATACACTTTTAAAAATATGTGCTATGAAAACATATACAACTGTCACAACAGCCCCATAATTTCATAGATATTATTTCTCAGTACTAGGTGGGTATTTTTAACTGGGGCATCAGTTAATGTCAGTTTGATGAAAAATATTAAGTAAAAAAAATAGTTTAGATAAGGAGCACAGAAGGCAAAACTCATGGAAGTGGTAAACAGATGTCACAGTCTATGAAAGTGGTACAGAGTCAGGTCATTGCCGAAGGCACTTCAGGTTCTCTCTACAGATGAGACAGTGAAGCCAAAAATTCCTAAAATCAATTTAGCTCTAATTGCCTCTTCCTTTTTTCCCCCATAGCCTTGCATTTCTCCCCCACCCCCTTTTTTTCTTTCTTCCTGACTTCCCTCTTCCCTCTCTCTCTCTCTCTCTCTCTCTTTCTTAACACCCCTTAATTTTGGGCACATTTTCTAGTTGAGAAATCTTCAGCTTTTTTTTTTTTTTACAAGTTACACCTTTCTTACCTCCCTCTCTCATCACTGCCAAGCATGTATGTTTTAATTCATTCACAAATGAATTTATTAAACAATCGTTGTCCAGAAAGTTTACATACTCAGTAACATGGGCGTGCAGGAAAGCTACAGAGTTCTATGCCTTTCCCTTCTTCCTTTGTTAAATGAGAATGCATGTCTGTTATTCACATTGAAGCAAAAGTCCTTGAAAGCCCTGGACTTCTGCCATAATCTTTCCTTTGTCCTTCCCGGATGGTTAAGAGTTCTTCAGTAGAAAGTCTCTTCATTGATAAAAAGCATTATTGAGGTTCATATTACAAATTTAAAACATGTGTTGCTGCACATTCTGAATGAGATTATACATGAGAAAAGACAAATGGGGTTTCTACTTTTCATAGATAGAAATATCTAATTCTTGGGTCATTTTAAGTGCAAAAGGGAAAAGATTAGTATTTTCACGATTTGAGGATAGAGGGTAATATGTCTTTTATCAGTTAGCAGTTTTTAACAAGTCTGAGTCAAATAAGGAATTTCAACACTTGTCAGTATTTGGGGTTTTTTAAAAATCAGCTACATTGAGAAGGGGAATCAAGTTTCATTAGTACTTATTGTTTTTTCATATAATTTATGCCAAAACAAGTGATGAAAGTATTACTATTATTTTTATATTTGGGGGGGGATTTTTGTCTTTGAAAAACGTTGCTAAATGTTTTTAAAGTATAGTAAGTTAAACTGTCACAAGTACCTATGTAATGTCAATATATCTGTTTTATGCTTGCCAGCAATTCATGAGCTTTGAATTGGTGAAAAGGATATAGCTGTGGTTTCCTGCTGGAGTTTCTATATAATAGTGAGAACAGCATGAGAGGATGCAGTTGGTTGTGGTTGTTTGCTCATTCTTTGCTGCTCTTTTCTTTTCTGTAAAAAACAGGAAGCCTAAATTTGTTTTTTACTTAGTTCAGTTGATACTCAGTACGGACTTATGTGTGTGCTAATATGGGTGGATGTAAAGATTAAAAATAAAAAACAGGTATCCCTGTCTTTAAGGACCATAAAATCTTAGAAAATTAAGTAAAAAATGAAGAATTTAAACAAAGAACTTGAATCTCTCAATAGCAATATTTATTTACTCTCACTGCAATACCTTGTAATAAAAGTTGATCAGTTGAAATTGCTTTCAAATTTTTAATGTTTAAATTTTATTATAAGTAAACACAACTGTCCAAGTATCATAACATTAAGACTATTTCAAGAAAGAGCTAGTGAGCTCAGGTGATTTTTAACTTTAATTATTGCACAACAGTTCAAATGAGTTTTGTATTTTTCTCAGGTCATAGACCAAACTCCCAATTCCCAGCCTATTGATTTTGAAGGGAATTAGGCAAAAGAGCATATTCAAGCCTCTATCTCAAAAACAAGGTAAATAAAATCATGTACTTAGGCTCAGTAAATTAGTACCATTTCATTTCATATCACCATAACTTTTTAAAAGGTATATACAAAAGAATATTTGTAATCAAGTATACTCCGAATAGGAAGGATTTGATGGAAGCCATTATCAGGGAATATAAATAGTGATATGAAATAATGCATTTATTGTAAGTTCTAAACCGTACACAATTGTGGGAGCTCTGTGGTTGCTTTTGCATTTACTGTTGGCCCTGATGTCATCATAAGTTAGTAGAGCTGGTTGAAAATCAAAGCTGGATTTGAATGGGAGCCAAACAAGGACCAACAAACCTGTAAGACAAACTGAAACCCATAACGACAAACCAGAACCTGTGTTTGAATCATGCCTCCTCCAAAGTCAGTGACCCAGAGCACCGTAGGATCTGGCACTCTGCACTGCAAAGCTGTTCACGCACCTGGCTCAGAAGCCAAAGGAGAGACCTGGTGGGAGGCAATAGTCCAGCAGCCTGGCTGATATCTGTCACAGACCAGGTGAACCAGAGGTCGGAGAGCAGAACTTGTTGTGCCACACAGACCTTCCGAGCATAGCACTGCTGTTTTCCTGCTACCTTCCAAACCTCATGTAAATTTCCCTAGGAGCCAGCTGTAATGAAGAACCATTTAGGAAAGAGAATTCTGGGAATGTGTTTTCAGCCGACCTAAGCTGACCCCTACAAAACCACCAGAGAAGCTAGCCAGTGACAATATATCAAGAAGTCCCTTGCACTTGAGTTCTACTAGAAACCCATGAACACTGAATACTGAAGGATTCATAATCCATTCTGTTCATGGATTGCATTTAAGAGGTTTTTTTTTTTTCTATAGACTTCTACAGTCTCCAGCAATTTTCTTCTATATACAACTGTACATCATTGGTTTATTTCTGTTCAAAAACTGAAGTTACAGAAGGAGTAGCTACAAAGTTCCAAGACTGATGTCACCTAAATCACCCAGTGCCTCTTTTCCTTGTATGTATCATACAGCACATGGCACCTGGCTAAGTGATGTGGTGACAAAGGTATTCTCTGCCACAGTAGATTCCTGACTCCATTTTTAGATTTCTGTAGGTGCCACAGAAGTTCCTTATAATGCAATGTTATAGAAAAGTGCAAGCTCTGTTAGAAAGATGCTGCATCCCAGTGTTTCTCTTATTTCTTTGTTTTGTTTGGAAATCCTTGCTAGTCAGGATGTCCACACTGGTGCTGTATAAAATGCCACGCTCACCAATGATGGAGGCATCCAACCAGATGCTGGAGCCAGCGTTCATACAGTGAATGGGGGGCTGGCCCGGGCATCTTCAGAGAATTTTTCTATTTTAAAAATTGTCTTTTCAGTGACTCTCAACCCCCCCCCTTTTTTTTTAAATCCCAAATCACTTGATAGCTTATGTTTACAGGGCAAGTACCCTGCAATTGCAACTTTCTCTCTCTCACCTAGAAAGCACATTTAAATGAATCAAATTTGTAAAATGAATAAATAAAAATGATCTTATGATCTCTTACGTACTAGTAAAAAAAAAAATCTTGTCTTTTGTATGAGTACAGGAAGTTCATCAAATATTTCACCATCCCAAAAATAAAACTGTTAGATAAGTTCCCAGAAAAACAAATGAAAGGGAGGAAAATGTATAGTTTTATTTAAATTTCTTTGATAGTCTAAAATTGGTTAAAAATTAGGCAAGGGTTGGGGTTGGGGTTCAGCAATAGAGCACTTGCTTAGCACGTGCAAGCCCTGGGTTCAATCCTCAGCACCACATAAAAATAAACAAATAAAATAAAGGTATTGTGTTCAACTACAACTAAAAAATATTATAAAAAATTAGGCAATACTAGATTAAACTTTAGATGCATTAATTGTGTTACTGAATGTGTTGGTGTAATCTGACCATACGGGAATATTTGCTTAAGTAGAATGTGTTATTTGCCTATTGTTGCAAATTCTTACACTTGGGATGGGGTGGCAGAGCATCATATAGATAAATAGGACCAAGACTTTTTTCTTACCATAAAAGAATCAATAGTCTAGTGGGAGACATAATACAAAGAAACAATTAAAGGGAAAGGAGAAGTACTGAGTGTCGGCTTAATATGGAAGGGAAGTTATTATGGTTCTAAAACTATGAAGCTGTAAATTTTTGTCCTGCACTACATGCTTGGAAGGGCAAAGACAAAAATAAATCCCTAACAATTCCAACAATACCAAGGGTTGGCAAGGATGTGAAGCAACTGGAACTCTTTTGTGTTGCTAGTGGGGATACAAAATGGTACAGCCACTGTGGAAATACTTTGACATTTTTTTAATAAAATTAAAATTCACTTACCATATGACCTGGCAATTCTATTCCTATTTAACTAGGTGAAATAAAGAATTATACTAACACAAAAATCCTATTTATAGTGGCTCTTTTCCTAATCACCAAAAATTGGAAAAAAAAATATCCTCAACTAGGAAATAAATAGTCACATGAATGCAAGGAAGCATTGTTTTTGCAAATAAGAAGACTGAACTATCAATGCACACAGTTTCAAATATACTATGCTAACCAAATATGCTAACCAAAGAAGCCCAACTCAAGCAGCTGTGTGCCTTTATACTTGTATGATATTCTGGAGAAAACAAACCTGAAGGTGGCAAACGGATCAACAGTAAGAGTGAAGGAGGGTTTGACGACAAAGGCTTAGTCAAGAATTTCTTTAGGAGGTAACCAGGCTGCAGGTGCTCCTGGATTTACAATGGGGATATCTCCTGATAGATCTATTATAACCTGAAAATATGGTTCATTTGAAATGCATTTAGTGCACTTTGCCCTACTGACTACCAGAGCTTAGCAACACAGCACACTGGTTGTCCACACTGGTAATGGCAAGGCTGACTGGGAGCTGTGGTTCTCTGCTACTGCCCAACATCTCAAGACAGTGTAATATCACATAAATCGTTAGCCTGGGAAAAGATCAAATTCCAAAATTTGAAGTATGGTTTGTACTGAACAAGTATTGCTTTAACACCAATGGTGGAGTCAAAAAATTATACATCGAGGACCATCTGTGTTCTGAATCTTGATTGTGGTGGTGGTTAGGCCTATGCATTTGTCAGAGCACATAGACCTATATGACAAAAAGAGAGTAAATACAACCAAATGTTTTAATACTTTAAAAAAAATTCAGCCTAGAATTACATTCTAGAATATAGCATCCATCTGGTTCTGAGGTCAGGAAACAAGCCCTATGGAGAAGATGCTCGCCTTGTGCCCTATTTAAATGGGTGAAGGAAAGTGCCACAGGACTTTGGATGTCAACTGACAGTTCTGTTGCCTAAAATAATGTCAAGTTAACCACCCGATGCAAGTATATGTGAATAGTGTGTGTATGGTGTGTCCTCTACTGCCTATGCAAGTGGGGCATGCCACTTATCTCCTCACTCTCAGGATCACAGACTCCGAAAGAAGTTAGTTGTTCCAGTGTTACTCATTGAGGTCTTACTATATAAGAAGTGCTGCGTGACACATTCTGAGGGTGAAATACTGAACTACTTAGAGTCCCCAGCAAAAAGTGGAGCTAATAACTGAGCATGAGAGATAAGAAATGTGCCTCCATAACTGTAATTCAATCAGATTATGGTAAATCCTATAATCGAGGTTCCCTCTCTGTCCTATGGCTGTGGAGAGGAGGAAGTCATCACTTCCTGCCAGGGGTATCAGTAAAGGATTATTTTGTGGAGACTGGCATTGATTCAGAAATTTGTAGATTCTCTATTCTTTGAGAAACAAATTCCTTCTGCCTTATTTACTTGCTTTCCCCCTCATACACAGCCAGTGGCTGAAAAACTGTCGATTAGAATTAGTTTCGTTTAGAATTAATGAATTAGTTTAGAATTAATAAATGACAGAAAGAAACAAAGAAAGGACAAGACAGCATGTTCAAAGGCAGAGAACACATTCCAGAGGACCATGCCCATGGCAAAAGCTTCAAGTACAATTCTGGGAGTAGCTCATTTTGGCTGGAGTATAAGGGGAGTACAGGAAGTAATGTTCTAAAGTTATATTGGACACAAATGGGAAAGTACCAGGTTAAGCAACTTGAACTTTTTTTTCAGTAGAAGTCATCTCTGAAGGATTTTGAAATGAGCAATGTGACCAAATCTGTTTTGAGAAGATATCATTTGATGTAATCCCAGCAACTCCAGAGGGTGAGGCAAGAGGATAGCAAGTTCCAGATCAGCTTGGGCAATGTAGTAAGACACTGTCTCAAAATAAAAATAAAAATGGCTGGGGGTGTGGTTCAGTAGCACAGCACCCCTGGGTTAAAGCCCCAGCACCACACACACACACACACACACACACACACACACACACACAAGATGTCATTTGGCAGTGATTATTAGACAGTGACTATTAGTTGTTACATAAGCTATGTTGGAGCAAAGCAGAGAGAATGTGTCTGAGATAACTGCACATCAAGCATGACTTGGTGATTGCAGCTGTCATGATATTGCACTTAGAGGGCAGGGGTCAGAAGAGCTCCTATGAAGCCCTAACCTGGTTTCTAAACAGTCAGACAGATCATCTAGGTTTCTGGTTTCTAGAAGGTTAATGTGGAAATTTTAAGAAATGATATCTTTGGAAGCTTTGTATATTTTGGGGTTTTTATTATTTGAAAAATAAAATATTTAATCATTTTTTAAGCTTTGTATATTTTAAAAACCTACATAAAGATAGCAGGTATTGTTATTTGAGTGTCAACTATTGGAAAGAAAGTTGCAAGTATTTCTAGCAGAGATGAGAGAGGAATTGATAACTCTGTGGCTCTAGGGGTGAAAGGGGTCAAAGCTGTCAAAACGACACAAAATTTGACTAGGAGAACACAGAAATAGAGATCTCAAGAGGGAAAGTTTACTTTGGCAGAATGATGTCAACTCCAGTGTTGAACATTGCATTTGGGTCACCGGCACAAGAGGCAGGTTAGATATCTGGCCCACTCTTTAGAGGATGGAGGAAGACCAGGAAGAGAGGAAAAGAAAGAGGCCTGGAATTGAAACCTTTGAGTCAACACCATCAGATAGCCTAAAAGATATATAGACAGGAATGAAGAGTTCCAAAACAAGAAAGTTCCTAATGAAACCCGTATTTAGCCATCAGAGAAGGAATGTCTGAGCTAAGTCCACAAAGGATCATGTGAAAAACAGGAAGGAAATCTGCAAAGGAAAACATCAGGGAGAGGTGACCAGCGATAAAAATAATGCCAGGAGATCAATGGAGATGAGGAATAAAATTCCATGTCCTCATCTTAAAATTGAAAAAATAATACCTTTTTGCGGGTTTGTGGAGAAAAAGCAAAGGACGGTGCTAAGTGCCATCTCTTATGTGGTAGGCTTAAAAGTAGGGGTTATTATTAGTATTGTTATTGAAAATTCATTCTCATTTTCAACATCCTTGAGGGATTTAAAAAAATGTAACCCAGACCTTGGTGAGGGTTATATGTAGAGTTGCTTTTTTTGGGGGGGATAAATCATAGGCTAAATTTGCTGCATAATATCATCTCCTGACCTTTAAAGGGTAAAAAGCAGTTCATCCCCAGTTTCAGAAGAGCTGTATCCTGTTCTGACAAGAGCATATTGTTTTTCAGTAGCTCTCATGCAAGTGTCCATGGAAAACTAATTTCCTTCATCCAGGCTAAAGTTGAATACTATCAAGGTACAAAGGACAACAGCAACGTGTTCATCAGCCTTCCTCTGCCCTAATGTGGCACAGATGACAGCTGAATTCCAGCCCTGAAGGTGGCAGCAATGTGCATTTATGAAAACATAATTGTGAACAGGAAAAAATTAAATAGAATATTGGTTGGTGTATACACTTCCAAAATTTATTATGTACCAGTGACCAAGATAGCATAGAATAATCATCCATCTGTTTGTATCATATTGATTATTTTTTAATTTTGATCTAACAGGCTGAGCCTCTGCTTGATTCCAGCAAGAGCTAGTTTGCTTTTGCAAAAATAAATTTAGAAGCCACCTTTCTTCCAGTATCTCATATTTCAACTTTCTGAAATCAGTGGCCTTAAAAATGCATGCAATTAAGGAGTCACAGTGAGAAAGCAGAAAAGGCCCAGGGACATCTGCAAAAATATCCAATGCAAGAAGCGAGATACAGTGTTATTTAAGGACCTTTGTCCTTGATGATACATTATTCCATATGTTCAAGTGATTCATCAAAAATCATGGTCATTCCCAAGATAATTGATAAACACTTTTTTTTTTTTGGTCATCATTTGTCACGTGTGTTGGCCTTACACTGAAACCAGTGAACATTTTCTTCTATATTTGCAAAAGTCAGTCAAAATTAAGATTATTAAATCATTCCATCAGTCTTCTTAAGCTTAGGATTCACTATGGTTTTCCCAATACTTAAGAACATTTTTGTACAGACCCTACTTTTTTTTTCCTCTTTCATTTCACATTTTATTTCATGGAGTCGTTCATTTTTCACTCACTTCAAGGTACAGGGTTTTAAAATAATTTCTAAAACTAAATCTAATTATTTAAGCTGGCATTGTTTATTCAGAATGTACTTTTGATCTTAGAACCATATTTCCTAACTCACACCCAGCTCTTTTTCTTCACATGCTCTGTAAATTCCAGACAACAATGGACCACAATCTATACTTTTTTGTCTGTAACCTTTGCTTAGGCTCATCCCTCTGCTCAAAGGCTCAGCTTTGAAAACCCAACTCAAATCTTTATGCTGTGCTAAGAAATAGCACACAGTTCAATTTAATCAGTTTAGATAAATTGAACCATAGGGAGCTAATTTCTATAACACACCACCTAAATTTTTCTGTGGCTTAAGGAAATAAAATGTGTGTATCTAAGTATGTGTGCATTTATATAAATATAGGTATAAATCTTCCCTGAAATGTTCAATTTTGGAGGGCAACAAATTTTTATATATCTTCATATACATCTCTGTATAGTTCCCACAGAACTTATAATGCCCTATTATACATAGGAAGTCTCACTATATATTTAATGAATTCAGTTCAGTTTTCCACTGAGTTCAGTATTGAACATTTGAAGATTAGTAGACTGGAATAGATTTTTTAAAAATAATTTGCTTTGTGAATATTTTTATAGCTCTACTTCCAAATCATTTTAATATCAACAGTTGTTTTTTAAGTGTCTTGATATCTTTATTATAATAAGAATAAGCACATATATTCTCCATCAGTACTTGGTGAATATATATAGAGGGGGGGGGTGGGGGTGGGGGAAGAGAGTTTTCTACTCTGAATGTCCAGAAGCTTCTGAAACTCAATTCAAGGAATGAAAAAAAAAAAAAGGAAGTTAATGTGTAAGGGAGGGGAGATGCACATAGGAAATGAAAATAGACTTTGGAGTCCCATTCTAAAAACCATGGAGAAAAAACAGAAAAACTATAGAATTTCTTATGTAAGCTTGGAATGTGATGAGGAGGAATCTTAGAGGCAGAACATAGGAAAGCACTGGTAGAGGTGCATTTGCTGGGAGGGGATCCAAAGCTAACAGAAGACTAGGAATCAAAACAATGAGCCCAGGGTGTTGGGCGGTCTGAACACCACCTACCTGATAGTCTCACCTGTGTGCCTTCAATAAGATCATCAACAAAAGCCATAGTTCCCATAAAATATTGTTACATCTTCCTAACTGGTGTTCCTCCTAACTTTTGCTTCATTTCGCTGCTACTCAAGCATTGCTTTTCTGAATCTTTATTCTTAAGAATTTTAAAATTTGTATATATTATGTGTATATGTACATAATATATATGTTATATACTTATATATACACACATACACACATACATCCATACATAAAATTGAATGGCCTCTACAAACAGGATAATATCTAAAAGTTGGAGAAAAGGATATGTTCAGTTATGGGAAAAAAAAGTCAAAAGAGCTAAGAATCTGAGTAACTGATGAAGTCAAGCTAGAAAATGATTCATCTAAATGAAAACAAAAGTATTATTTCTTTTTCCCTGGAGGATAAATTAAGTAGTGGGAGCAGCAGAGTTATACATTTAGGCAAAAGAATGGATGGTCTAACAAGCTACTTGTCCATAATAATTCCTTCCCAACACCAAGTTCTCTTCTCATACAGGTGATAATTGAATAATGCCCCTTGGGAATAATTATGAAGCAAGGAGATACGCATAGGATAGATTTAGGAAAAGTAAAAAGAAGCATAGTGTGTGATGAAACAGGGAAGTGAGAATTTCACAATGCAGCCTGAAGTTTCTGAATTTTAGAATTAAAATGTCAAAATATAGACCTTGATATTTGGATTATTCTGGGCCTATGGAGAGGATGGGGTGAGGAAAAGAGGGGATTGGAGTGAGAAAATAGACCTAGTGATGAGTTTGTGTTAGCAAGAAGGCCCAGGTAACTCTCCCATCCTCGGCGCTATTAGTTCTGCTGCTACCACGGCTACCACGTGGCCTGTGCTACTCTCTCTTGCCAAAACTGTATGAGAAGGATGTGCTGACCCTGTGTGGCAAGTGCTCTCAGCCTTAGGCACCAGAGTTAATTTGCCTGAGGCCACCCAGCTAGTAAGTGGCAAACAGCTGGTGAACCTAAATCCTCTGATACTTGGAGGCACATTCTTCACCTCTCTGTGTCAGCTGCTGGTCATTTCCAGCTTCCTGCCTCTGTCCACGATGTTTCTTTTGTCTTAATGGCCTCCTTCCACCCTCCCTGCCCCTCACTTGGCTAGCTCTTCATCCTTCAGGTCTGGGCTCAGGTGTCATCCTGCTCAGCACACCTTTCCTGGAGCCTCCTCATGTGGGCCAGGTCCCTGATCTCACAGTCTTCAGGTGGGAACCCTGTGAGGGCATCTGTCATAGCACCTACCACACCCTGGTACCGTTCTGCCTTATCTTGAGAGCTTGCAGCCTTTGGCCCCTCCTCCTCCTTCACATTCATGAGGCCCAGCTGACTTGACCTCTTTAATAAGAATTTCTAAATCAGTTCCTCCCTCCCTATTCCTGATACCAGTTCTCAGGCACCATCTGCAATTGCCTTGTGAAAGATCCTTCCACCTCTAATCTACACCTGCCCCCACCACACCCTTAGTGACTGCCCTTAACCTGGTGCCCTCTAGTCTCGCTTTGTCCTCACTTTAGCCCTGTCTCTTAACAGATGGCTGCCTTGTGACACCCAACAACTCTTTGTTCCAGCCCCACCCCACCCCCGGCCACTCCTCCCAGCAGTCCATCTGTGCATCTGTTCATGTGTTGTTCATGTGCACCTGAAATGCCCTCTCCTCCCCTTGGCAAACTCAGCCAGCTTTGCCAGTGTTTGCATTCAGAGGCCACGGTAGCCCCTCTGCTGGACACAGCAACAGCATGTTCTCATCACACCCTCTGCCAGCCATTGTCACAGGGCTCACTACCTTGCACTGGTCTCCCTTTGCTTCTGCCTCCCACACTAGATAGGAGCCTCCTGAAGGCGAGAGCTGGGAGATTGAGCCCACTTGTACATGCTCTGACCTGTTTAGTGCTTACACTGTTCCTGCAGCTTTTGAGTGACCAGCTTTGCAGCAGATCTCCACTGACGCCCAGGGAAGCCTTCTCTGATTGCAAATGTTGGAATGGGTCATTCTCTTGTGTTAAAATCTCTAGCACTGAAATGGCCTTCCCCCTAGCAGATGTCTGTGAAGGCAAGATTGAGTCTTGGCTGTCTTTGTGATTCTTTAGGACCTACCACAGACCTGGCCCATGGTAGATGTTAAACGATTTGGAACAACCCAAAAAATAATATGTTTCATGTTTAGTACTTAGGTTCTGTGTTGCTGCATAGTGCAAATTAGAAAAATAATTACTGTACAGGACTTGTTTTAGCTCATCCCTTAGCCCTCAATTAAGCAAGGGATTTTACAAGCAAAATAATAAAGCCCTTGGCCAACTCTGTTAATAGGTGGTCTTCTTAGGCCCAAACATATGTAGATGACATTCTTAACACTTTCAGGGGGAAAAATAAAAGTCCTCCTTTACCTTCTGAAGATAATATTATTGCAATTATAAGAAATCATCAAATTAATGGATTCTGAAAAGTAAACAGCTCCAGCTTATTATAGTTATATTTCCACCAAATTGTGAGATCTGTAATGAAAATTTGGGGACTGATTCGCAGGTCTTGAGATAGCAAAGTGGGGATAACTAGCTAATCCACCTCAGGCCATAAAGAGTTGATGTTTTTTGTTTGTTTGGAAGTTGGTTTTGGTAATGGGTATTGAACTCAGGGGCACTTGACCACTGAGACACATCCCCAGCTCTATTTTATGTTTTATTTAGAGACAGGATCTCACTTGAGTTGCTTAGCGCCGCACTGTTGGTGAGGCTGACTTTGAACTCGTGATCCTCCTGCCTCAGCCTCCCAAGCCACTGGGATTATAGAAGTGTACCACCGCACCAGGCACAAGAGTTAATTTTTAGGGAGTAAGTGCCTATACTTCTGACAAGCAATTCTCAGGCTACCCTCTAAACACATTGGATTGTTCCTTTCTTAATGAGTGCTTCTATATCTGTGGGCCTATCCCAATAAAGGAAGCACCCCCACTGACGCAAAATGAGAGATTGTAGCTCCTCCACGGTCAGGTTAGCACAGCACATTGTAAACATCCCTGACTTCCACTTATCTTATGATTTGCAAAGGATATTACTATCATTTAGATACTCCTGCGATATGTGCTTTTTCTTTGAGATATCATCACATAATTCTCACCATTGCTAGTGAATAAAACTAACATCAGTAGTAGAACAGTTATTTTATATTAGAGTCTGCTGTGAGATCTTATCTTTTGAGGCATATTGACATTCACCAAACATTAACTGCACTTTTTTTTTTAACCCTTGTCAGTGCTGTACAAGATACTGGGGCTACCAGACAGGCAACCCTCTCTAGTGCCTGAAGTTTATATCTAACTGAAAAGACAAAAAAAAAAAAAAAAAAAAAAAAAAGATGAAGACAGCCTAGCAATGCATCAGAATATAGAGAAGCATGGATGCAACAAGAGAACAGATAAAAGACCACCAAATCAGGGACTGGGATGGTTTGGGGATGGGAAGATATCAAATTGATGTTTACAATGGAATAAAGAGAAAGTAGAGCATATTAGCTTCCTAGAGCTACTCTAATAAAATGCTGCAAGCTGGGTGGTTTAAAACAACAGGAATTTGTTCTGTCCCTGATCTGTAGGTTGATAAGTCCTGTTGCCAGGGCTTTTATTTCCCAAGGCTCTGAGGGAGAGCCTGTTCCATGGTCTCTCCTGGCTTCTGTGGTTGCCAGCAGTCCTTGGCATTCTTTGGTTTATAGATACATCACTCCAGTCTCTAGGTCTTCACAGGATT
This sequence comes from Marmota flaviventris, assembly GCF_047511675.1. Taxonomy (NCBI): domain Eukaryota; kingdom Metazoa; phylum Chordata; class Mammalia; order Rodentia; family Sciuridae; genus Marmota; species Marmota flaviventris. Next base: position 106,518,280 of record NC_092504.1, read on the forward strand.
TTCCCCTGAGTATCTAAAGTTCACTCTTCTTATGAGGACGCCAATCATACTGGATTTATATCTCGATATGAACCAGTCCTAATTTGATAATATCATGCAAATCTTATTTTCAAATAAGATCATGTTCATAGGTTCCATGTAGACCTAAACATTAGGGGACAGTATTCAACCCAGTAGGGAGGACATTTAAGAAACAGAAAGCAGCATGTCTGAAGGCAGAGTCCTTGTCATATTTGCACAATCAACCATACATAGATCCTTCTCAGATGGTTGGATGGAAAGTTTGGGGGGTCCTAATAAGAGGCATAAGGCTTAAGAGGAAATAAAAGTCTCTTTGCAAAGAGACTTGTGTACCAAACTCAAGAATTCAAACTTCATCATGAAATGTGTGGGTGCCATTGAAGGATTTTAATTCTGGGAGTTACATGATCATATTTGCATTTTGAAAAACCTCTTTGGCAACAGTATAGAAAATTGAAAAAGGTACAGATTGGAAGCAGAGAGATTATTTAAGAAGCTCTTGAAATAATTCTGGCAAGAAATAAAAAGAGCCTATGTTACATCAGCACAAGGAGATTCAGGAGGTGGGTAGATAAAGGAGATATTATAAAGAAGGGATTTATAAATTGGTGGTTGGTTAGGTGTGGTGAACAGGAGGCAAGAATGGCTTCCTGGTTTCTGACTTGAGTGAGGAGATGGAGGTGACATTCACTGAGATCAATAAAAGGAAGAACATGCTTACAGGTAAAAATTAATGAATTTGGGCCATATTTAACTAGTGATATCAATAAGACTTCAAAATGGAGATCTACTTTTGAAGATCAATAGGGATTTCTGGCTGGACATAGATTTGAGATTTATGAACACATTAGTAATTGGGTCCCCTGGGTATAGGTATGAAGTTGGGAGAAAATCTGGGAAATGCTAATATTTATGAAATAAACAGAGGAAAAAGAAAATCTAAGAAATGGCATCAGGAAGAAGACTTCTATAGAGAAAAGAAGAAAACCAGGAAAAATAGCTACATGGATTAGGAAAGCATTTTCCTGGTATTAGAGATTTGACCAAGCTGTGATCCAACTCAAGTGAAAAACGGTGAGCTTCACAGAGTGGGCTTGCAGGTGGCAGGTGGTGAGACAAGGAGTGACGACATCTCTTCCAAATAAAGAATCCTATTGGAGACATGTTTTTAAGGAAGGTGAGGGATTTTTCACACAACTGCCCCTGAAATTTTTGTTAATACAAAATAAAAATCTTTCATTCATGCTCCATGCCATGGACATTGCTCGCTGCCCACCCTTCCCAAATCTGTTCCTTTTCTCTGCAATACCACTGTTTCCTATCGGGGAATTACTTCTTCTCCTCTGCATTCAGCCTTAATGGAACTGTCAGAGAAAGTGCCTTGCCCTCCCTTCACTGACCTCTCCTGGTCAAAATCCTGGGCTTCCCTCCCAGGACTTTGAATCTGGAACCTTTAAATTGGAACAAGTGTTTCAAGAATGGGGTGACTAGAGTTTATCCCAGGGATAATTCCCTGCTATGTCCTGGTTTCTACCCTTTTCCAAACTTGTTTCCTTAGATTTCCCTTCAATTTTATGCCTGTTGCAGATCCTTAAACTGGCTGTAGTACCTAAGACTCTGGAATTAAATGCTGGAGTTCAAATCCAGGTTTGGCCCCTTCCTAACTAAGTGACCCAAGGCAAGTTACTTAACTTCTCTGTGCTTTTGTTTCCTCATCTGTAAATCAGAACTAGTAACAGTATCTACTCTGTTGGGTGTTCTAGTAATCAATGAGTCCAATTCTTAGAATGGTGCTGAATCAAAGTAAGTGCTATAGGTGTTGACTATTATTATTCCTATAAGTTGGCTAGGATCATTTGTTATCTTGGTTGCTATGCACCACCAAGAATCCTAATGGACACCTCCTTTTTTTTCCAAATTACTAGCATTTTATCATACTGAATTTGAAAATGTAGACAAAATTAATAATTTGATACAGGTTGACTACATACGACAGTTTGAAGAGAAAAGGAGATATAAATATGCCATTTGTAGCAAATGGGTAAAAGCTCTTATCTAAGAATCAAATAAAGGAAGATAACAAGAGGTGTTAATGGCATGTTTGTACCGAATTTTGGAAAACAAAAAAATATGGGAGAGTTTTTCCAATTATTTTGAAATGCAGTAGCTCCACATTGCTGCTGACAGAAAGGAGATGGATGATAGATCCTTTCTGTGCAAGTGCATAACACAATGGGAAATGCTGCATCCCAGGAATCAGATTTGGAGGCTCACATCACTTATACCCCCTAGAAGTTAATTTTTCTCACTGATTCTCATTTCCTCCTTGAAAAATGCTGGCTGCTTTCTGACAGTGAGTTTCAGGATAGTTTGATACACACCAGTGTCGCACCAATAGCTAATAGGGTGGGTGCTGTGGTTTGGATGTAGTTTAAGTGTCTTTCCCAAAGATTTACATGTGGGAAGCTTGGTCCCATGTGTGAGGTGGTGTTGGAAGATGGCAAAAACTTTCAGAGGAGGGACAGTGGAAAGTAGTTAGGTCATTGGAGGCAAACCCTCAAAAGTGAATAATGTAGTCTCTAGGGACCCTGGTTAGTTCCTGTGAGAGCAGGGTTGTTATAAAAAGAGCAGACCAAACCCCTGAAACTCTCTGGCTCCCTGTCTCACCAGGTGATCTTCCTGCACCGACTCCTGCCATTGTGATGCCATCCAGCATAAAGCCCTCACCAGATACTATACAGATGAAGCCCTATGATCTTGGACTTTCAGATTCCAACACTGTGAACTTAGTAAACATATTTTCCTTTAAAAAGTACACAGTCTCTGGTATTTTGTTACAATAATGGAAAACAGACTAAGACAGTGAGTTATAAAGCTAAGGGATTGGGTAAGATCACCCAGTGATAAAAGAGGGAAGTAGAAAAGGCCAAAAGTAGACCTGAGAAGTCTGGCCTTTGAAATGAGGAGGAGAAGCTAGCCAAGATATAATGGGCAAAAAGAAGATAATGAATAGACTGTGGTTCATGAGGGTAAGACAAGCCTGTATTTCAAAGAAAAACATGCACAACTGAAATGGAAGCAGAACATCTTGTAAATTCATCCAGATCAAGGTTGCCATGATTGTTGCATTATATCAAATGGAATCTAGTGCTGAAGGCTGGGCTTTATGAGTCAAATAGTGCGTTACTGGTGATGGGTCCAGACGGCTCAGATACCCCAGAGGGTGGAAAAGGTGTGAAACTACCAAGATGTGTTTGGCAGGTGTTCCATCTGTCAGTGGACAGGACAGAATGATAATCTCCTTGTTGTAGACAAGTAGTCTAAGGTCATTATTGTCCACCAACTATACAAGTTTCTGAGACAGAGAGGGTGAAGCCAAGCTGTAGATCTGATGGATAAAGTGAGGTTAGGCAGCCATAGACAGTGACCTGTGAATCAGCACAGGCAGCTCAAATGGTTCTGAAAGAGAAAACATGCAGAGAAATTGGGAAAGCCTGCTTTCCCAAGAGGTCATGGTCCCTCCCTTCACATGCCCAAACCAACAGAGAAAGCCCCTTGGGATCAGCTGGCTTCCCACCCAGACAGAACTCTGCCACTCTGAAGAGTTCAGCCTCCAGAGGAAGGAATGTTGGCCATGCAGGTCACCATTTGAACCTAAAAATAAAATTCTTAAATCATTTTGAGAACCTAACCATGACCCCCAATTTCTTTTTGTTGTTGTTTTTGACCCCCAATTTCATCTGAAATGTTCAATGGACTCTTCAGAAGCCACCATACCCCCAACTTTAATGGTTCTAAGGGAAAAATTGTTTAGGCCAAAGGCTCTTCTCATGATGTATGAGAAGCCTATGTATCAGAATGAAATACTGAAAAGAAAAAAGGATATTAAAAATTTGTTAAAAGGGAAACAAATCATCATACTTATATCTACCATAACCAGCCTATTTGACACATATTCTTATGAGCTTTCATTTCATAGAATATACCTGTCACACCTCATGGGTGTGTTAATGATGAGTTCCAACCAGAGCTGCAGGAGTTCATGTCTTCCTGCTGGACTCTGGTAGGCAGAGGATCACCCACCAACATGCCCACTTACAAATGAAAGTTGGAGGAATGAGGCAGCAACTTTGAATTTCCATAATGGGTAATGGAGGAGAGGTTGGGGAACACGGGACTTTGTTAATGTCTGACAAATAACACTCTCTGCCTTTCCCCCCTGTTTCTTTACAAGTTGCAATGTACTCACACTATCTTCTAATATGTTTATGTTTCTTCTTGTATTCATTTGTTTTCTATTGCTATAATAAAATACCTAAGTTTAGGTACTTTAGGAAGAAAAGAAGCCTATTTGGCTCATAGTTTTGGAAGCTGAAAGTCTAAACGACATGGCATCAGCTGTTGCATGGGGCCCTTTGCATCACATCACAGCAGATGGCATCTGGCAGGAGTATATGCCAGAGGGAGAGATCACACAGTGAGATAAGAGCCAGAGAGAGTGAGAAGGGGTCAGTGGTGCTCTTTTATTAAAAACTCTATCTCCAGAACTAACTTAATTTCTTTTAAGAGCAGCTTTCCCAGTGACTTCCCATGAGGCCCCACCTCTTTTTCCTTCCTTCCTTCCTTCCTTCCTTCCTTCCTTCCTTCCTTCCTTCCTTCCATCAGTACTGGGGATTAAACCCAGGGCCTCACCACTGAGCAAGCACTCTTCCACTGAAGAGTGCTCTTTTTATTTTATTTTTAAAAATGTTTTGTGATAAGGTCTCATTAAGTTGCCCAGGCTGACCTCAAATTTGCAATCCTCCTGCCTCAGCCTTCTGAATAGCTGAGATTGCGGGCATATGCCCCACTTTTTGAGGACCTGCTTCTTAAATGTCCCCCCATTTCTTAATATCAAGGACCAAGCCTCCAACCCAAGAACCACTGAAGAACAAACCACACGGAAACCATAGCACTTCTCTTTTCTCTTTCAAGGCTTGCAGAATGGGTGAGGGGTAGGTATACTGCTCATATGAATCAGCCTACCTGTGTTTTCTGTAGAAAAATGTAAGAGAGATACTTAGTTTTTCAGCAGAAACTGCTAGTCTTTCTGCATATTCAAACAAAGGCAAGACTTAAATTCTAAGTAATGATAGAAGTAACTAGTACAACAGTAATTAATAAAAGGGGTCTATAATTATTGTGGTTTCATATGTGGTGTCCCTTAAAGCTCATGTGTGAGGCAAGGCAAGAACATTCAAAGGTGAATTGATTAGATGATGAGAGTTGTGACCTAGTCAGTGGATTAATCCACAGATATGGATTAACTGGGCAGTTACTGTAGGCAGGTATGGTAGGTATAGCTGGAGGAGGTAGATTACTGGGAGTGTGACTTTGGGGTATATGTTTTGTGCTGGTGAGTAGAGCTCTCTCTTCTTCCTGATCATTGTGTCCTTCTTTCCTTTGCCAATGCCCTTCAGCCATGATGTTCTTCCTCACCTTGGGCCCAGAGCTATGGAGTGAGACATCTATGGACTGAGAACTCTGAAAACATGAGCCAAAATAATCTTTCTTCCTTTAAGTTGTTCTTGTCGGGTCTTTTGGTCATGGTGATACAAAATCTGACTAAAATAATAATTAAGAAAGATTATATTAAAGGTGAATTAAACTATCATCAGTAAAAGCTAGAATGATCTTACTAAAATAAATATTCCAAAGGAGCCCTAAAGATTAGTACATGGACAATTTGTAGAATAAGTAAGTAAATGTTATATAAGATAAAATTTTACATGATTATTGCTTGTGCATAGTAGGTGCTCAATAACTTTTTTTGGAAGAAAGATTGATGTAGTCAAAATTCATTATTAACGTCAAATATCCTATACTATTTGTACCATGACAGAAGGACAAGATAGCTTTGAGTTCAGAGAAAGAGCCTACTGCTTTTTTTCTGTTCTACTAATTAAAGCAAGAATTTCCTGGAATCCAGTTCTCTTGGTGCAGGTAATGCTCACAGACTCTTTCCTTGAAATGAAGTCTCCCTGGCCTAGGTTAATTGTAGACCTTATTCATTATGAAACTGAGAACCCCACATAAAACCAAACCCCTGTTAAGATCAGTTAGGCATAATGGAGTCTTGTTCTTCCTTTTTCTTTATGAAATATATCAGCAAATATCAAAGTGGCCGGTCAGTATTCCAGATTGTGTTAACAGTGATAGCATTACAGTTAGTCCTTGCTAGGGACGTGGACAAGGAGGCAAACAAAAGTCTATTTCATTAAAGGAAAGAAAAAAAAATCTCAAACCAAGGAAAGGGGTGCCCATTTAGTTCCTCTGCAGCTCCTTGCAGGGCTGGTGGGAAATGGGCCATGTGGAAGCAGAGCCACATTCTGCTCCTCCTCCTCCAAGAGGAGATACGATGATTATTTTGTTAGCCAGGCCACAGAACTGCCCAAGCAAATCTTACCCATCTGTCATGGAATTGTTTTCAAGAAGGAAGAAGAATATCCTTTCATCTTTTCTATTTTGATTCTTTTTTCTACTGATTCAAAGATACATAAAACCCAAGGTCAAAGAATGTGAGAACTCCATCCAGCATTGAGAGGCTGCTGGCTCTAGGAAGGGTACTATCATTTTAAATTGGTTAGAATATCTTGACTAGCAAAATGTAGGCATCTCAGTAAAGATTTAAATTAGCTATCCAGCATTCATTCTGTTATCCAAACCACAAGGCCAAACCTATCTTGTAATTGGGCCTTCTTCCCAAATAAGGACATTATTCTACTATTAGGGTAATGGCTCCCACCCACACCTACAGATGCACAAAATCACCTACACACACACACACACACACACACACCATATACACACATGCATACGTTTTGTCCAGTCCCCTTACTGGGTAATATAGAAGCCATTGGGATATGGTACTTGTCAAAGAGGATGAAGTTTCTCTGACCAACATCTATAGCTCCCGTACCTGGGTTGCCTCAAGGGTCACATTTGGTGCCTATCTCTGGGCCATCCACAGCTACCCATGTGTCTATGTCAGTAACTGACCATTGCCAGGGTATAAAAGCAGCCTCCTTCTCTTTACCACCTATCTCAGTGTGGATCTAATTAGCTATAAATCTTATCAGGAGAGTAGTAAGCATTGGGAAGACAAGGGTTTGGGAATGAACTGATCGCTGGCATAGACAGTGTCTTTCCACCTTCCCCCAGCATCATCCTGGCAGGCCAAATCTCTGTCTGGTCCCTTAAGTCCTGACTGATTTCTCCTAAGCTGTTGCCTGCCCTTGCCCTGTATGTCCCTGTTGCCTCAGTCCCTGCCAACTCTCCAGCTCCCATCCAGGCAAGGGACATCGTGGGAGTGGTTGGGTTCAGGGAGTTCCAGACACATCTTGGCAAGTAGAGGGAGAGTGAGCTCAGAAAATGTGTTCCTGAGAGAGCTCTCTGACACAGGAAGCCAGCCACTAGGTTACCTGAGTCTGTGTTTACCAGGTAGCTTCAGTGCTTAAAGTTAGAGGTCTCATGTGTGTTTTCTTGAGATTGTTTTTATGGGGGTGTTCAATAATACTCACGTAAATATTTTTTTCCAAGGTTAAACCATTGCAGCTCTGTGTCATAACCTAGAGCATTTGGATCAAATCAAAATAACTTTCCAAAGAAAAATTTGACCCTGAGCATAGGAAGTCCTTTTGGCAGGAGGGTTGACCTGCTAACCCAGCAAAAGGCTCACTTAGACCAAATGAAATTCCATAGTAGGGTGCAAGTCCCACCTCCATCTTGGCTGGCTTCCGTATGAAGTGGTTCCTAATTAACACACAGATTGATTCTGCAGAGGTGGAGGAACGAAACCAACTGCAGAATTTCTTTTAAAGATTTCCAGATCATTCTGATGCATAGCTAAATTAGGATCCTCTCATCCAGGTCAACCTTCTCATTTCCCAGACAAAGGTTCTGAGGCCCCAAAGATGAAGTTCTGTGTCTTCTAAACAATGATGTTCTTCCTATTGCCCAATACAGCCTTTCTGAATTTCTTTGAAAATACATTCAGGGACACTATGAAATTTTGAATAATTACAGGTACATGACACTTCACAATGGAGATATTCCTAATTATGCATTTTGGGGAAGATCTCCATTGTTGGAACATCATGGAGTGCACCTGCACAAGCCTAGATGGAATAGGTCAGTCACTCCAGGTGGCCCTAGATACCATCAAGAGATGCAGTGAACTGAAGGTCTCAGAGGCTGTTGCCAGAGTACCATGGCATACTGCTTTACGATGCACATTTTTTATGAGTACACTCTAGAATAATGAGTTAAAACTATAGTGTAGTAAACAAATAAACTAGTAACATTATCATTTATTATCAAGTTTTATGCACTGTGCTTTTATGTGCTACACCTTCCTATGAATGGCAATACAGGAGGCGTGTATACACCAGCATTCCCACAGACAAGGGAGCAATGTGCTGTGATAACATGTTATGATGCTACATCACTATGCAAAAGGAATCTTTCAGCTCCATTATACTCTCAGGAGATCTCATACATCACCTTCATACAGCTGGTCTGTCCTTGACCTAAATGTCATTTTGCAGCACATTACTAACAAATAATTGCCTTTTTTGTAACAACAGTGCAAGTATCAATGTGGAAGGGCAAGTAATTTCTTAGTGCTATTATGAAACAAATTCTGACTTCATGGACCCCTGGACAGAGGCCCTTGAGAACTTTGAAGTAGACAATCAGCTTTCTGGCTGTTCTCCCACATTTTAATAAGGGCAGTCACAACAAACAAAAATAAACATGCTTTATTTTGGCAAACACAAATCAGTAAGTTTCATTTCATCCATCAAAACTGAATGTAAGTATGCTTGCTTTGCATTGACATGAAATACTAAAAAGCACTTTTGAGTTATTTTCCCTTTGATCACCCTTCATGTATTGTACTCCACATGCTCTTGATTCTTTGTACTAAGAGGGAAATGGTACCTTCATTGGGTAGAGTCTTTATCTTGGTCAACACCTTTTCCCTTTTGTCTCATCCTCTCCACCTTCACAGATGTCAGGTGTCCCTCAATGTCTGCCTTTCCCTCAGTGTAATTATCATTAGTTTGGCATCTGTCCTTCTTACTTCACAGTACTCTTCTTCAGGCCAGAGTCTGTGTTTATTCATTTTGCATCTTAGGTGCCTACTTGAGTACTTAGCGCACTATTGGCATTTAATCATGACATTGGACATCGCGAGGAGGAAGAAAATGCCATTTGGAAAGAAGGACACATATCATAACATACCAAGTCATAGATGTTGTACACACAAGTCATCTGTAGGGTTTTAATTTCTGTAATTATTAAGAAATTTTTTAAAAGAGTGTTTATGTCCCAGCAATTTCAGAAGCAGGAATGATGAGGCTCTGTGGCTATAGATCTCTTTTACTCCACATTATTTTTTTTTTCCAGCTTCTTAAAACTCAACCAGTGTAACATTCTGACTCAATATAAACACAGCCTTCAGGAGATTTAAACTTCACTGTTTTGTATTAATTGGATTAATGATTTAAGATTATCAATTAACTGAATTTTGGACTTGGGAACATGTTTACCAATGCATATGGTATAAACTGAGTGAGACTGCCATGTAATAAATTTACCAGATCTTTCTTAACTTTAGAAAAATATGTGGTCTACCAAAAAGATATGCTTTACTCCTCTCTTGTCTTCAGCATTTCTGAAGTTCTATGTGGTAGAGTCTGAGCTGTGCTGCACACATGGGTTCCTAGCCATGTGGAGCTCTGAGGTAAGCTTACTATTTCCAACTGTGGGTCACTGTAGACATCAATTTGGTGAGCATCAGATAGCAATCTTAGATGGAATGACATTGAATAAAAATATCAGAAAATGCACATTGTTTTTATTAACATTTGATTTTGGTGAAATAGATAAGCATTGAATATGAATGTGTATACTGGGTTGCAACATAATTTTACACTGAATTGGGTCAAAAAAGTTTGAAATCTATAGGTATAACTGATTGACAAAGAAAATTTGTAATATCCTAAATATTCCATTGAAGCAAAAGTCCCATTAACCACCATCCTCAGCTCTTTTTATATATTATTTTAAGTTGTTCAGGCTGTCCTTAAACTTGTGATCTCCCTGCCTCAGCCTCCTAAGTCCCTGGAATTACAGGCATGTGCCACCACAAACAATCATTTTTTTGAAAGTTAGAAGCTTGCCATCAGAAAACTATGAAACAAATGTAGGATAAACAAAAGTTTGAGTTGAATGCTTGATTAGTTAAGAAAATTTCATTTTTATAAATTCTTAACTAGTAAGTGCTGTGATAATCATAACTACCCTATTGGTATGACTTACCATGAATTTCAAAAGGAGATGCTTTACAGGGTCAGTAGAAGTGTGTGTGGTGTGGTCGAGAGAGATCCCTCTCAAATCCCAACAATAGCCATTGCCAATTTGTGACTCTACCACCTCCCTCTTTCTGCCCATTTCCTGCAGTCTTTTATTAGAAAACTAATTTTTACAGCCTTCCCACTCAGGCACAATCCAGGTTCTTATGTTTTCTATCATCCTCCTGAACCTGTTGAAGCCTGCTATAGTCCATTCAGGCTACTAATACAGAATGCCAGGCTGGGTGGCTTCTAAACAACAGAATTGATTTCTCACTGTTTTGGATGCTGGAAGGTCCATCAGGTACTGGTAGATTCAGTGTCTGGCCAATCTGCCTGGTTCGTTGAGGGTTCTCCTTTCTGCATCTTCCCATGGCAGAAGGAAATTTGAAAGCACTTGAGATCTTTTTTGTAAGAACAACAATCCCATTTATGAGGGCATTGTCCTCACATGACTTAATCACCCGCTAAGACCCCACCTTCAAACACCATCACATTGGGGATTAGGGTTCAATATCTGAGTTTGGAAGGAACATAAATATTAAGTCTACAGCAGAATCTAAAGCCTGGTAATTCTTTCTTCAAACATTGCATCCATCCATGGCCTTCTCTTTCCACCGCCCTTCTCTATGTTTGTCCATACTATTGTTTTAACCATTTGTCCAATCCCCTTACTTCAGTCCCCTGAAGGTTCCCCATGTCTTTCATCTGACCCTCTTATCCTGGAAGCCTTTCAATAAGCTGATAGGCCAGGTACAGTGGTGCACGCCTGTAATCCCGGTGTCTCTGGAGTCTGAGACAGGAAGATCACAAGTTCAAAGCCAGCCTCAGCAATTTAGGGAATCCCTAAAGCACACAGGAGACCCTGTCTTTAAATAAAATACAAAAAATGGATTAGGACTCAGTGGTTGAGTGCACCCTGGGTTCAATCCCCAGTACCAAAAAACAAACAAACAAAATGATAAAGAATGAAACCAAGCTCTGAAACCAGCAGTATTGCTTATTAGTTATTTGACTTTAGGCAAGTTAATTAAATCTTCTGAACTTTTTATCAATGAGTACTACCTCCTGGGATTATTTTGTGGTTTAAGTGAGATAATGCTTATGAAATCTTTAGAACATAAGAGCACCTGGAGCACATTCATGCTCGATAAAATGTGTCTTCATGTCATAACACATTGCCACCCTACAGGATGGGGTATATGCTCTTCAGGCCACCACTGAACTGTCTAGGCATTGCACAGCCTGTCCATAATGTTACTGAGGTCCTGCTTCATAGTCTGAGCACGTATGCCTTAAGCATTGTAACCTTTTAAATGTTTAGGTCCTCTTCTTCCTCAAAGAGGATGTGTATCTATTCTTATAGACTCCACCAGATTGCAGCATCTGCATAGGACTTTCTTTCTTTCATTCATTTGACCCCTAGCAAGAGAACTCAATAGTTTTTGTTTCTCCTTTGTGTCTCTTGAAGATGAAATTTACCAGAGGGCTGGCATAGCAAACAAAGAGCAAATTACCAAACACAGTGTAATGAATACAGACAAAAGAAGAGGTTTAAAAGAATAAGAAATAGATGGGTCATTTGGATTTCCACACTCAGTGAGATACCATATTTGTCTGGCAACTTGAATAAGTTATTTGATTTTAGGTAACTTACCTATGTTTTCTTGGCCTAGAAATGCAGGGAGACTGACTTAGTCACCAGATTTTATGTAGACCTTGAAAGTTACCAGTGTTTATCCACTTTCTTCATCCCTGAGAAGCTGGACCACTATCAGATGGAAGGCAGACCTTCTATCTTTATTTCTCCCATTTCTTTTTTTTTTCATACAAAATAAGGGTCTAGATATTTTTTAAAATACAGCAATAGAACTGTTATTTGCAACAATAAGAACAAAGAATTGATTAAAATGCTATTGGAATTAATAAGTGTTCATATAAAGGATTGGATAAAACATGAAGATCCAAACAGCTTTTAATTATACAAAAGAAAATGGAAACATAGTAGATTTATAATAGCAACAAAATGCATAAATTACCTAGGACTACCTGTAATACAAAATGGACACGAATAAGCCTTTCAAAACTCTACTAAAAATCACAAAACCTTGAATAAATGTTCCCAGAGGATAAATTAGAGTGTTGTAAAGAAAGGCATTCTTGCCAAACTAATCAGAAAAGTCAATTAAAAAAAAAAAAAGAACCTCAAGGGATTCATGTGGAATTTGACAACACTTCTACTGCTCATCTGAAATAACTTTTTGTAGATGCTTTTTATTTTTTTCAGTATTGGGGATTGAATACAGCAGTGTATATCATTGAGCTACATGCCCAGCCCTTTTTATCATTTTAAATTTTGAGATAGGGTCTTGCTTATTTGCCCAGTCTAGCCTTGAACTTGTGATCTTCTGGCCTCAAACTCAAAGTTTCTGGGATTATAGGCATGCACCACCACAAGGCCTCTCTCCCAACCCCACCACTTTTATGTGGTGAATAAATTCAACATATCTCTTTCTTCACTTTATATTTTTTTAATGTCACCATTTATTCTGTTTGGGTGATTTTAAAATGGTAATTAATCAACAAGTCTTGTGAAATATTTTCTCTTCAAATGAGAATTAAAGGTACTCAGGCTGAAAGAATTAATTAATTAATGCTCAAGATTTACATGCTATTGATCAAGCAAATTAATCTGTCTGTTCTAAGCAATATTTTAAGTGAATGGGACATTTATTCCCTTATCCCCTGAATATTTGATTTAAAGTTTAGCTCAATGGAAACCCTACAGCAACAGGAAAGTATTCCATTCTTTCCACAAACATCTTTGAGTACCAATTATGTGTCAAACTCTGTAACGAGATTAGATTCTCTTGTAATAATTATCTTGAAAGTTAAGTGGAAATTCTTGTCGCATTTTCTACAGGTTTCTTTTTTTTTCTTACACTCTAAGTAGACTTGGAGAACCTCATTTGTCCTCTATAGGGGAATGTGGGTTTAGATATGGAGTATCTTAACCTCAGTCCTATTAAAATATCATTTAGACAAAATGGGCTCTTGCATCCTACCTGGTCTGGTGTATAATTTTTGTAATAAATTTCACAATTCAGGGATTATATCTTAGAATTGATTCATTATGAAAAGAGTAAATGCAAAATTCATAGCTTTTTGTAGAAAGTAGAGGAAAGCTTACTAGCCAGGTTAGTGGAAGGGGTGGTGGACACTAACACAGATCTAGTTCTAAAGGTATGCTGCAAGAGAAGATTAATGATATACTGTGGTGGTGATTTGCTATCTCTCTAATAATTGCTTCATACATTCAGCATGTTAGCCTGCTGAAAAAAATACATTATTACTAAAATGAATTATTCATCTAAATTGTAGAGAAATCCAGCCAGATCATTCCTTCAGGAAGAGTGAGAAACAATAAGCATGTCCAATTGTCATCTTTGAAGTACTAGAATATTAAACATTGTTTTAAAAATCAGAAGAAAATTTACCCTCAGGAGCCAAAGACTAATCTAGAAATATCTGCAGATCTTTTCTGAGTTGATGAATAAATCTTGTTATGCCACCTTCTCTGGACCTTGATAACCATGTACATCAAGTGTGCCTCAAAATCATAGGTGCGTCTTCCTTTTCTCCTTCCAATTGATATTCTGAAACTTTACCTTACAATCATTCAAAGGCTTTTGTAACACTTCACTATTTTTCTTGGTTTCATAACCAGTTCCTCAACAGACATATAAATATTCAATAACTGGTTTTCTAGGGTGGGAAGAGTGCCTGGATTTATAATTTGCCAATTTCCATGGTGTAAGTGTTCCCACCAAAGTCAGTTTCCAGCTACCTTCATGAAGTCACCGACAGTGGAGAGGGCAAGAGTTGCACAGGGTCAGATGTGTGAGACCACTCCAGGCTTGCCAGTCCATCTTTCGCCACTTATGTTGTATGTCCAGAATTTCTACATGGAAGGGAATTGCAGGACCAACCTAATTAGAAGGGGAAACCGCACAGCACAATAGTCACTGTTTTCAATAGACTGTGCATTTTGTCATGTGAGTCAGGTGGCGTGGAATGATAGCAGAGATAAGACTGGCCAAAACTCCCCTGTCCATGCCATTCACCCACCCTTGCCGTGGTCACTTGTGGATGTGTTCTGGTCTAACCTTGTTCCCAATGCCTCAATCATCTTGGCAATCTTTCCATCAACCTCCTGAGCACTTTGGTTGGAAATCTTGGGATCATCTCTGATTTTTTCCCCAGCCTAGCTTCCTATATGCCTGTGACACCTCTGTAGTAGTTTCCATATCTCTTTTATTTTTATATTCCTACTAACAATATTGACGGATTTCTCCTAGCCTTTGTATGAAATATCCTCATAAACGATCTCTCTCCATTGTGGGTTCTTCACTGCTAGTCAGTCCAACTTTAAATCTGCTTCCTTCAGGAACTTCCTAATGGTTTCACGGCTCTGTTAGAAACTGTTAATAGTTTTCTACTACCTATCAGGAAAGCCCAGATTCATTAACAAAGCCACTGTGACTCTAACATGTCAGCTTTTACTTCCCAGTAGTATCCACTTTTGTGCGACTACATCCTAGCATCAGTGGGTGTACAAATAGCAGCCAATTTGATAATTCAGGCACATCAGGCATCTACTAAATATTTTTAATGAATCCCCAGGCTTAAACTTTATGACAGCCCACCCTGCCCAGAATAAGTGGTATATCTCTGTCCCATGTCTACACCTTTCTCTATGTGGCTTCCTCTGAAGTCCTCACTCCTGTATAGTTGGAATATATCTTAATATATTCACTTCTAATATCTTTACTAAATATCTTTTCTCTACCTATTGTTTTAGATATATATTTCTTGTAGCCTATAACATCACAACTTAAACTTAATCAAAAGGGAGTAAAAATGAATTACAAAAAATGATATAAATATTCCTAAGATTTTTCTTTCAGCTTATAACTTTTGACTGTAGTATTCACTATAGATAAAAAAAAAATCACAAGTAAAAGAGAATGACTGTGATATCTATCTTAAACCAGAAGCCAGAAACCGACAGGGGCTTACACTGGAAAGAATGTCAAGGACCAAGAGAGAGCCATGATAAGCAACTCCTGGAAAAGGCTGTTGAACCAGGGCCATCACATGCCTCTGTATCAGGGTCACAGCAAATCTTCTAAACCGGCTACACACTGGGAAGCATCGTGACTACCTTAGCTGGGCCGGTTTAACCCCAGATTTCTAATGGAGTCTCATTTTATAATTGGAACTCGTGTACAGAGCTGGTTTAGACAAAGAGCTGTTGTAATATTGGAAAACCCAGAAAGTTCTTTGAGATAAAGAAAACTTAAATGCACAACTCCAAAGAACATCCTTCCTAATTTGCATGCATTCACAATGGGAAACTCAAAGATTTAACGTAGATTTTAAAATAACAAACCTCTGAGCCATAGATTTGATAGTAATTTTCTTTCTTTATTTTTACTCTTATTCACATTTTTTGCTACATCTCATATAATTGAAATAAGATTGTTTCCAGGATTTTAAAATTCTAAAGAATAAAGTTTTAAAAAATCATCCATAATTCCACCATATATTATTAACCCATTAATATTTTAATATATTCCCTTCTAATATACTAAATATTTTTTCTCTACATATTATGTTATATATATATTTCTTGTAGCCTATAACATCACAACTTAAACCAATATAATTTATCAAAAAGGAGTAAAATCAAATTACAAAAATGATACAAATATTCCTAAGATTTTTCTTTCAGCTTATAACTTTTGACTGTAGTATTCACTAACCTTTGAAACAGGGCCAGATGTCTTCTTGAGAATGGACCCACTGCTTGGAGTTTTGTTATATCTTCCCTACATAAATTCATAGGACCCTTTGTAATTTTGTACTTCACTTTTGTTACGGAAAAACAAAGCAGTCCCGATTAAAAATAAGAGTGTTAAGTATTTACAATTGTTGTCTTGTCTTTTATAACAGTATCCTTACCCTGAATTCAATACCAATAACTTTTTTTCAGGACCCACCTTTGTCAAATGTTTCTAAAGCTTTTGACTTAGTTTCAAAGAAACAAAAATGGTTTTTTACACTCAAAGTTTCATCCTTTTAATGTAATAGAGTAATAGCCAAATTATGTGGTGGCTGAAGAACTGATGTGAATAAATTTAGTGACTGCAATAGTTAAACTATGGAGCCAACCTAGGTGCCCTTCAACAGATGAATGGATAAAGAAATTGTGGTATGTATACACAATGGGATATTACTCAGCCTTAAAGAAGAATGAAATTATGGCATTTGCCAGTAAATGGATGAAACTGGAGAATATCATGCTAAGGGATATAAGCCAATCCCAAAGAACAAAAGGCCAAATGTTTTCTCTGATATATGAATGTGGATGCTAATTCTCAATAAGGGGCGGGGCTAGTGAAGAACAGAGATACTTTGGATTAGACAGAGTGGAGTGAAGGGGGGCATGGGAGTAGGAATGATAGTAGAAGGAATTGAACATCATTATCTTAAATGCATATATGATTACATAACCAATGTGATTCTACATTATGAACAACCAGAATAATGAGAAGTTATACTCCATGTATGTATGATGTGTCAAAATGCTTTCTACTGTCATGTATAACTAGTTAGAACAAATTTAAAAATTAGTGAGTAAATACAGCAGTGATCGGAGCAGAGCTGGGCAGGCCCTCCCAAGAGGGGTCTGCCAACAGCCAGAGTTCTAGGAGTGGTGGTCTCCTCAGTAAATTGGACATTGGGGATGGAAAGCTAGTCAGTAGATGGAGGTTATTTAGAAAGCTTCTAAAATATAACCCTACAATGAACTTCATTATACACATACCAGTTATTTTTTTTACTTTTCTTAGACTGAATTCCTAGAGGTAGAATTGTTGGTTCAAAGGGCATAGGTATCTGTGCTATTCTTCATCACTCAGTTTGTGCTCCCACAAGCAGAACTGGCCAGTCTCACCCTGCCCTTAAAGCCATTGAAAGTTTTTTTTTTTTAACGTTCACCAATTAAATAAGCAAAAATATAGTGTTTTGTGTTAGTTCACCTGAATATGTTATTATATAAGATGATAATTCTCAACTGCATGCACATCCACTTCCCCAGGAAGCTTGTTAAAGTCTTTGTGTCTTATCATTTTAGTTACAAAGTATACTACATTGGTATAAAATAAGTCACGTAAATAGCATATTGATTTATTTTCTTATTTTATAATCTATTACAAAGTATTCATAATAAATTATATTGGTTTACACCAACAAAAAACACTAGGGGTGGGGGAGGGAAGTAAGGGAGAGAAGGAAAGGAGACCATGGCCACAATAACATAGCCAATAAGAATCAGCTGAAATGTTACTGGAAATGAAATAGCACTTCAACAGCCTTGTACAAAATCACAACATATATCTATAGTGTTAGCCTATGCTCCCAGTTACTTTTATGAATTCATCACAAAGTTTTAAATGTTTAAGAGAAGAACCATTGGGAAGATATGTATATTCCCTAAGTTAGAAAGACAAATCTATAAAGGATATTATTTAACTTTTGGTATTTTTTTTAAAGTGAATGTATATATTACATCTTTTTCAATGTATGTTAAACAAAAAGAAGTAGTATAATCAGTTCCATACAAGTCCCAAATAAGATTCACCCCATCCAGGAAAAGAATTAGAGATTTCCTGTCTTCATAGCAGATAATTTTAGAGGAATAGAATTTATCATCTAAATTAGCCAGTACCCAAAAGAACACTGACATATATTAAAACCATATCTCCTTAAATTAAAATTGAGGATAATATAAGAATAACTATTGTGGCAATATAAGTCAAAATTTGGAACAATTATTTCTAAAACATCCAGGGTATATGGCTATCTCACCTATAGATGTGCCCTGCGGGGGGTGGGGGATCTATCCTCAAATGTAATTAGTAAAAGTTAAGTGAAACTCATAGAAACTGTGGCACCCTGTGAAGGCAAGCCAAAATGAAAAGGCAGCATTCTCCCATTCAGCGCCTGTCTGCTGGGAGCCATACTGTGGGCTGTTCACTGATGTAGGTGCTCGGGGTACATCAATGAACAAGAATGACAAAAGTGTTGCCACTCAGAGCCTGCATTCCAGCAGGGAAAGACTGTCAATGTATAATACAAAAAGTGGGTTAATGTTTTGATGAAAAATGGTACAGAACAGAATAACAATTGAGCACAGCTGGCTTCGGAAGTGACAGAGAGTGGAGGTCAAAGGACTCGCAATTTAGCTGTAGCCTGGTCTGGAAGGACTCCTTTGGAAATGAGACTCACCTGGTTTTGAATTCCAAATTTTCCACTTACTAACTGTGTGCATTTGGAGAGCTGAATTTCTCTGAGCCTCAGTTTCCTCATCTGTACAAAGACAACAATCCTTTGAAGCTTGTCATAAGTAAATAACATACAGGGTCTGACAAATGACAGAAAGGATAGCGGTCTTGAAAAAGAAATAGATCAGATAGTGAGGACATGATATAAACTGAAAAATATATGTGCCATATTTTATGGGCAATGGGAAGCCATTAGAATTTTTACACAAAGAAGTAGCATTTGCATGTTTATTTTATAAAATTGACATTGGCCAGAAATGGGATAAGTTTTCAGAACTGACTGAATGAAACCTATTATGTTAGTATAATTCAGTTAAGCCTGGGATAAACAAAACAGGTGGATTTAATAACAGGCAATTAAAATATGTTTTTCAGATTTAACATCTTGACATTTAATCAGTTCCCAAAATATGGACAGAAAAATAAAAATAAATGAAATTTTTTTCTTAATCATTTCCGCTGATGTTTTGACCCAACTTCATAGAGTTTGACTTTAGGTCATCTTTGGATTTACTATCTGAGGGGTGTATAATTCAAAGACTAACTGCAAGAGCTTCCAGGAATAGGAAAGTGAAGGAGAGGGGAGAAATTAACTGATAAACAGGAGTCAGACAGTCTGAGAAAAGTAATTTAAGACCTTTATTTTGTGGCATAGCAGACATCAGTCTAAAAACATTTCTTGGCTGTTGATTTTGTAAAATACTAACATTACCTAGCTGGGAACTTGTAGATAACCAAGCTGGAACATGGAAATTATGGTTTCCTTTAACTAGCTTCATGGTCAGGTTGACCTTCACCACAAAACCAGAGGATTGGAGAACTGGGCAGTGCAAATCCATTGTCACTAATAGAAAAAAACCAGGGCACATGGATATTAAGTTTTTCCTGTGTGAAGAGTACTGACTTTTAAATTTTCATCCTTTTTGAATAGGTAATACATTCAAACTTTATAATTCAAAACATACAAAGGCATATAGAGCAAAAAAGCCTTCCACTTATAATATCCCTCGTACATCTACTTCTCTGATGGCAGTATCATATTTATCCTTGCAGAAATATTTCCTGTATACACAGCAGAAATGCTCATTTTCCCCTTTTTAATATAGACAGTAAAAAAACTATATTTCTCTGTATATTGAGGGTTTTTATTATTATTAGGTTTGTTTCAGTTGTTGTTATTGTACTTAAAATGTATTTTGGAGATTATTCACAGGTATTCATTCTAAGGAAATTTCTTTCCATCTAAGTTAACTCTCCTGCCCTTCTAGATCAGTGGTTCTCAACAAGGAACAAGTTTATCCCCAGCAGACATTTGACACAATCTGGAGATATTTTTGATTGTCACAAGTGGAGGTGAGGGTGCTACTGGCATCTAGTGAGTAGAGTCTAGGGATGCTGCTGACATCTTCCAGGGGAGGACAATATCTCCTTCTTTTCCTCTCTACAAAGGACTACGGAGTTCAAAATGTCAGTAGTGGCAAGGTGAGAAACTCTATCCTAGATAAATGTCTACTTTCTATTGATCACATTAGATACATTTTACAAAGCTTAGGTTTCTCTAGTTTAACTTACTTGTTAAATAAAATGAAGAATCTACTTCCGTAGTGCATTAGGGTATATTTTTGTTTGCCATTTTTCTTTTTCTTTTATGTTTCTTTTCCTCTTACAACACTTCAGTTCTATGTAATGATTTTCAGGAAGCATGAACTCCTCAAAAACATGAGTACATTGATCTTATTTATATTTGTATTCTAAATGGCTGGCACAAAAAAAAGGCATTTAGCTTATTAAATGAATGGATGTTAAGAGTATTTCCTAATTGTTTCAATGTGACTTAAGAGATTATTTTATTTTTAATCAAAGACCATTTTTTTTACCCTTACTTTCATTCTCTTAATTTCAAATGTCCATTTTTCTCTAAACTTACATGGGCAATTTTCTTCTGTCCCACAGAATAGTTGTGTCAGGAAATGTCAATTGAATTAGAAATATTGGTCTTTTCCCTGATTCAAATGTCTATAAAGTGTAGCTTATTATCACAGTATTAAGCCACTTAATTATATACAATCTTGCTCATTTACAGCTTCTGATTGAATTTGTCTTGACTCCTCCATTGGATTGAAATCTCCTTAAGGGCAAAAAGCAAAACTTTTATCTACTTGTGATACCTGATTTAGTGTCTTATAGAGAGTGACAGATTTGTTGATTCTCATTCTCTCTCTCTCTCTCTCTCTCTCTCTCTCTCACACACACACACACACACACACACACACACACACATACACACACACTTCACTGGCCAAACCCAAAGGTTCTGACCCCAGGAAAAAAAAAAACAACATTAATTTTCAGGAGCAGAGCACCCCAGATTCGCTCAGACACAAACAACAGAAAAGCAGCACAGGAGCAGAATAAACTGAAAGACCTGAGAGATGGATTTCATAACTTTGCTTTTTCTGAGGCTTCTGTGTTCCCCAAGAGCAGAGCAACCCCAATGGATCAGCTCCGTGTATAGCTCCTTTTTCACATCTATTTCCATCGTCACAAACATTGCCAGCAGACACTTTGCCATCGTTCAACATGATTAAAGACCCAAGCGTGGGAACCAGAAGAGAGACTCCTCGCTGGTGCTTGACATGAGCTAAAAACAGAAATCATTAATAAGCTTTCAGCCTGCTACTGGGTTAGCAGGGGTCTCCCACTTTGGTGCTCACTTCTGCAGTTGGAAGATGCCTTTGCCAGAAGGGGAGCAGGTAGGGCAGAACCTGGATGGTTGGGGACTTGGGGGTGGGGAGACAGCCAGGGAGAAAAGCAGCAGGATCAACGAGGTCAGGGAGGAACAAGCAAGGACAAGAACATTTGTTTGTAAGGCTGAGTGGTATGTTACTGGTGCTAAATATATCCTACAGAAAATTGGGATGCAGAGCCGCTTTGATCCTATCTAACATAAGATTTTAAAATGCACATAACTTAGTTTACTTCTATTAGCTTGTTATTTAACCATCATTTAGCCCTGAGATCCTGTTACCTGCTCTTTGCAATTAAAATAAGCTTGCAATTGAAGTCCGAGGAAGCTGAGATTAGAGAGAGAGAGAGAGAGAGAGAAACATTCAGATTTGAATATCTGTTAGGCAAACCAAGTAGATGAAAGGAGCCAGGTTGATTAGAGAAGGCAAAAAATAACAAAACTTAAATGGCTTAGCTATCTCAAGAAGAGTTCATATATAAGGAAAAAAAAACTTACTCTAAGAATTTTTAATACCAAATTTATATTTATCTGTGAATATCTCCACAAGCAGGAAAATTAAGAGATTAATTTCTCAAGGTTACTAGAATCAGAATCTTTTTGATTTTCCTGAAAAGGTTGACAAATATATACATATATGTTTTACTTGTTCAAAACAGAAGAGGACTCATGATTGTGTTAATTTGTAAGTTAGCTGTCACATCTTCAAATGATAGTCTTTAGGCTGAGGCTTGTGAGAACACATAGTAAACTTATTTAAACACTGAACCACTGAAGATGGACTACATAAACTACATCACATAGTTCCTGCCTTCACGGGTAAACTGTGCCAAAATAAAAATGTTTAAAAATAATAATTCATCATTTTATCTCTCATATTCTAAGCATCATGCAACTCGTTTAACATATACTATTTCACTTAAGCTCTATCATATCTCTTTGAGGAAGATAAATTCCATTCTATGACATTTTTCTGATGCCTTGAAAAAAGGTATTAAAATTATCTGCAAATATGTGTAGGTGTGCTCACAAATGTGTGTTCCTTGAGAGAGGTTTTATAGTTTTATTCAGCTTCTCAGAAGTATCTGGAACCCTCAAAATGTCCAAATCAAGGATGGGAATATAGCTCCTTTGGTAGAGTGCTTGCCTTGCATGCACAAGGTCCTGGGTTTGATCCCCAGCACCACAAAGAAAAAAGAAAAGAAAAAAAAAAGTTCAAGTGAGATTAATCAGTTTGAAGAGAAGAAATTTCTCTATTCTTAATTTGTCTTTATTAGCTTGAACTGGTAACATGGTTTAAAGGCTGTGCATTCTCAACAGCTGGGATAGAATTGTTCTGAGAAATGAGTTTCACAGAGAACAGTGTGGAATATAGGAAGCAACAAATAAGATCTAGCTGCTCCAAATCATAGAAAATGTCTGTTGGAATTGCATTTGACAAAAATGGATTATTTGGTATCTTCATGCTTCCTGAAGCCTTATTTTAACTTCCTGCTTTTAATCCAGTCCTACTGTATTCCAATGAGAGACCAGGCCATGTTCTTATTTTTCTGGAAATTGTTGAACAAAAGAAATCTATTGAGAGAAAAGATACAATACATTTCTCATGACTCTCTTTTTATAGTGACGATTTTAATTGAAAGCACACCTGCCACTGTTAGTGGCACCAGGCAGAGCAGCCTCTTTCAGACCTTCAGATTTGCTTTAGCCACAAATTGAAGGAAAGAATCCATTTTTCAGCCAATGTCTTAGGAAAGTGCATTTGGCATTTAGTGCTGTTAGTGCCAGGGTATGACCTTTTTAAGGAAAGAAGGAACTGTTCCTCCCAACCTGTGTATTTCTTGGGATTGGATCACCTCTCCTTAAAGTCATGCACTGGCAGGATCTGCTGGACTGAAATGCCAATGCAGGAGGCAATACTTCCTGTTAAAGGCAGCAGAAGACAGATTGAAAAGGATGCCAGATGACCTTTTGTCTTTGTCCTTCTCTTGAGGCTCAGTAGTCTCTCACTTCTTGCCTCACTCTTTTCCAAAGGGTCTTTGCATCAGTCACCTGAAGACTAATATCTGCTGTCTGATGGGTGGTGATGGATGTGCTTAACTGAGGCCCCTGCAACACTGCCCCAGTGTCACGTAAGAAGACATGACACCATTCCAGAGATTGCTAGAACAAGCCTGCCCTTGTTCTAGCAATGCAGCAGTTCTGCAGTGGGAAAAGGTAATTGCTGCTCACAGTAGTATCCCCTTGACCTACAGTACATCAGTATCCTGCTGGTCTGGGCCACTGAGACACTCTCCATTCCTGCCAGCACCCTTTGCAGGAAGTCACAAAGGGCTGAGACTCCCTGCTGCCTGTCTTATTAGCGTAGGTGCCTGTTATGAAAACAGACTGTGTGGCATAGACTGGTGGTGTCAATTTTCAGTAAACTGGGCATTGCATAAGGTGGCCAGTTATGAATGGCTCTGTGATCTGTGTTAACACCAGCTAGGCTACCCCTGGGCTGTGAACCACCTGAAAAAAAAATGCTTCCTCTTCTCTGTGTGTGTGTGTGTGTATATATATATATATATATATATTATTTTATACACATTTTGAGGGTTCCAGATACTTCTGAGAAGCTGAATAAAACTATAAAACCTCTCTCAATATATATATATATTTTTTTTTCTTCCTCTTCTTTCTATAGTTATAGATAATAAAAAGGGCCCAAACATAAATGTTCATTAGAATTCAGTTCAACAAGAATTATCAGGTATCATCTCTGTGCCTCAGTTTCCTTCCCTATAAAAGGTAGATAATGTTTACCCTGCAGTCTGGCTGTGTTGTCAGAGCAATGCTTTATATCTTTTCTCACAATGTAAAGACGGAAACACCAAAGGACTGTGCTATTGAAAACACAGTTCCCTTTACTTAAATACAGACTCACTTTGAGATACCTGGAGATTCTGTGTGATTTTTGCCTAATTTGGGAAGGATTTGTAAGGCTACAGACAACCTTATAAGAAAATCCTATTTGTTGCTGCAGGTGACAAAGACTCTTTCCTATACCAAACTTTAGTCAGACTCCTCTGAGCCCTCCTGTGAACTCTTTTTCAACTGTGGGCTTCAGAATATTCTTGCAGAGCCCTGCTAAGCCAGCTTAGAGAGAATTCCTCATCACAGATACCTGATCAGCTGGCCTACCTTCACCAAGAAACTTGTTATACAATCCATAAAACTGTCCCTACCTTTAATGTTTCATCTTAGTAATTTTCTGTCCATGAACCCCCTGAAACTGTTCTTTGGCTATAAATACCTACATATTCTTATCATATTTGGATTTGAGCCCATTCTTTCTCTCCCCTATTGTGATCATCTTGACATTAATTGTGAGAGACCTGATTAAAGTCTTCCTTTTTCTGTTTTAACATATATCCAAATAATTTCTTCTTTAATACAGAACAATGCTTAAATATTGAGGGTTTTAAAAGAGGGTAACACTTACATAGAGCATGCTATGTGCCAAGATGCTATTTCTTCTAAATGCTAAGCCTGTTCCTCATGAAAACGCATTGAGGCAGTATCATCATCATTATCTTTAATTAATAGATGAAACTGTTCCCTGGAAGGTTACTTATGCAAGCCCGCAGAGATAAATCTGGGTAGTGGAACTAGTACTCCAACTCAGGGGAGCCTCCCCAAGTTTGTGTTCTTGAGCTCCAATTCAAACTGCCCTAGGGGACTGAATAGACATTAGACAGGGAAGTCTACTCTGTCAGTACCCTTAGAGAACAAACTCAGCTGCACATAGGACTTTCCTAATATTAATGAGCAAAGCAGGATCCTGGGACATGGGCCACTTGGAGTGTCTATGCCCATCAAGAGGCCCTTCTCAGTGCCATCTAGTTGATTCCATCTGGAGATGCAAAGTTTGAAATTTTGAAATAGAAGCACACAGGAAAAAATCTGTATTTTTATTCAAGATCACGTCAGTTCAGAAGGAAAAGAAAGGGAAGGAAAAACCATCTAGGACACACACACACACACACACACACACACACACACACACACCCTTATCCAGAAGAAGTGTATTCAGTCTGGAGGCTACCTTTTTGGAAACTTATTCTTTTTTTTTCTTTACAATATATTTATTTTTATTTATTTATTTTTATGTCGTGCTGAGGATGGAACCCAGGGCCTCATGCATTTGAGGTAAGCACTCTACCACTAAGCTAAAACCCAGCCCCCAACCTTATTCTTTAAAGTCATTAAGTCTAATTTTAATGGAGTCTAGTTGACGATAAAGCTCACTCCTCACTCTGAACCACCAAATAATTGCTTTTAATTATTTGGTGTGTCTGATCCACGGGAAAGGTAGATTTTGCCTATTTGGTGTGGGAGGGAAAGGGAGAGAGAAGTAGTTTGGGAACATAGGAGAGTGTCTTCTGGACTCATACAGATGCTGCAATGATTCCATTAGCAGCTACGTTTGAGACCAGTGATGACTTCTTATCTACTAATAAATCAATAGAACTCAAGTTAAGAGGTGCGAGGCAAGCAATCTGGACTTTGTTTCTTGATTCTTGAATTGATGGATCATTTAATCTCTATTAACAAAGCAAATGAAAGAAAACACCCTTGCAAAGTTAAACTAACACACTCAGCTGTGTGTGGGAAATGGAAGCAAACACAATGACTGAGGATTTTATGAAGTCATCTTCATCAAAGTCTTTTCATTTTCAGTTGCTGAACTTTGTGCTGTTTCTATTTTACAGTCCTATTTGGCAAACAGGATTTCTGGGCTCCGGCCATGTAACATAGGAGACAGGCTGTACCCTTGGCTTTATGAGAACTACCAACTTTTCATAGCAGGTGTCCAGTGTTCTTGGTTTAAATTGTCTAAACTTGAATTCCAGATACAAAAAAACTTAAAATAAATAAGATACTACCACTTTCTTACTTCCAAAAATATTATTCCTTTTAATTGTGATTTTATTATTATTTTATGTCATGGCTAAATATTTCCTGTTAGTTTGGAGTTTAACAGGGCTTTTAATAATGACCATTTTAAAGGAAAACAGGATCAATTAACAACTTTTTATGCACAAAACCCTGCACTGTATCCTGTGGAGTAAACAGAAAAGAATCAATAAGCATCTCCCTGCCTTCCTGGGGCTTTTTAATATTTGTGGAGAAATGGGACACTTAAATAGATAAGAATGGTACAAAAACAGAACATGAAAATCACAAGATGAAGAACAAGCTGACCGACTTGTAGGAGTTTTTGAAAAATAAAATCTATGATTTGAAGCCTTTACAGAACTTCAGAAAAGAAATGGGGTTCAAGTGGGACCTTGAAGAATCAGTGGGCTTTTTAGGATAAGGAAAGCCAACAGTAGGAGGAAACATATGATCAACACAGATGCAAAAGAAAGAGAAAGGGAAAGTGGCTTAGGGTACAGTAAATGAATAGAAAACTAGAGAAAGGAGAAGTGGAATAGAAACCTAGAAGAGTAATTTGAATGAGCAGAAAGCAGTCAAGACCAACAATGGAAAAAATATTTGGTCCATTAATATGAATAATGATGTTACAAGATAAACTAGTTTGCAGAAGAAAATGTTTGATTTATCGTTAGATTTCATACAATAGAAGATCAGACAAATACCACTGAATTAAAAATAAAATTTCATACTTTCAAAATCTGAGCCAAACAAGATAGGACTTTGCCTTCTTTTGATACTTCGCAGCCCAAATTAAGATTGTTTAACGTATCATCAATCACATGCAAAGAAGTAGGAACTTTGAATACTGGAGTTGGAAAAACCCTTAGAAAGCTTATAATCCATTTTGCCAATGAGTTAATTTGGGACCCAGAGAGATTAAGTGATTAGCCTGAGGTAAGATAGCCTTTTAGTGACAGAGATAATATTAAACTAATTTCTGATCCGTGGCTTTATCCGCATGCCTTAATGTCTAGTTATCCTTTCTAAAAATGTTTACACATAAATGTACATATAATTTTACATAAGCATATACCCCAGGTTATATCAGATAGGTTTTAAAAAATTCATCATTTTCCCACTTTGGGGACCTCCATCATCCCTCCCTGTTCCTAACTCATCCCTCTCCCTTCATTTAATAAATAAGTGATATGTCTCATTCTAAATATTTTTAGAATCTATATAATCACATACAACCTTCTGTATGTGTGTGTGTGTGCATGTACATGCAGATGAAGTGTCTTAGGTTATTGTTTTTACAAAAATAAAAATATATGTGCCCTTTTCTGTACCTTACGTTTCTCATGTACCCATACCTTGGGAAAATCCTCCCCAAGTGAAAAGTTAGAACCTTATCAGTTAACTTGTTTTGATTGTTGCTTAGTACTTTAAGGTAGGCACATGTTATTCATTACACATTACCATTCCCTCACTCATGTTTCCAGTTTTTTCTTCTACAAACAGCATTTCAATAAACACACTTATCCTGCTGGGCACAGTGGTACACCCCTGCAATCCCAGCAGCTTGGGAGACTGAAACAGATGGATCACAGGTTCAAAGCCAGCCAGAACAACTTAGAGAGGCCGTAAGCATCTTAGAAAGACTTAGTTTAAAAATTTTTTTAAATGGCTGGGGATGTTGCTTAGTGTCTAAGTGCCCCTTGGCTCAATCCCCAGTACCAAAAATAAATAAATAAACAAACAAACCTACTTATCCCTATCTCTTTATAGACGGGTGTTTTTATTTCTTTTGATAGAGATTGTATCACAGGATCAAAGACATGTGCATTTTAAGTTTTAAAAACTAACCTGCTTCCTTAAAAAAGCTATAGCAATACACTTAAAATTTGCACTTAAAATTAGTAAAAATACTTGCTTTCCCTAGGTCTCCCCAGGTCTCACTGTGTTATAAGCCTATTTTTGGTTTGGTTTTTTTTTTTTTAAGTTTTTCCAAGTGCAGTTGGTATAAAAGAAAATCTCATTAATTTATCTGCATTTATTTGATCAAAAATGAATTAGATCATCCTTTTATAAGTGTGTTGGTTATTTGGATTTCTTATCTTCTCAGTTGTGTTTTCATATTCCTTACCCATCTTTTTCCAACAGATTATTTGGTCTCCTTTTAATTTTTACAACCTTTTGCTATATTATATAATCTATCAAATTCCCAAATCTATCATATCTTTTATCATGCAAAAGTTTTGAATTTTAGTCACCTATGTTTATATTTTATCTTATTGTTTCTGCCTTGTCAAAAAAAAAAAAACCAACTGTCCCATCCCTATATTGATGGTTTCTAGATTTTCTTACAAATTTTAATTTATTGATTTATTTTAAACTCTGATCCATTTATATACAATTTATTTTTATAATTGCTATAAGATAAAAACTCTTTTTTTTTTCCTTCCAGATGAATAAGCAGTTTATCAGCACCTTCTATTAAGTAGTCTATCCTTTTGCCACTAAATCAAAATATATGCTTTTGGCATATATTAAATTCAAATTTACATTTTGATCTATTTCTTGATATTCTATCTCAGATATAAAGTTTGGGCTTATTTCAATACTTGCTGATATAATTAAAGTAGCTTTACAGAATTTTCTGATCTCTGGCAAATTAGATTATACAAATGACTTGTAAAGTAGTTATCAGATGTAAGTACTTACACTAAAAACCTATTTTCTAGACAGCGTTTGGATACAAGTAGAAGCTAAAGTACCAAAATAATATTTGTATAGTTAAAATACTTTTTTTCAAAATCTTTCTTTCCAAGGTCTATTTTTACAGCAACAGATATAAGAAGAAAAGGCCAATGTGCTTATGTGATCTTATAAAAATGGCAATTGTGTACACTTTTAGTACTTAAATGATGTGCTGTATTAACAGTACTGTTTCCTTGATCCCCAGGCTGATTCTTCGGAGGAATCATCTCTGACTGTGTCTTCACTCTGAACTCCCACTGCTTCCAGCAAGAACACCACTCAAGGGAGAGCTCTGGCGTGTTTTTGGAAAGAAATTCCATGGGTACTGTACCTGACCCTCTGAGATCCACTAAAACTTCCCTGATTGCAGCTTCTTTAAAAGAGGAGGCTCAAGGAGAGCTGCAGGCTTCCTTATCTCAGTGCCGACCAGCTCAACCAGGAAAGAATGCCAATGGCCTGGCAGGTGCCCCTGCAGAACCAAGCCTCAGCCCCAGCACTGCTGCTGAGGCCGTGATGCAGGCTTGTGAGCATGAGACCACCCAGCCAGACATGTCTTCTCCTGGTGTCTTCAATGAGGTGGAGAAAGCATCTCCCACACACAATTCTCCTGGAGATCCCCAACTGCTGGAAAGCAGAGAGCCCACAGCATCAGTCCCG